>NW_006921786.1:1453107-1465805 GCF_000298275.1 Orycteropus afer afer | reverse complement strand
TATATATATATATAAACTCTCTGCCGTCGAGTCGGATCTGACTCATAGCAACCCCTTCTTGGGTTTCTGAGGCAGTGTCACTACAGAAGTAGATTGCCCAATCTTCCTTCCATGGAATGGCTGGTGGGTTTTAACTGGTTGCCTTCTGCCTAAGGCAGTCAAATGCCTTAGGTACTATGCCACCAGAGCTCCCATGGCATATATAGAAAATCTAAAAATAAATTATTAGAATTAATAAGTGAATTTAGTATGATTTCTAGATATTTGGTCAGTATACAAAAATCAACTACATTTCTGTCAGCAAGTAAGAGTTACAATATGATAATAACAAAAAGATACCATTTATAATGTTGTTGTTGTTACATACCATCAAATCGCATCAGAAAATATCAACTACCTAGAAATAAGTCTCTGGGTAAAATCTCTACACATAAAACTATAAAACATTATGAAAGAACTTAGGATAAACCTATTGAGGTACATTGAATTGCTTGATATGGCTCTTCTAGCCATAGTCTTTGTAACTCCCACTAAAAGACTGGGAAGGACTATGCAAATGTGAGGTGCTTGTGGCCCACGGGGGGATTGGATAGCTTGCTAATAATGTAAATATGATTCATGGGACCATTGTGGGAGTGAACCTATGGAAATGTGTATGGAACCCTAATGTGGGGATTGGTCAGTTTTGCCATCTCACTGGGCTTTATATGAGCCATCCTAGAAGCAGAAGGGGAAATCACTTACTTTGGTCATGTTGTCAGAAGGGACCATTCCCTGGAGAAGGATATCGTGCTTGCTAAAGTGGAGAGTCAACGAAAAAGGGGAAGGCCCTCAACAAGGTGCATTGACACGATGGCTGCACCAATGGGGTCAGGTATAGAAAGCACTGTGAGGCTGGCACAGGACTGGGCAGTATTTTATTCTGTTGTACATAGGGTCACTATGAGTCAGAACCAATTTGATGGAACCTAACAACAACAACAGCAACAAGAGAGAAGAACCAAAATTGGAGCACATCTTTAGGACCCAAGATCCTTGTGCTGAACCTTGTTGATCCAGGAGACAGAGCTGTGACACCAGACATGGCAAGAAGCAGCAAACAGAAAAAAACAGTGGCAGCAGAGGCAGCAGAACCAAGAGACCTGGCACAAGACAGAGCAGTGGGCTTCCTGGCCCACAGCACAAGTGAGAAAGCTGAGTGCCTTTGGGCAGGAGGCTTATTGCCAGAGTGGGGTTCCTGTAGGCATTTTCAACAGAGTTAAAAGAGCTTTGTAACACTTGACCAAGCAGGGCAGAAACCAAGGGGTGAAGGGCCAGAGAGAGACCTGCCTTTGGGCATGGCTGAGGGGAGGCTCTCCTAACTGAAGAACTGTATCCTGAACATTCCTAATCCTGAATTATTACCCATTACTTCCCTAATAAACTTCATAGTCATGTCTGTGAGTTCTGTGGCCATTACAATGAATTATCAAACCCAACAGAGAAGTAGAGAGTGCTGTGAGAGGGACAGTTGGGGTCAGAATTGGTGGGGGAAAAAAAAAAAAAAAAGATTAGAGGGTTGAGGCATATCTGACCTCTGCCTCATAGGAATCAACCTTGGGCTGTTGAGCTTGATCTTCCTCCTGCCTTATGAAGTTAGAGGAGGTCAGACACTGTCTCTGTGTCATTTTTACACCTATACTAATAGAATAATTAATGAAACAGAGACGAGTCTAGAAATAGACTACTAACAGGATAGTCCTATACTACAAAAGACAATTAATGCAACAGAGAAGAGTATAGAAATAGATCTATACATATGTAGACCTTTGAATAATGACAAAGGTGGCACTTCAGGGTAACAAAGAAAGGCAGTCTTTTCAATAAATGGTGCTAGGCCAATTGAATATCCACATGGAAAAAGTGAAACTCTTACCTTCATGACTTTATAAAATTCAGTTACAGGTGAATTATAGATCTGATGTGAAAGGCAAAAAATAATAAAATTTCTAGAGGGTAACTTAAGTATTTTTAAGACATTGGAAAGGGAAATTTTTCTGAAATAGGACACAGAAGACATTAGGAAAAGATCAATGTCAACACTGTCTTCTTTATCAGTGACTTGTACTTGTCAAAAGACTTCACTGAGTGAGTGGGAAAAGACATCATTAATTGAGTGGGAAAGATATTTGCAACACATATAAATGACACAGGATTGGTATTAAGAATATGTAAAGTATTCCTATAAATCAATAAGAAAAATAAGGACAGCCCAATAGAAAAATGGGAAAGAGATTTGAGTAGGCACTTGACAAAAGAAGAAATTCAAACAGCCAAGAGTGATATGAAAGAAAGCTAAACATTAGTCATCAGGGAAATGCAAGTTAAAATCACAATGTGATACCTCTCTATATATCAACCAGAAAGTCTAAAATTAAAAAACAACAAACAACAATACAATATCAAGCAATGATAAGGATGTGAAGCAATGGGAACTTTCATGTGCTGGTAGGAATGTAAACTGGTAAAACCTTTTGTAAAATTGTCATTACTTCCTAAACTTGAACATGCACGTCCTTTGATACAGCAGTTCCAGTTCTACATAAATACTGATAGAAATGTGCATATATTTATGCACCAAAAGACATATAAAAGATTGTTCATAGCAGCATTATGGAAATAACCCAAATGTCCATCAATATAGAGTAGATGAACTCTGGTATCATCATACAATGGTATACTATATAGCAATGAAAATAAACAAATTACAGCTAGCTACACAATAGGGATGAATCTCACAAACATAAGTTTAGGCAAAAGAAGGTAGACCCAAAAGAATAGATATTATATGATTCCATTTATATAAAGACAAAACTAAAGTAATAGTGTTATAAGTCAGAATGGTTATCTTTGGGGAAAAGAAAGAGTGTAGACTGAGCAGATAGATGTACAAGGACTTTTGGAGTGCTGAGGATATTTTGTTTCTCGACCTACATTGTGATTACATGGAAATCTGTTGTGATAAGTCACTGAAGTTGGATGTTTATTAACTTTTGTTAATAAACATTGAATTATATGTCAATTAAAAATTAAGAAACAAAGCATACTAAAGTGTAATTATTTGTTTTATCAATTTGATTTTTATACTTGTTTCCAAAGCAATCCATCATTTTTATTAGTAGTTCCTAATAATAATTTTTTTGTATATCTTTATAGGAATCCAGTTGGTGGAAGAATTCAATTGGCTATTGCCATTGTAATCTCTCTTTTTCCATTCATCTCATGGGTCTACATATATATGAACGAAGAGATGAGGTCCTCCTGGCCAACTCATTGCAAGACAGTAATTTAAATTAATTCAATGATCCCATTCTTAAAATTAGTTTTTCAAATTACACTCATATATATATATATATGTATCTCTCCTTTTTTAAAAAAAAAAAAAAAATGAACTTTAGGGCAATAAGCCAGTTTCCTAGGAATTTATTTCAGGTAATTTAAGCTAAGATATGAAATGATTTTTTTTTTTTTTTTTTTAAATCGTAACAACTGTTTAAGGCTGCCTATAATATGCTGCAGAATTGAACGGGACTAGCAAGGGATGGGGTCTGACATTCTCTGGAAGCCTTCTCTGAAGGTTATGTGCCGTAGTGTAGTGGAAAAGGCCCTAAAACAAGTCAAGTAGTATGATTTCTAATCATCACTACCTATTGTGACCTCGACAAATATACAAACCTCCTGGTGGATAGCTCCTATTTATAAAATAGGATTAATACCAGCTTTCCTATTTACTTCATATAGTTGCAAGTTTAAACTAGATAATATGAAAAAACATGAAGTGCTTACAAAGTTATGAAGGGGTGCACGCAATTAAAAAAAAAAAAAAGAGGGAAGCAGGGTTTGAGTAATAAAACAGAAATAAAAGGTGCAAGAGAGGGCTATACCCCTGAGTTAGTCACACTGTACTGAACTGGTAATTACTACAAACTAAATAAAGACCCCAGGTGAACCAAACATGCAGGCATGTCAAGGGGAAGAAAGGAAGATTGGATAGAATAAAGGAACTGTGGCCAAATCAAGAAGGAAATGTTGTTATGTGCCGTGGAGTCGGATCCCCTCCTTGGGTTTCCGAGGCGGTATCACTATGGAAGGAGATTGTCTAACCTTCCTTCCCAGGGGTGACTGGTGGGTTTGAACCACTAGCCTTCTGCTTAGCAGTCAAGTGCCTTAGGCACTACGCTGCCAGAGCTCCCTAGGGGATGTTAATTATATTCTAAATGAGAAATAAAACCAAAATCTATATACATGAGGTTTGTTTTTTTTTTTAATGAATGTCAAAACCAACGCTGAGGGGAAGAGTATTTTAGAGCTGCATTGTTCAGTACAGCAGCCACTAGCCACTAGCCACATGTAGTTGTTGAGCTCCTGCAGTGTGGCTAGAGTGACTGAGGAAGTGAATTTTTAATTCTTTAATTGTAATTTTAAAACTGGTATTCAATTCAGTTATTAAAAAACTTTCAAGTTCATTTGAAACAACATAGCTATGTGAATATGTTTTGGACTACAGATTTTATGAAATCTAGACATAGATCCAGTACTGCCGAAGAAAATTTAGTGTCCAAGTAGAAATAAGCTGGATTTTAAAGAACAGTACCAAAAAGAAAAAAATTTGTATTGATTACATATTGACATTTTATATTGGGTTAAATAAAATACATTATAAAAAATAATTTGTTTCTATTATTTTTTAAAATGTGAATACTAGAATATATAAAACTATGTACTTATTTACTCTTGTACTATGTACTATGTACTCTTTTAGAGTTTCTTTGTGTGTGTGTGTGTGTGTGATTTGGGTGAAAGTTTACAGAGCAAATTCACTTTCCATACAGCAGTTCACATATACTTTGTCTCATGACATTGACTACAATTTACCACAATGCAACAGCTCCCCTCCCACTTCCTCCCAATAGTTACCTCTTTCCTGTGTCCATCCCTCCATGCACTCCTAACCCCTGAGCTGTCTCCCGGTGCATAAACAGCTCTTCTTGCTCCCATGATTGTTTCTCCAAGGAGTGTATATACCGCAGGTAAATGTTCAACTCATATGCCTGACTTTTGTTTGGCTAGAAGCGACAGGTGTAGTTCAATTCCAGATCTGAAGGGCAGCTAGGGGCCATAGTCTCAGTGGTTCCACCGGGCTCTATCAGACCAGCAAACCTGATCCCCTTTTTTTTCTTCTTTCCCAAATGATTTTGAGTTTTGTTCCACATTGTTCTCCCCCTCTATCCAGGATCTCCTCCATAGATCCCCCTCACAGTGATTGACAGTGGTAGTCGGGCTCCATCTAGCTCTTCTGGTCTCATAGTCGTATAGGCTGCTGATTGCATGGTGTACCAGTCAGTAGGACTAATTGTTTCCATGAATCTTTGGTTTTCTTCCTTCTTCTTTGCTCTGGATGAGGAGAGACCTAGCATTGCATTTAGATGGCTGCTTGCAAGTTTTTAAGATCCCAGTCGCTACTTGCCAAGTAGGAGGTGGAACAATGTTTTGTGTTATGCCAGTTGAGCTTGATGTCCCCTGTGACTATGGTCCCGAGCCCACAGGTGCAACCTGGTCCCTCTGGGTAGCTGGTTGTGACCAAGAAGTGACTACAACCTTTTCCCTTGTCAGCTCTGCTATACACCTGGGAATTCAGATGATACAAATACACTTCTAGGACCATTGTCTGCCAACCCTGTACATGGTCTTGGGTACACTCCCTTATTCATAGACATACCTAATAGTTCACCCTGTCCACCCATCAGTCCCCCATGTACTCATGTTTGCCTTCACTGACAATGCTAGAGTTTCATTATGACAACTTTTTGTATATGTTGTTGCTAGACGCTATGAGTCGGAAACGACTTGACGGCACTTAACAACAACAACAACAAGATGCTGTCAAGTCAATTCTGACTTATAGAGACCCTATGTACAACAGAATGAAAACACTGCCTGGTCTGTGCCATCTTCACAATCCTTGCTATGCTTGAGCCCATCATTGCAGCTGCTATGTCAATCCATCTCCTTAAGGGATTTCCCCTATTTTGTGGACCCTTCACTTTACCAAGCATATTCTTCTCCAGGAACTGGTCCCTTCTGATAATATGAACCAAGTAGTGAGATGAAGTCTGGCCATTCTTGCTTCCAAGGGACATTCCAGGTGCACTTCTTCCAGGACAGATTTGTTCATTATTCTGGCAGTCCATTGTATTTTCAGTATTCTTCGCCAACACAATCCAAAAGCATCATTTCTTCAGTCTTCCTTATTCATTGTCCAGCTTTCACATACACATGAAGTGATTGAAATTACCGTGGCTTGGATTAGGCACACCTTAGTCTTCTAGTGTTAAATTCCATAGTCAAGATACTGTTTCATGAGATTTAGATATTTCACTCACAAAGAAGAATTAGTATTTATCACATGTCAGTAGAGTGAAAATGAGTCTGGTAATTTCTCTGTTTTTACAGCTTCTAATACAATAGGCGCTCTGGTAGCGCAGTGCCTGAGGCACTTGACTGCTAACCAGAAGGCTGGCGGTTCAAATCCACCAGCCACTCCTTGGAAGGAAGGTTGGGCAATCTACTTCTGTAGTGATACCGCCTCGGAAACCCAAGGAGGGGTCTCTATGAGTTGGGTCCAACTTGACGGCACGTAACAATACAATAGTGAAAATTCTACAAATATTTGTTCAAGGATATATAAAGCTGCCCTTTTAGTCAAACTCTCAAAAAAGATTTGGATGATGGAAAAGGAAAAATCCTAGTTGATATTAAGGCAATTAATCTTAAGAGAAGTTTGTCTTAAGGGTCAGTAAAATATATATAAGAGTCTTGAGTGTTCCAGTGCACATTTAGCTTACATGATATGTATGGCTCTTACACATTTTTATTCTAACTAGCTCTGGTGATACAGTGGTCAAAACATTTGGCTGTTGACCAAAAGATTGGTGGTTTGAACCCATCAGCCACTCCATGGAAGAAAAATGAGGCCATCTGCTTCCAGAAAGATTCACAGCCTTGAGAGCCCTACGGGCAGTTCTACTTTATTCTATAGAGTTGCTGTGAGTTGGAATCAACTCGATGGCAGTGGGTTTTTGGTTTATTTAAAGTTACATGAAGAAACTTGACTCTGTAATTCCATAAAGAATTTAAGTCATTCTCTAAGTACTGCTTGATTGTGTCATGTTCAAGATACTTTCACAGTATCTGCATTGCCCATATTAGACTCTGAATTCTATGAATATACATAGTCCCTTTTGTATCTCCAGAGTCAAACACACAGAAAGCACTAATTTTTGCTAAGTACCACTTCCTGAAAATTCTTTATTAATGAAGTTGTTTTTAAATTATGTTTTTCAATTGAATTTCAGTATTAGCCAGTAAGTTAAATACAAAAATCACATCTCTCTGGCCCCCATAATCTTGTCTTCCTGTTGTCATCCTTCTGTTCAGCCTCTTTATCTACTGCCTCCAAACCAAAACCAAACTCACTGCCATTGAGTCAATTCCAACTCATAATGACCCCCAGTGGGTTTCCAAGGCTGTAACTCTCTACAGAAGCAGGCTGTCTCATCTTTCTTCCGTGAAGCAGCTGATGGGTTTGAACCACCAACCTCTTGGTTAGCAGCCAAATGTCTTAACCAGTACACCACTGGGGTTATCTACTGCCACATTTATTTATTTATTTTCTTAGACAAAAATCTAATTAGCGTTGAACCCTCTGCCAACTAACTATCAGACAAATTAAATTCTAACTCTTGGCTCAACATTTAAGGCTCTTCACAAGAAAAGCGCCCTAGCCTACCTTTTCTCTCCCACTCTCATGTTTCAGTTTATCTTATGTAGCAGCTTGCATGTTGCTGTAGGCTGGAAGCTGTACCACTGGTATTTCAAACACCAGCAGGGTCACTCATGGTCGACAGGTTCCAGTGGCGCTTCCAGAATAAGACAGACTAGGAAGATGGAGCCATCCACTTCTGAAAAAATTGGCCACTGAAAACCTTATGAACAGCAGTGAAACACAGTCTGATATAGTGCCAAAAGATGAGCTGCGCAGGTTGGAAGACCCTTTCCAGCTTTATTATTTGCCATATTCTCAAGTACCCTTTGGTTAATCCTCAGAGCATTACTTACCACTCCTAAAGATATCATATTCAGTTCCTTTCCTTATGCTATTTTGTCTACTTGGAATGCCCTTTCACACTTATTTAAACTTTTTTTTTTCAAGTCATTCCTAATCCCTCAAACAAAATTGACTTCTCTCCTCATTGTTCCCAGAGTCATTTCTTTGTATTACAGCAAATTCACACATTTGTATTTCCAGATTTGTGTCTCTCCCATTCATGGTATGATCTGTGATTTCAGGAAGCACATCAAATTCAGCCCTGTGATAGGCTGAATAATGGCCCCAAAAGATGTCGAGGTCTGAATCCCTGGAAAATGTGAATGTTGCTTTATATAGCAAAATGGATTTGCAGATGTGATTAAGTTAAGTATCTTGAGGTGGGGAGATTACCCTGGATTATCTTCAGCAAAATTTTTTTCATGTGATATTAATGTTATTGTTTGAAAATTTCCACATTCTGTTGGATCACCTTCTTTTGGAATGGACACAAATATGGATCCCTTCCACTTGTTTGTCAGTTTGTTGTACTGTTGTGGTCTATATATTGCTATAAAGATGGAACTGTGCCACTGGTATTTCAAATACCAGTGGGGTCACCCATAATGGACAGATTTTAATGGAGCTTCCAGACTAAGACAAAGTGGAAGGATGGGCCATCCACTTCTGAAGAAATTGGCTATTGAATACCTTAAGAATAGCAGTGAAACAGTGTGATGTATTACTGGAAAACTTTATGAATAGCAGTGAAACATTGTAATATAGTGTCACAAGATGAGCCCCTCATGTCAGAAGGCACCCAAAACATGACTGGTGAAGAGCTGCCTTCTCAAAGTAGAGTTGACTTTAATGTCATGGAGTAAAGATTTTGGAATCTTCATTTGCTGATGGAACATGACTCAAAATGGGAAGAAACAGCTGCAGACATACATTAATAATCAGCATGTGGAATGTACAAAGTATGAATCTAGGAAAATTAGAAGTTATCAAAAATGAAATGGAATGCATAAAGATTGATATACTAGGCATTAGTGAACTGAAATGGACTGTTATTGGCCATTATGTATCAGATAATAATATGGTCTACTATGCTGGGAATGACAAATTGAAAAGGAATGGTGTCATTTTCGTCATCAAAAAGAACATTTCCAGATCTACACTGAAGCACAGCGCTGTCGGTAATGGGGTAATATCCATCTACCTACAAGGAAAATCAGTTAATACTATTCTTCAAATTTGCACACCAACCAACCACTCAGGCCAAAACCAAAAAAAACAACTCACTGCCATTGAGTCGATTCTGACTCATAACAACTCTCTGGGTTTCTGAGGCAGTAAATCTTTTCAGGAGTAGATTACCCAGTCTTCCTTCCACAGAGTGGCTGATGGGTCCTTAGTAAGGCCAAAGATGAAGAAATAGAAGATTTTACTAACTTGCAGTTTAAAATTTAGTGTAGTGCCTAAGGCACTTGGCTGCTAACCAGAAAGCTGGCAGTTCAAATCCACCAAGACTCCTCGGAAGGAAGGTTGGGCAACCTACTTCCGTAGTGATACCACCTCGGAAACCCATGGAGGGGTTGCTATAAATAGGGTCCAACTCGACGGCACATAACAACAACAACAAACATGCAATAAGATTTATTGATAATTACTAGTGAATAGAATGTGAAAGGGGATACTGTATGGGATAAAATCAGGAGAGGTATGCAGCAGGGTTGTGTCCTTTCACCATATATATTCAATCTGTATGCTGAGCAAATATTCTGAGAAGTTGGACTATAGGAGAATGTGGCATCAGGATAGGAGAAAGACCTGCCAATGCATATGACCCAACCCGGATTACAGAAAGCAAAGAGGACTTGAAGAATTTACTGATGAACATCAAAGAGTACAGTCTTCAGTATGGATTATACCTCAACATGAAAACAAAAATCTTTACAACTTGACCAATATGCCATATCATGATAAACAGAGATAATGTTGAAGATGTCAAGGATTTCATTTTACCTGGATCCACAATCAATGTCCATGGAAGCAGCAGTCAACAAATCAGACAAGGTATTACATTGGACAAATCTTCAAAAGACCTCTTTCGAGTATTCAAAAGCTAGACTAAAGTGTACCTAACCTAAGCCATGGTATTTTCAATCACTTCATATGCATGTGAAAGGTGGACAATGAATAAGGAAGACCAGAAAAGAACTGATGCATTTGAATTATAGTGTTGTTGAAGAATATTTAATATAGCATGGACTACAAGAATAACAAATCCGTCTTGGAAGAAGTACAGCCAGAATGCTCCTTAGAAGTGAGAATGGCAAGACTTTGTCTCACATACTTTGAACATGTTATCAGGAGAATACAGTCCCCTCATGCTTGGCAGAGTAGAGGGTCAGTAAAAAAAAGAGGAAGACCCTCAACAAGACAGACTGACACAGTGGTTGCAACAGTCAACACAAACATAGCAACTATATTGTTTCTTTCTGTTGTACAAATGGTTGCTATGAGTTGCAACTAACTTGATGACACCTGATAAGAACAAATAACAATCTCCAAAACTGCAAGAGAACAAATGTCTTTATACCACTGAGTTTGTAATAATTTGTTATAGCACCTATAGGAAACATCTACATCATAGTATACATCAGTGTGTTAGACTGGGTTCTCTAGAGAAACAAAACCAGTAAAGCTTATATATATGTATATAGAGAGAAATTTATCTTAGGAAAATGGCTCACACACTTATAGAAGCTGGCAAGTCCAAAGTTCCTGGATCAAACGTCAAGCTGGAGTCTTTTCCATGTCAAGCTGGAGGCTTTTCCCGACTCTTGCAGCTGCAGAGGCTGAGGAGCTCAAGGCTGGCAGGCAGTACACCGGCTGTTGACTCCAACGAATGAGGAATCCAAGATCTCCAGGGCGAATGGTGGATTGTTCACTCATGGACAGTTGTAGGCAGCACAAAGGCACAACATTCCCGATCCACAGAAAATCTTCTGTCCCAGGATGTCCACAGATATACTGGAAGCAGGCCACACCCCTAGGGAAACTACCTTTCAACAGATTGGCCACTCAAAACATAATCATCTGATCCCATCATGGGAACAACCACAGTACAACAGCTCAAACCACACAGAATTGTGGTCCAGCCAAGTTGACACATAGCTCCAACTATCACAGACCACCCCTTGTCAACTTGGCAGTTATACACATCTTCTTAACCATATATAATCTCTAAATAAGGACAATTCTAAACTCATATTTGTGCCTAACATGATATACTAACACATGCACAACCAAAATGCATTAACCTTATTTACATTTCACCGTTCATAACAGAAGGAAACAAAAATATTTGATGCACCTATACAATAAAGAAATAAAACAATCACAGTCCTGCAGCTGGTCACGTGGTCATAACTGATATTCAGAACTACCTTCTTCCACCACCCATTCTGTATTTCCCTTGATCCGAAGCAATGCTGTGTGAGATACCATGATGGTGGATAAGGCATTCTGTAAGTCCACGGATGAAAGTTTTGGCAGAATCATTGCATGCAGGGAAGGCGAATCCATATCCAGAATAAGTATCTATTCTTACTTGTTTTGTCAGAACAAAACGCTGTCCTTTCCATGATGTAAGTGGTCCAGTGTAATCAACCTGCCACCACATTGCTGGCTGATCACCCCGAGAAATGGTTCCATATCGCGGACTCAGTTTTGGTTTCTGCTGTTGGCAGATTGGGAACTCAGCAGTGGCGGTAGCCAAATCAGCCTTGGTAAGTGGGAGTCCATGTTGCTGAGACCATGCATAACCTCCATCCCTGCCACCATGGCCACTTTGCTCATGAGCTCATTGAGCAATGGCAGGAGTAATTGGGGAAAAAGGACAGCTGGTTTCCACTGAACGTGTCATCCTATTCACCTGATTGTTAAAGTCCTCCTCTGCCAAAGTTCCCTTTTGGTGGGCATTCACATGAGACACAAATACCTTTACTCCTTTGGCCCATTCAGAGAGATCTATCCACCTTTTCCTCACACATCTTTATCACCAATCTTCCCATCATGATCCTTCCAAGTCCCAGACCATATAGCTAAGCCATTAGCCACAGCCCATGAATCCATATATAATCGCACATCTGGCCATTTCTTATTCCATGCAAAGTGAACAGCCATATGCACAGCTCAAAGTTCTGCCCATTGGGAGGATTTCCCTTCACGTCTGTCATTTAAGGAAGTCCCAGAAGGGGGCTGCAGTGCCACTGATGTCCACTTTCGAGTGGTGCCTGCATATCGTGCAGAACCATCTGTAAACCAGGCATGAGTTTTCTCTTCCTCAGTCAATTGATCATAAAGAACTCCCCATGAGGCCATAGGTGCACACTGGGAGAGGGAAGGTAATGTGATTGGAGTGGAGACCATAGGCATTTGGGCCACTTCCTCATGCAACTTACTTGTGCCTTCAGGTCCTGCTTGAGCCCAATTTCTGATATACCACTTCCATTTAATGATGGAGCACTGCTGTGCACATCCAACTTTATGACTCTGTGGGTCA
>NW_006921786.1:1452237-1453007 GCF_000298275.1 Orycteropus afer afer | reverse complement strand
CCAAAAGCTGTTTCTCAAAAGGAGAGTAGTCATCTGCAGAGGATGGCAGGGCTTTGCTCCAAAATCCCAAGGGTCTGTGTTGCGATTCACCAACAAAGAGACCTGCCAAAGACTCCAAACAGCATCTCTGTCTACTACAGACACTTCAAGCATCATTGGATCAGCCAGATCATATGGCCCAAGTGGCAGAGCAGCCTGCATGGCAGCCTGAACCCATTGCAGAGCCTTCTGTTCTGGGCCCCATTCAAAACTAGCAGCTTTCTGAGCCACTTGATAAATAGGCTGCAGCAACACACCCAAATGAGGGATATGTTGCCTCCAAAATCCTAAGAGGCCCACCAGACATTGTACCTCCTTTTTAGTTGTGGGGGAAGCCAAATACAATAACTTATCCTTCACTTTTGTAGGAGTATCTCGACATGTCCCACACCATTGGACCCCTAGAAATTTCACTGAGGTGGAAGGTGCCTGAATTTTCATTGGGTTAATGTCCCAACCTCTAGCATGCATATGTCTCACCAATATGTCTAGAGTCATCGATACTTCTTCTTTACTAGGTCCAATCAGCATAACATCATCAATATAATGGACTGGTGTGATGTCTTGTGGAAGGGAAAGGCGATCAAGATCCCTACGGACTAAATTATGACATAGTGCTGGGGAGTTGATATACTCCTGAGGAAGCACTGTGAAAGTATACTGTTGGCCTTGCCAGCTGAAGGCAAACTGCTTCTGATGGTCCTTTGAAATTGGTATCGAGAAAAAGGCAT
>NW_006921786.1:1446342-1452087 GCF_000298275.1 Orycteropus afer afer | reverse complement strand
TCCATCTGCTTTTTGCACAGGCCAAATAGGTGAATTAAATCAGGATGTGATGGGAATCACCACCCCTGCATCCTTCAAGTCCTTGATGGTGGCAGTAATCTCTGCAACCCCTCCAGGGATGTAGTATTGCTTTTGGTTTACTATTTTTGTAGGTAGAGGCAGTTCTAATGGCTTCCCCTTGGCTTTTCCTATGTAATAGCCCTTAGTCCACATGTCAGGGACCCAATGTGGGAATTCTGCCAATTGCTCAGTATATCTATTCGAATTATGCATTCGGGCACTGGGGAAATCACTACAGGATGGGTTCAGGGACCCACTGGACCCACTGTGAGACACACCTTAGCTAAGACTCTATCAATAATTTGACCTCCATATGCCCCCACTCTGACTGGTGGGCTACAAAGACACTTTGGGTCTCCTGGAATTAGTGTCAATTCAGAGCCAGTGTTCAGTAATCCCTGAAAAGTCTGATTATTTCCTTTTCCCCAATGAACAGTCACTCTCGTAAAAGGCCTCAGATCCCTTTTGGAAAGGCTGGGAGAAAGATTGACATTATAGATTTCTGGCAATGTAGTGGGGTCCTTCCTCAAAGTGACCTGGCTTCTCCTTCATTCAAGGGGTTGTGGGTCTGTAAACTGACTCAAGTCTGGGAATTGATTGAGAGGTCAAGACTCTCTATTCTGGTGATTCAATCTAGGTTGCTGTTCACGTGACCTAGAATTCTTCTCTCTATACAGATCAAGTAAAAAGTTAGTAGGCTTGCCATGTATTTCACTACTAGGAACACCATGAGCAAGTAGCCAATGCCATAATTCCACACGAGACAGACTATTCTGATTATGGTTCCAACTCTGCTGTATTATGGTAAACATGTCCACCTTGCCTTTGTCGATTAACTGCTGCCACTTGGCCCCTACTACCACAGGGTCCAACCAGCCCCATCGTAGTTAAATGTCTTAGTTCAATTAGGGCAGTTCCCGTTGTCAAATCAGGTTTACATGAAATAGCAATCACAGCAGTCTTCAAGGATGCTGGAGCTCCCTTCACAAATTTATCCCTCACTGTACTGGTGAAAGGTGTGTCTTCTGGACTCTCCATTTCTGGCTCTAGGGGTTTAATCTGATAAATCTGTTCTAACAGGACAATTTCTCTGAGCCTCTGGATATCTTCTTATACATTATACCAAGGCAAGTCTGGTACTTCAACTTGACTTAAGGTAGGCCACCGCATAATCCATGCTTCAGTTAGCCAACCAAATAAACTATGATATCCTTTCCTAACCTCTTGAGCTGAAACATTGAATGAAGAGTCTGAACTTAGTGGGCCTAAATCAATAAACTCAGAATGATCCAATCTTACATTCCTTGCACCATTATCCCACACCCTCAGTAGCCATTCCCATACATATTCTCCAGGTTTCTGTCTGTACATGTTAGCAAAATCAAGTAGGTCTTTTCGGGTGTAGCATACCACCTCCTTAATCACAATTTCTATTTCATCTGTTGGGGCTCGCTTAGACTTAACTTTAGTATAGGTCTAGCAGCAACAATGTGTGGTTGGGGCAGTTCCTGAGAACATTCAGGAATCTCTTCCATGGCCTCTGCCTCAGGCAATGACTCAGCAGGAGTTGGGCTAATCCCATCAAACTGAGGTGGAGGGGATAATGGCTTTATAGTAATCCCTTCAGATGGGAGGGATTCAACAGAATTTATGGGGGGGCTCCGTATCCTGATCTTCCTGACTATCTTCTGTCCATATGTTGCCATTCCAGGTTTCAGGATCCCATTTTTTCCCAATCAATGCCCTCATTTTAATGTCAGACACCATTCTGGGTTGGCAATTTAATTGGCATTGTAATTCAGCCACCCTTACAATAAGACTCTGGGTTTGGTTTTCAGCAATATCAGCTCTGTTACTAGAAGATATAAGGCATTCTTTCAGAGCAAAACTGGAAGCACTGAGGTCTTTTATGTGGCTCTTAAGCCAAGACTCAGCAGCTCTGAGCTCATCTTGCTCTTTCACCACTTTGTCTAGCATAAGTAGGACCAACCAACCAGCTTCCCTATACTCCTCATGCTGACAAAATTGCAGAAAAGTATCAAATATCTGATCACCCAGAGCATCACTTCTCACAAGTACTTGAACTATTGGTGGTGTTATTTTACATATTAATGTTGCCACCTCACGCCACAGATTAGCAGGGCCCTCTTCACTGACAGAGGCAGGGTCACTAGTGTCTTTACCATTAATCAAATTGGAGAACCAATTTAGGAAGCCCATCCTTATGATTTTGTCTCTCTAGAACCACTCCCAGTACCAAATGTGTTAGAATGGGTTCTCTAGAGAAACAAAACCAGTAAAGCTTATATATATGTATATAGAGAAATTTATCTTAGGAAAACGGCTCACACACTTATAGAATCTGGCATGTCCAAAGTTCCTGGATCAAACGTCAAGCTGGAGGCTTTTCCACGTCAAGCTGGAGGCTTTTCCACGTCAAGCTGGAGGCTTTTCCACGTCAAGCTGGAGGCTTTTCCTGACTCTTGCAGCCACAGGGGCTGAGGAGCTCAAGGCTGGTAGGCAGTACACTGGCTGTTGACTCCAACGAATGATGAATCCAAGATCTCCAGCCCAAATGGTGGATTGTTCACTCACAGACAGCTGTAGGCAGCACAACAGAATCCCGATCCACAGAAGAATGTCTCCTCTCCCAGGATGTCCACAGATATACTGGAAGCAGGCCATACCCCTAAGGAAACTCCCTTTCAAGAGATTGGTTGCTCAAAACATAATCATCTGATCCCATCATGGGAACAAACACAGCACAACAGCTCAAACCACACAGAATTGTGGTCCAGCCAAGTTGACACACAGCTCCAACTATCACAAAGAGGCAGTATTGTCTGATATAGCACTGGAAGCTGAGCACTGTATACTGGAGAGCACTATACAATAGCCATAACAATGGACTCAAACATAACGTGATCATGAAGAGGTGTAGAACCCGACAATATTTTAAACATTCTGTCTTATATAAGGTTGATATGAGTTATAGCCAACTTGGCAAATAGCAACAAGTTTTTTTTTTTTTTTTTAAAGCTACTATTATTTTTTTCCATTCACATTTCCATCCACTCCCACTAAGCCCTAGACATCACATCAATTATTGAAAGGCTATTTATTTTTTTTTTATTTTAAAAGCTTGTTTTACATTCAACATTACATGTACATTTAGTTTCACTCCCCATTTACCATGTCCAACCTTAACCCAGTCTCCTCTTCTCCCTACCCTGTAACCCTCTCCCTGTAACACTCATACTTATGCACTCCTGTTTGTCCTGCATTTCCTCTACCTGAATGTTGGTCCACTGGTGCCCTGTGGTCCATTGCTCTAAGGGATGTATTACCATAGAGTATGTGGGTGTGTCATCCTGAGTTGAGTGGTCTGCATGTACATCTTGTTAACTATTGGGCTGAGAGCCAACCCCTGGGGGTGAGTTTTATTCTAGGCGCAGAATGTATTCCAGGGCCATAGTATTGGGGGTCTCATCAGACTTCCTCTGACCAGTAATTCTGATCATTATTGAGTTTTTGGATTTTGTTCCACATTTTTTCTCCCACTCTATCCAAGATCTCCAGATTTGATCCTTTTGAGTAGGTGGTAGCCAGGCACCATCTAGTTCTTCTGGTCTTAAGGGCCATCGTGTCCTTTGGCTGATTGCTCCCAAATGACCTTGGTTTCTTTTTCATTCTTCTTCGCTTCCAACACTAGGAGACTGTTAGCTGCATTATAGATGGCCACTTGAAAGCATTTAAGACCCCAGTCGCTACTCACCAATGAACAAGGCTTTTATGTATTTTGTTGTGCCAATTGAGTCTGGTGTCTCCCAGCATTATGGTACTGAGCTGGTAGATCTATTGGATCTCTCTCCCAGTGTCTGGGTGTCTGTGACAGATTACTTTGTGTCTGTCTTCTACTGTTTCTGTAATGATTACAGGTATTTTATATCACTGGTGTCTGTGCAAGATTAGCCTTAGCTGAGTCTATCCTCGGTCTAGAGTATACTCCTGTTCACTGACCCCCATCTGATCCTGTAGCCTGGTGTTTAGTGTTAATGGTAATGCAGTATTGTGGACACAAGGGTTGGTATTAGCATCTGTCGTCTATCTCTTATGTGCACAATTTTGTATCCTCCCATTTCCTAATGTTATGGTGGTCACAGTTCCTTTCTGTATACCCCTTCTATTACCCATATAAGCATGTGGGCCCCAACTAGCTCCAAATCAATCCCTTACCTTCCCTCTCTGCCCCAGTAACCTACCGAGTGAGTTCCATTTTTATTTTTCAAAATGCATTTTAATAAAATATAATTTCTGTACAGTGAAATACACAAAACTAAAGTGACATGGATCAATGCTTTTTTTTTTTTTTTTTGCAGTGTTCCCTCTCCTCCCCTTCCACCCCTGGCAACCAACAAAGAAAATTTCCCTTCATATACAAATCTTTCCTTGACCCTCCACAACAACTAACTAATACTATATTTGTCCTTCTGTGATTGACTTATTTCACTCATCATAATGTCCTCCAAGTTCATCCATATTATGTGGGGTTTTGCAGACTCTACATTATTCTTTAGTGCTGCATAGCATTCCATTGTGTGTATGTACCATAGTTTGGTCATCCACTCTTCCACTGATGGGCACATAGGTTGTTTCATCTTTTTCCTATGTAAATAGTGCTGCTATGAACATGAGTGTGCATATATCTCTTTCTGTCTTGGTTTTCATCTCTCTAGCCACTCCTTGGAAGGAAGGTTGGGCAATCCTACTTCCATAGTGATACTGCCTCAGAAACCGAAGGAGGGGTCGCTATGAGTCGGGGCCGACTCGATGGCAAACAACAACAACAACAACAACAAGGATATATACCTAGTAATAGGATTGTTATCAATAGGAATAGGATTGCAGTCAGCCTCAGGGATCCAGGTATGGAGAGGGAAATCAGGCATGCCCAAAGCAGCAGGGCGGGAGAGCGGGAGAATGGGGATTAAAAGTCCTAGGAATCTGGACAAAGGAGGAGTCGGCCGCAGGGACCCAGGTAAGGGTGGTAAGAGAGGTTTCCAAAAGGGAGAGAAACTTGTCTGTTGGTTTGTCCTACCATGGCGATGTGATGATGTGAGTTTTGAGGCTGAGCCACTGGTGTTTCAAACCCAGTGGGATGCACATGGTGCATGGGCATCAGCCCAGCTTACAAACTGAGACAGACTAGGAAGAAGGAAGAGGCCGTCCACTTCTCAAAGAATTGGCCAGGGAAAACCCTATGAATAGCAAAGAAACACTGTTTGATACATTACCGCGCAATTTATGAATAGACCGGTTAGGTTAGAAGGCTCTCAAAATAGGACTGGGAAAGAGCTGCATCATCTGAGTAAACCCAGCCTTACTCCTATGGTTAAGGTAAAGCTTTTGAGACCTCCGTTTGCTGATGTGGCACCACTCAAATTGAAGAGAAACAGCTGCAGACATCCATTAATCATTGGAACACAGAATGTACGAAGTATGAATCTAGGAAAATTGGAAGTTGTCAAAAATGAAATGGAACGCATAAAGATTGATATCCTCAGCATCAGTGAGCTGAAATGGACTGGTTTTGGTCATTTTGAATCAGACAACAATGTGATCTACTATGCCAGGAATGACAGTTTGAAGAGGAATGGCATGCCATTCATCATCACAAAGGATGTT
>NW_006921786.1:1443076-1443892 GCF_000298275.1 Orycteropus afer afer | reverse complement strand
TATTTTGATGTGAAGGTTTATAATTTTTCTTTGAGGTTACCCTGTGATTTATAGTTTTCTTCCCAAGTTTAGAACAGTCTGTTCTATCTTGTAGTAGTCTTGACTTCCCTACCATCTAGAAGTTCTGTAATGACACAATTTTTTCCCTCTTTTTGTTTTGCAGTTGTCCTCATTTGTCAATGGATGTCTCTGATCCCCTGTTTATAATCTTATAGGTTTCTTTACTCTGGATACTGCCATAGCTGGGTTGGTTTCTGGGTTATATCATCATGTGTGTTAATGGTCAGTTGTTGTTGCCTGTTGTTGCTTCTCTGTCTGAAGGGCTCCCTTTAACATCTCTTTTAAGGTTGGTCTGGTTTTAACAAATTCCCTTAATTTCTGCTTATCTGGAAATGTTCTAATTTCCCCATCAAAATTAGGGACAGTTTTGCTGGTGCAAAAAGGGCATGGAGGCCACATGTTCTGACCACCTCTAACCCTACAAGAGGAAGACAGAATCACTATCAGTAACTCAAGGCCTATTACTGCAAGGCCAGACATGCTGTTTTCCTCCAGCCCTTTCACCAACTGTTCCTTCCAAAGCACCCTCCACCTCTCTCTTGGGTTCGATAATTCGCTGCAGTGGCCACACAGAACTCACCGATTATGGGGTTTATTAGGGAAGCACCAGGCTATGATTCAAGTTCAGGGAAAAAAAAAAAAAAAATGCTCAGTCTCTCTGCCAGCCCACCGTCTCAGCCAAGTCTCTCACAGTCTCTCTCCCAGCAGTGCATGTCCCTCCATGTCTCAGCAATGTGTGTCTCTTGCATCTCTTTC
>NW_006921786.1:1434957-1442396 GCF_000298275.1 Orycteropus afer afer | reverse complement strand
TTGATGGTATCCCACATGAACCTTAGGCTTTCTTCATTTTGTTTTGATCTTTTTTTCTGATTGATCCCTTTCCAAAGAAGTATTCAGGTATTTGCCTTCAATCTCACTAATTCTCTATTCCATTGATTCCATTCTACTACTTTGCCTGTACAATGTCTTATGTATTTCTGAAAATTTAGTATTAATCTTCTGGATTTCTGTGTGTAGAGTTTGTATTTCTAATTTTTCATTTATTTTGTCATTTTTTTCTTGTATTGTCTTTCAAAATTGTTGTAGTATTTTCTCTGTGTTTTCCTCAGTTTTGTTGGGGTTTTCCTTGATCTGCCTCTCAATTCATTGAAGATACCTAAATATAATTATTTTGAATTTCTTATCAGGGAGTTCCAGTGCTGCATATTCCTCAGGGATGTGTTTTGGGTCTGTATCCTGCTCCCTTGTTTCTCTTGCTTATTTGAGTGGACTGTGATGCTCTGTTGTCTCCGAAGCATTGTGAACTTTTTGTGTTTATATTTAATTGGTGATTGTATGCTGGAGTGACTTGTTTGTATGTTATCTACGTAAGCAGGGTACTGTGCTATGCTCCTTTATTCACTAGTGTGACAGCACTTGCACACTCACCTGTCTCCTTTCCTGTTGTCAGTCTCTCAAACGTCCTTGCCAACCTTGGCAAACAGAGCCTATTCTTAGGTCCCTGGAATCTGAATAAGAATGCTATCATTTTAAAATCCAAAATGGCTGCCACATGTAAACAATCAAAGTGGCTGCACCCTCTGGACAGCCTGAAGTCCATAGCTCAGGTTGTCTCCCTCCTTGCTGTTTCCCTTCCTTGTCATAGGCCACCAGCAGTTGTCCCTGCAGCCCTTGACGACCAGGGCTGATCTTTAGCTCAATTCTTAGGTCTCAACACCACTTGGAAATATTCAGGCTGTTGGTCCCGTCAGAGTAGCAGACAGTCTGCAGCTCTGTCTCTGTACTCACTGTTTTCATTCAGGTTTTTCTACTAGTAGGTGCCTAATCCACTTCTGTATAGTTCCTTTCAAGGCTCAGGGCTCCAGGAATATCTTCTGTATCTCTGTCAATTGGTTACTCTTTTCTTTGTTGAAGAGGGTCTGTATTGCTTGTCTGCCTAGTCCTCCATCTTACTGGAAATCTTTAAAAAAAAAAAATTTTTTTTATTGTGATTTGGGTGAAAGTTTACAAATTTGTTTGCCATTTGACAATTCATACGTTTTGTTTTGTGACCTTGATTGCAATCCCCACAATGGAACAGCCTTCCTCTTACCTCCTCTCTGTTGTTACCATTTCCTTGCCCAACTTTCCTATCCATTCCTGCCTTCTCAGATTTTTCCCTGGGCAAATGCTGCCCTTTTGATTTCTTGTGGGCTATTGTTCTAAGGAGTACATACTTCTCTGGTATTCACCTCATAGGTCTGTCTGTTGTTTCACTGTAAGTTGAGCCATGGGAACGAATTCAGTTCCAGACTTAAAAGGTCGCTAAGGGCTATAGTCTCAGGGGTTCCACCAATCTCTATCAGACCAGTAAGCCAAGTCTTTGTTATGATTTTGAGTTTTGTTCCCTATTTTTCTCCTGCTCTATCCAGGATCTCCAATTTGGTTCCTTTCAAAGTGAGCAATAACAATTTTCACAGTGCCCAGGAACTCACTATTCACAATTAGGTTGACAGTAATTTTTTTTAAGGCTTGGATCAAACATTCTCTACACTTGAACAGTTCCCATCTGTCATGTAGTAGTTGTTCTTCATACATGTCAAAAGAGCTACTTAAACATGTCCAATTTTTCTCTAAAGGAAGTCAAGGGAAAGTTCATTTACCTCCTATAGGCTCATACAGCACTAGGTGGTGGCCCATACTTGCCAACCTAACAGGCAAACAGCTTCATTGGCTCTTGGATCCAGCTTTGGTTAGAGTCACAGGAGGATCACATGATCTCTGTGGAGGCAATGAAAGCTCACGCATTTACCTGTGAAATATTTGCTGGTGATTTTTCTGTTGACAAAATAAGAGTAACATAAGCCTATGAAACTCCAGATATGTTAAGTTTTCTAAGCAAAAAAATGTCGAAAACTTATTCAAACTGCAGCATGAACATAAAAAATTTACCTGAGCTGATTTTATTATGAATTTTAATTACATAGGCAAGAAATGAATACGTTCTCCTTATAAAAAGTAGAAAAATTCAGGTAAGAACTATACCCCCCCACACACACCATCTTAGTTTCCTCCTTGTTTTACTTTGTTGCTCACTTTCAGCAATGGAGATAATATCCAACAGTGACATTTTAGAAAATTTTATGAACTTTTGCAGCTCAAGGAGACAAAGCCAATTACTACAACAAATTCAGCATTTCTCAAGCTAAAAGAACTGAGGAAAAATTTAAGCCTCGCGTTGCAATATTGAAAGATTCTCTGGGCAAAATACTGAATGATGCATGAAGCATCAAAAGAAGATGGCAGGGATACACATAGTCACTGTACCAAAAAGAACTGGTCAATCTTCATCCAGGAGGTGGCATATGTTCAAGAACCAATGGTACTGAAGAAAGAAGTCGAATCTGCACTGAAAGAATTAGTGAAGAACAGGCTCCAGGAACGGACAGAATACCCACTGAGATGTTTCAGCAAACGGATGCCCCACTGGAGGCACTCATTCGGTTATGCCAAGAGATTTGGAAGATAGCTACCTGGCCAACTGACTGGAAGAGATCCATATTTGTGCCCATTCCAAAGAAAGGTGATCCCACAGAATGTGGAAATTATCAAACAGTATCATTAATATCACACACAAATAAAATCTTACTGAAGATAATTCAAAAACGGTTGCAACAGTATATTGACAGAGAACTTCCAGAAATGAAAGCTGGATTCAGAAGAGGATGTGGAGCGAGGGATATCAATTCTGATGTCAGATGGATCTTGGCTCAAAGCAAAGAATACCAGAAAGATGTTTACTTGTGTTTTATTGATGTTGCAAAAGCATTTGATTGTGTGGATCATAACAAATTATGGATAACATTGAGAAGGAATTCCAGAACACTTAATTGTACTCATGAGAAACCTGTACATAGACCAGGAGGCTGTTGTTCAAACAGAAAAAGGGAACACTGCATGGTTTAAAATCAAGAAAGGCGAGTATCAGGGTTGCTATGAGTTGGGTCCGACTCGACAGCACATAACAACAACAACATTCAATCTGTATGCTGAGCAAATAATCCGAGAAGCTGGACTATATGAAAAAGAATGTGGCATTAGGATTGAAGGAAGACTCATTAACAACCTGCGATATGCTGATGACACAACTTTGCTTGCTGAAAGTGAGGATGATTTGAAGTACTTACTGATGAAGATTGAATAATACAGTCTGCAGTATGGATTACATCTCATTATAAAGGGAAAAAAAATCCTCACAACTGGACCTATAAGCAGCATCACGATAAATGGAGAAAAGACTGAAATTGTCAGACTTCACATTGCTTGGTTCTACAATCGACACCAATGGAAGTAGCAGTCAGGACATCAGGCAACATATAGCACTGGGCAAATCGGCTGCAAAGACCTCTTTCAAGTGCTGAACTTGAGGACTAAGGTGTGCCTGACACAAGCCATGGTATTTGCAATCACCTCATATGCCTGTGAGAGGTGCACAATGAATAAGGAAGACCGAAGAATTGATGCTTTTGAGCTGTGGTGTTGGCTAATGGTGAAAGTACTGTGGACTGATAAAAGAACTAACAGGTCTTTCCTGGAGGAACTGCAGCCAGAATGCTCCTTGGAGGCAAGAATGGCCAGACTTCATCTCACATACTTTGGTCATGTTGTCAGAAGGGACCATTCCCTGGAGAAGGATATCATGCTTGGTAAGATGGAGGGTCTATGAAAGAGGGGAAGGCCCTCGATGAGATGGATTGACACAGTGGCAGTAGCGATGCGCTGAAGTATAGCAAGAATCATGGAGCTGGCTCAGGACCAGGCGGTGTTTTTTTCTGCTATGCATAGGGTCGCTGTGAGTCAGAGACGACTCGACGGCACTTAACAACATAACAACAACAATGCACACTGAAGCCAAAAATGCATTTTATTATGCAGGCACAATACTAAACAATGGCACTGAGGATTACTGTTTTTGTGGGTTTTTTGGGGCTTAGGGGCAAATGCAAAAGCTAAGTCATTTTCTTTCTACTAAGGTAAACAATATAAATCAGACTAAAACTGCAAAGCTTTTTCTTACTTATAATTCATAATTCTGCTTGGAACTCTGCCTCTCCCTTTCAACATCATTTTATCAGGATAGACATCAACTGTGCCAAAGGCTTGGCTGTCTGGTGCCGTTTCAATGACCCCTTCTAGACTGACATGGTGTACACCAAAAGGATCCTCTGAGTATCCACCATCATGAGTGTGACCAGCAAAGAAGCATACTACACATTCATGAGACCAAATGACTTCAAGGGCGTCTCTGTAATTCCAGGCAAGGCACACACTGTCTGAGGACTCTGGGTAAATGGGAAGATGGCCTGTTAGTCAAAGAAAAAAGAGTTACAAATCAGTTAAGATATAACACTTTCATCATATAAATGGCTAAACGCCAGTACTCAAAAAAAAGTACATGATGCCACCTCATAATCCAAATGGATTGAGATCAGAGAGGATTCAGGTACATGAAGAACTATGTAATCTACAGTTTCTGAAGCACAGAAAGAAAGGTTAGACAGTTCACATACGAGACAGAAGAAAATGCTATAAAGGCAGAAACCCTGAGATTTCTGTGCCCTACACAGAGTGTCATAATGTGAGAGTACTGAGGGAAATCAAGAGCTTCCTGTGTAGGCCAGTTTGCAGAACTGGCCAGAAATCAGGCAGATGCTACACTGGAATCTAATCTCATAGATTTCCTTGAATATGAATTTTACATACACAGAAAGATAGAATCCTACAAAAAGAGTTTAGGTAGAACGTCATGGATTATGTGTCATTTTATACACTCAATGCCTTAAAAATAGTTTATGCCATTTTAAAACTGTTTTTCTTCCTAATACCTCCATGAAATGGAGGTAGCCATACCTACTTTACAGATGAGATGAGAAAACTGAATTAAATCAGGGAATACTTATTATAGATCCCACACTAAATATGTGGAAATAGTGTCAGGAATAGTTTCAATTCCTCATGCCCAGACATATATTAAGCCACAGCCTTTACTCTGAAGTACAGGTTCAGTAGCTCAATGGTCATTGCTTCTGCCCATTAAGTCAATTTTCTTTTTTTTTTTTTTTGTTACTGTTCATTTTTATTCCTAAATTTAAACTTACTATATCCAAATATGAACTCCTGACCCCACTCTCTAAAGCCCTCTCCTCCTGTAACATACCGCCATCTTAGCTAATGGCAATTCTGTCCTTCCAAGTGCATACCCAAAATTCAAAAAGTAGGCAAAATGACCTCTGAGTAGCCAAAATGAAAGTTAAAAAAGCAAACAGAGAAGAAAATTTCTATTAAACATTTTAAACTTTACTATAAGAAAATTTTACTCAGTTGTTAAAGATTGGTTTAGCTACTTTTTATTATTGACAGCAATAAAAAATAATGTAAATATTATGAGATAGAGTAGGAAAAGGGGCTGGATCATAAAACATGGATTTCACTCTCAGTTCTATAAGTAGCTATAGGATTTTAGCTATGTAGTTCAATCTTTTTGGGCCTTCATTTGCTTAACTTTAAAAGAAAGATGTTTGGCTGTATGATCTCTAGGTTTCTTTTAGCTCTAGTATTCCTTAAATAATAGTTAAAAGCTGGCAGTGGAAAACTAAAAAGCAGATATAAGTCAAGAAGTATGCCAGTTTTGAGATCCCTTATTGCAAAGCAGCCAAATACTGTCACATGTATGCCAATGATCTGTAAGGGCCCCTTATATTTTCCAAGCCCTGAATGACATTTAATACTCCAGTGACAGCAGAAACATTCCATCTCTATGTTTTTCTCATATCATTGTAAGACTAATAAGTAAAAATTACATTTATACATATGTGGTGAAGTGACTTACTTGGTATGGCTCTTGTAGCCATGGTCTTTGTGACTCCCACCAGATGACTAGGTAGAACTATGAAAATATAAGGTGCTTGTGGCCCACCAGGGGGATTAGATAGATTGCTAATAATGTAAACAAAGTACATGGCAGCGTTTTAGGGGTGGGACCATGGAAATAAGGTGTATGAAATCCTAATGCGGGGATTGGTCAGTTCTGTCATTCCACTAGGCTTAAAATGAGCCCTCCTAGAGGCAGAAAGTGGGATTTCACTATCATCAAGACAAAAAGAACAGCCATGAGTGAAGCACATTCTGGACCCAAGATTTCTGTGCTGGCAAAGAGCAGAAACAGAGGCAATGGAACTGACAGACTGGAATCACAGAGCTATGGCTTTGCTGGCCCACAGAGCGAGAAAGCTGAGTGCCTTTGGGCAGGAGGCTTGCTGGCAGGGTGGGGTGCACTAGGTGTACCCACTGGCAAAGCTGAAAGAGCTTTGTTAACACTTGCCCTAGTAGGGTAGAGGCCAGTCCGAGAGGCTGAGAACCAGAGAGTGGAATGCCTGTGGGCATGGCTAAGGGAAGGCTGTCCTGATGGACAAACTATATCCTGAGTGTTCCTGAACCTGAAGTGTAACCTGTTGCTTACTTAATAAACTGCATAATCATGAGTATTGTTTGTTGAGTTCTGTGTGGCCACTGCAACAAATTATCAAACTCAGCAGAGAAGTAGAATGCTGTGAAGGAGATAACTAGTGCCAGAATTGGCAAAAAGGTTAGAGGATGGTGGCATGTCTGACCTCCGCCTGATAGGAAACAGCATTGGACTGACTATGAAGATGGTGGGTGATTCTCTCCTCCCTGTGAAGTTACAAGAGGCTGGAGGACGCTGTCTCCATACCCTTTTGGCAATATGTTATAGTATCAACCATATGAATAGCCTCACCTTTCTCTAAGTGTTTTCATACTTAACAGCTTTTTTTTTATGCAATACTGAGAAAACCACAGTATGTAGGTTAGATATTTATCCAGGTTCCCAAACCTTACGTAAATAAGGGTTAGGATGGCATCCAGTCCTTCTGAATCTCAGTTCAGTCTTCTCACCCATTCCATTGTGGCACATCAATTCTAGAACAAAGGCTCTGGTCTCAGCCCCAAACCATATACACCAGCCAAATGTGAATCCAGCTCTTCTTGTGTGTGTCTGTGTGCATATGTGTGCACACATGTTGTGGTGTAGTAAATTATTTAGTGTGGCTTTTCTACCCATAAGTCTTTGTAAACTCCAAGGTGGGATTTTCTATGAGCAACTGAGGAGCTCCTGATTGCTGAAGGTGTCCACCTGGAGTATTTCTGTTGGGAGTGGCACAAAACAATGTTCTGGGAGGTGCCCACTCTCT
>NW_006921786.1:1426242-1434552 GCF_000298275.1 Orycteropus afer afer | reverse complement strand
GTTTGGCCTTGCAGTAATAGGCCTTGGGTTACTGCTGTCTTCCTCTTGTGAGATTAGAGGAGGTCAGAACATGTGGCCTCCTCACAGTTTTTACACATGTGCATGCCTAACTGTTTTAAGCACTTCCAGATTCCTATAATCTTTGATGGCAGCATGTCTGTCAAAAAATTACTCTAGATAAAAATAACAAAAATTCAAATTTCTTGTAGTATTATAATAGACACAATTATAGAACTGAAAATGCTTACTGCCAGCAGAGTCTATAACCCGCTTCCCCTGTGATGTCAGCTTTCATCTAGGCAACAGTTGCCTGTTTGGTGGCCACTTTATTTACAGGCAGGTTTCCTAGCCTAAGATTTTATATAGGGCCTGAACCAAACTTCTCATTTAAAAATTACTACATTAATTAATCCCATTTGGGGAAATTCTACTTTGAATCCTAAAAAAGGCAAACATAAGCGTTAACTTAGCTATAGGACTCTTATAACTTGTTTTAGGTGGTTGATAACATAAAATTGTATTTCTATGTATAAATGAAAATTTTATTTATTAATCTACTGATATGGGAAAAAACATATAGATGGAGTAGGGGCTTTCTAACACATGGAAAAATGTTCCTGTTATTTTACAATTCTTTCCTGATTCAACCTTAAATGTTAATCTTATATTCAGGTTGTTTCTCAATAAAAAATTTTAAACCAAGCATCCTTTTTTATAGAAAGGAGATATCACAAAATAAATAGTGTGAATATTATTAAAACCTAACTTTTATCAGGGAGCTCTGGTAGCCTAGTGCCTAAGGCACTTGACTGCTAACCAGAAGGCTGGCGGTTCAAACCCACCAGCCACTCCTCGGAAGGAAGATGGGGCAATCTACTTCCGTAGTGATACTGCCTCGGAAACCCAAGGAGGGGTCTCTATGAGTCGGGTCTGACTCGACGGCACATAACAACAACAAGAAGAAGCTTTTATCATTCTCTAAAATGCTAGAGTAATCAGGTTAACAATTTTAATACTTACTCACAATCACCACTTTTTCTTGGTTTGTGTCAGAGAATGTAAGAACTTCATTCAACCAGTTCAGCTGTTCTTGGCTGAATCCTCCATTAAACTGGACAAACTGGGGCTCAGAAAGTCCTGAAATGGATTCATAAAGTCAGGTCCACCAAATGTCATTTTCCTTCCTCCTTTGGGTGTTCAAACTTAGTTAATACAAGGATACTTCCATTTTTCTCTAGGAATGTTTTTGAGTGGCAGCAATCTTAAAGATTAAATAACTCAAAAAGAGAAATCACAAGAATTTAGAAAATATATAAATCGTAATTTATCTTAATCTTAGTTTTGACATTCTTCTGCTTACTTCACTGGCTTTCCATTACATTTTAAATAAAATACAAACTCCTTACAACGCCAACAAGTCACTACATATTCTAGCTCCTGTTTACTGTTCCAAATTACCTTGTAGCTAGTGACCCTTTTCTGTGTTGAAAAATGCCAAAATCTTATTCTGCTTAAGGCCTTTACATTTGTTTTTCCCTGTTTGGAATTCTCTGCCCCCATAAACCCACTGAGTTGATTCTGACTCACATTAACCTTATTCAAAAAAGCAAAATTGCCTCATAGGGTTTCCAAGGCTGTAATCTTTATGGAGGCAGACTGCCACATTTTCTTCCCATGATGTGGCTGGTGAATTCAAACCAACGACCATTTGGTTAGCAGCTAAGCACTTAAATACTGAGTCATCAGGGTTCCTTAATTTGCCAAAGTTCCTCCCAAAGATGACTCCTTTTTTTCATTCAAGTGTCAGTATAAATGCTTATTTCTTTATAAAGAGGCTTTCCCTCTGACAACCTACTCTAAGAGGAACTCTAGTCCTTTCCTATAACATCATCTTGCTTTATTTTCCTGGTAGGACTTATTACTATGGAAGATAGTCTTGTTTTTATTTAAATTATTATCTGTCCTGTCCACCTACCTCTCTTGCACTCCATCCATAAAAAGGGATATTTTTAAAGCTCTGAATAGATCACCCTAGGAAAAGTGCCCAGCACAGAGTAAGCATTCAAGTATCTGCTAAATAAAGGAATCTTGAATCAACTGCAAATAATCAAGGCTTGTGACATCAGGATTGTGAGAAATCCTGACCCTTAACAACAGCAACAATAAACTTTTACCTTAATCGTGCATCTTCCTGCCGAATAAAAGGTAGCTGAAGAATTTAAAGACAATGTATAAGATTCTCAGGTCAAAGGAATAATTCACCTTGAGGACTATTCAATTCCGCATTTGGATTATGCTCCTTCAGTATCTTCATACATTGCTGGTATTTTGGAGAAGACTGATCCATACCTAAGACACTCAAGTCATAAGCATCAAGTAAAATGAACCGAAATTTAGGGAATGGTACAAAATGATAAGCGTAATAATCCTCTGATGGTATGGTCTCAGGATGATGAACAATCTGGTCTTGTAGAAACTTTGTGTTAAGTTTAGAGTTTGTTAAGTGGTCTCTACTGAAGTTATAAAACTCGTGATTTCCCCATATATGATGAACTGGTACTTTAAGCATTTTGAATGTGTTCATAACAAGTTCGAGTGATTTTTCTGATGTATGATACTGAGCATTATACCCATCGATGATATCTCCAAGTTGAAGAACACAACAGGGTATATTTTCTTCTTTATTCCAGTCTTCAATAGCACCCTGTAAATGAAGAAGACTATGTCTGTAGTATCTCCTTCTGGTTCCATGGAAATTATAGCCATCTTCTAAATCAGCATACTGAATATCAGCTATAACTCCAAAAGAGAAAACAAGTTCTGAACTCTCACTTGGGGTTCCAGCATTGAGCTTATCATCCATAACCTCCAAACAGCTTTTCTGTAAACTAAATAAAGTAAAAAAGATAACTAAGTTATAAACATCTTTCCTAACTGGACTGAAGAAAATGCGGAAATGAATATTAAACGTAATAGTTTAATTCACTAAATGTCTTGGTATAAAGAAAAGTGCATAGGCTTTGGATGGTCATAGGTCCAAATTACTATGTCTTTAAAATGTTTCAGTTTTCTCATCTGTGAAATACATGACAAACTCTATCCCTGAGAAGATGAACAATTTACAAAAAGGTATCTTCATCCTACTAATGAATGTTGTTGTTGTTATGTGCCGTGGAGTCGGCCCCGACTCATAGTGACCCCTCCTTGGGTTTCCGAGGCAGTATCACTACGGAAGTAGGATTGCCCAACCTTCCTTCCGAGGAGTGGCTGGTGGGTTTGAACCGCCAGCCGTCTGGTTAGCAGGCAAGTGTCTTAGCCACTATGCTACCAGAGATCCCACTAATGAATAGGCATTCCAATCATAGTAAAGGCAAATTCAAATCTGGAATAATTTGATTTTTTAAAAATATGCACTACCTTTAAACACACACACACCTTTCCCACAAACACCAAAATGGTTCTATCAAAACGTCAAGATTTTATTTGAAATTGTACAGTTCACTAATACATTCTGCCTTAGGCATCAGATTCCACTACAGGCTATTTTCTGTCAGGCTAATTCTTTTCTCTTTGCTGGTGGTAGGTGACCTGAAATAATTTTCTTGTATTTCATGTCTAGAATAACAGGAAGAGGAATTTTTTTAAAAGACTCCTTTTACTTAAATATGTATATGCAAGCATTTGGAGAGGACTAATTTTAACCAAAAAAAAGAAAAAAAAAAATCTGGCATAAAATTGCCACCGATGTGACTACTGTCATTCTGTGAGCAGTGGTCCTTGGTTCTTCAACAGCTGTATTCTAATTCTACCTTTTTTCAACCTGAATATTAACCCCCTACCCCCACAATCAAAATGGCAAATATCTAATCTTTTCTTCTTACAAATGATTTTTGCCCTGCATTTTGGCGAGAAGAGCCAGGGACTTAAATTTACCCTGCCCAAAAAAACCTGTTATTTTATTAGATTGTTTATAATCTAAATTTATAATCATCTTTTAAAAGACCCAAGAACAGTAAGGATTAAAACAAAACTAAAGGCTAAGATCCTAAATTATCAACTATTTTTATTATAAATATTATAGTAATAAACTATTGCTGTGGGTCTGAATTTATTATTAAAATTTAATTGCTTCTAAAATTTCATTTGGAACTTCTAAAATTATTTTCAGATGCCTGCCCTCCAGTAATTTGCTCAATATACTTGCAGAGCTTCAATTAATCCTCTACAAACATATGAAATCCTACTTCTAAGTGCTCACTTAACAGAGATGGAGGCAACAATTCCACAATCAGCAATAAAAATGAGACTTCAGTTTTACTTATTTGAGAATTAGGGGTCTCTTTGACTCAACAGCAGTGGGTTTGGTTGGTTTGGTTTCATTCTAAAACTGTTGTCACTAATGATACACTTACCATCTGGTTCATTCAGTTATAAACTTCAGCTACTTTCCTCAATTTGGCTGGATATAAACAACAACAACAACAAAAAAGCCTCTGCCATTGAGTTGATTCTGACTCATAGTGAATATATAGGACAGGGTAGATCTGCCCCACAGGGCATATTTAAGGCTATAAATGTTTATGGTAGCAAAGTGTCACATCTTTCTCCCATGGAGCGTCTGGTGAGTTCAACCTCCTGTCTTTTGGTTAGCAGCTGAGCACTTTAACTACTGCACTATGATGGGCTCCCTGGTTGGCTATAACTAGTCCTAAAACAGGCTAGCCCTAAAATAGTACCAGAAAAGACAGAGAAATCCTGAAAAATGTTCTCATGTTCTTTTTTTTTATATTTGCTCATTTTCCCCTTCAATCCCCATCTGAAAGCTCCACTAGATATCAAGTTAACAAGTATGTATACAAAGTAGGATAAATGAGACAATCTGATCTGAAAGGTAAAGAATTCAGATCACGATTACAAGAAGTACAAAACTCACCAAGTCAGCTGAAAAACCTCGAGTTCTATTAGCTTTCAACTTTTTGTGATTCCAAATACAGATTAGTGAGATGATCAAACCAAAAAAATACTTCAACAAGTATGTTACATGGAACATTATTAGCAAAGCTTAAGGGAAAATTGTTTCTGGGAATGCTTTTTATCCTCTGCCAGATGAGCTGTTTGTGTTTACCTCTAAACAAGGTTTAAAAGCTGTATCACCATGGGACTCAGAGCCTTTAAGAAGATAATATGTACTATGGATCTTCTAGAGGTAATTTAGTTTAAATTAACTTGATCTTTTCTCCAGTAGACAGCTGTTATTTTTGCCTACCCAGCATTAATTTCCCGTTCTTTGGGTAACAACACCTCAATTTTCCTTTAGGCTTCTACCCAATTCCTCACTTTCAGTCCCTGTGGTTTGACCTTCACCTCTGGCCAGCAGGCACATAACCCAATTGGGTTCAATAAACATCAGCCCTGGGATTTTTGCTAGAACGATTAACAAAACTAATGGAACTATCTCTGCTAAGCTGATAACTAAAGCTCAAGTTGCTAGGGAAAAAGTTTTCTGGAAATAAACCCAAAACAGAAGGAAGCAAATCTAAATGGTGGTAAGAAGTAGATTCTGGGAAACATAAGTAGAAAACCTGGATCCACCTGTCCTTACTAGAACTACCCACAGTCACTTAGTTACATCAGCCAATAAACTCCCCTGTTAGGCTTCAAGCCAAATTGAATTGGTCTCCCAAAATGCCTATCAGATATAATTTCCACTGGGAAACAGTTCATTTTATGGAGACTCAAAGTTACACCAAGAGTTAGCAACTTTTTTTTTCCTTTTTATTGTGATTTGGATGAAAATTTACAGAGCAAATACAATTTCCATACAGCAGTTCACATACACTTTGTCTCATCACACTGACCACAATTTACCACAATGCAACAGCTCCCCTCCTACTTCCTCCCAATAGTTACCTCTTCTTTGTGCCCATTCCTCCATGCACTCCTGCCCCCTGATCTGTCTCCCTGTGCATAAGCAGCCCTTCTTTCTCTCATGCTTGTTCTCTCCAAGGACTGTATCTACCTCAGGTAAATGTTCAACTCATATGCCTGTCTATTGTTTGGCTGGAAGTCACAGGTGTGAGTTAGCAACCTTCTAAAGAAAGTTAAACTAATTGGAAAGAACCACCAAGGACCACATACTTCAAAACAGCAATGTATTCTAGGGTAGAAAATGTTGAATACACACAGCTTATAAGGAAAGGGAACATGCAATTTAATTATTATTTTGAAAAACAGACATGTAAATTTACACTATGATTTGTTAAGATTAGAAAGAGGTGAACAGGAGTATCTTGAGAGTAAGACAACCAGGATCAGGTAGGTATAGTGGCCAAATGACTGCACAACAGGCATCTGACAAGAATTTTAGAAGCAATTCAATTTTAATAGTAAGTTCAAACCCACAGCAATAGTTTACTACTGTAATCTTTATAATAAAAAGAGTTGATAATTTAGGATCTTAGCCTTTAGTTTTGTTTTGACCCTTAGTGCTCTTGGCTATTTCAAGAGATCATTATAAATTTAGATTGTAAATAATCTAATAAAATAACAGGTTTTTTTGAGCAGGGGGAGTTTAAATCCTTGGCTCTTCTTGTCCACAATGCAGGTCAGAAATCATTTGTAAGAAGAAAAGATTAGATATTTGCTGTTTTGGTTGTGGGAGTAGGGGGTTAATATTCAGGCTAAAAAAAGGTAGAATTAGAATCCAACTGTTAAAGAACCAAGAACAATTGCTCACAGAAATGACTGATGCTATCACATCAGTTTCAGTTAATTTTATGCCGTTTTTTCCTTTTTTTGATTAAAATTATTCCTCTCAAAATACATACACATATTTAAGTAAAAAGATAAAAAAAAATTTCCTCTCTTTTCACATCTTCACTTCCTCCCCATTATTCCTGATACAAAATATGAGAAAATTATTTCAGGTCACCTACCCACCAGCAAAGAGAAAACACAGCCTGGCAGAAACAACCTATGATGGGAATCTAATACATAAGGGAGAGTGTATTGGTGTCATACACAACTTTCAAATAAAACCATGAAGTTTCGATAGAATCATTTTGGTGTTTGTGGGAAATGCATGTGTGTTTAAAACTACTGCACATTTTTTAAAAATCAGAAATTATTCCTGATCTGAATTTGATTTAAATTCAATCAGAATGCCTATTCAATAATAAGATGGAAATATCTTTTTGTAAATTGTTACTCTCCTCAGGGATAGACTTTGTCATCTATTTCACAGATGGGAAAATTGAAACATTTTAAAGACATAGTAAGTTGGACCTATAATCATCCAAAGCCCATGTACTTTTCTCTATACCAAGGCATTTAATTGATTAAATTATTACATTTGATATTCATTTTAGTATTTCCTTTAGTCCAGTTAGAAAAATTAAGACGTTTATAATCTAGTTATCTATTTACATTAAGTTATTTATTAACTTACTTATTACTTAATGTGGCCCTACGAGCCAGTCTTTTTGACTCCTACAATGATTGGGTGAGATTGTGAAATAAGGTGTTTGTGGTCCACCAAAGGGATTAGACAGCTTGCTGCAGATATAAATAAGATGTATGGAACCTGTGACGGTCAAGGTTATATATCAACTTGGCCATAATTTTCAGTGGTTTAGCAATATGTAATTATGTAATTTGGCAATTATATAATGATGTAGTTATCTTCCATTTTGTAGTCTGATGTAATTGTTTTCCATCCCAGTTACCCTTAACACCCTTGACCACCTTGCTCAAGGTGAGTTTTCTTGAGGGTATGCTCTTCATCTAATATATGTGAATGCACTGGCAAAGTTCTCTTGCTCTGGACCCTGCATCCAATTCATTATCATTTGACCTCCAGTTCTTGGAACTTGAGTCAGCAGCCTATTGTCTGACCTGATACACCAGCTTCGCAGACTTGTGACCCAGCATCCTGTCACCTGACCTGGTGATCTGAGTTCTGACTCCGTAACCATGTGAGTCAGAACTGAGTCAGCTGGAGCAAAAAGAACCAAAGGGGTAGGGAATTGACTCTCCTAGGTAATTTATGCAGAGTCTTTTATTTCATGGTTCAGGGAGATAACACAGAGCTCAGAAAGGCTGGTTCTGGAGGACAAACAAAAAACCATCTCCAGTGGGGAAACCAATGCTGTGGAATGTTTTCAAAATACCCCCTCCTTCAAATACACACAAAAAAGTGGGGGAGTGCAGGGTAGATAATAATTGAAGTTAGTAATAGGTGTATGAGGTTTTTTCTACTTTTAGGCAGGTTTTTTTTTTTTTTAATTAGGATTTGGGTGAAGATTTACAGAG
>NW_006921786.1:1422593-1425522 GCF_000298275.1 Orycteropus afer afer | reverse complement strand
GTGACCAAGCAATGACCATAACCTTGCCCCTTGTTAGCTCTACTATACACCTGGGAATTCTGATCATTCACATGAACTTATAGGCCCATTGTCTGTTTAGGCAGGTTTTTAAATGTCTGTAACTTAAAGTTAAAAAAATTCCAAAGTTCAGAGAAAATAAAATACACAAGAATTAGTAGAGCTAAATAAAGAATGTGTTTTAGGAAAGGAAGGAAAAAACCAAGTTTCTGGTGAATTTTGTTCTGAAAGTTTTGGTTGCACCACTTATGGGCTAACTTACCTAGGTTTTGATTAAGAGGTATTAGGATCAAGTGCCGAAAGCTTTGAAATTGATGACCTGCAAATAATTTACAGCCTCAGTTTTTCCTAGTGGAAATAAGGAAAATGACCTTGCTGGGTTGTTTTAAGATTCAACTGTTATAATGGTCACCAAACTATTTTGTAAACCATAAAGCACTATATGCATATGAAGAAAAAAGTTTTAAATTATGTATCTAGTGAGCCTCAAGATAAATGAAACAAATGCAACTTTTTGTAGAACAGAAAAATTGTGTAAGATTTTCTCTCAAAGGGAGAATAATGTGGAACAAAACTCAACATTTACCTCAAGTAGATACACTCCTTGGAGAGAACAATCATGGGAGAAAGAAGGGCTGCTTATGCACAGGGAGACAGCTCAGGGGGCAGGAGTGTATGGAGGGATGGACACTGGGAAGAGGTAACTATGAGGAGGAAGTGGGAGGGGAGCTGTTGCATTGTGGTAAACTGTGGTCAATGACATGAGACAAAGTATATGTGAACTGCTGTATGGAAAGTGAATTTGCTCTGTAAATCTTCACTCAAATCACAATTTAAAAAAAAAAAGATTTTTCTCTCAAAACTTCTACAGAAGTCATGGTGCAGAAGAAGAATGAAGAAAATCAAAGATACATGGAAACAATTAGTCCAAGTGACTGGAACACCACGCAATCTTCAGCCTATATGACTATGAGACCAGAAGAATTAGATGGTGCCCAGCTATCACTGTCAACCACTCGGAGGGGGATTTATGTAGGAGATCCTGGATAGAGTGGGAGAACAATGCTGAACAAAATCATAAAAAAAAAAAAAAAGGGACCAGGTTTACTTTCTGATAGGGCCTAATGGAACCACTGAGACTATGGCTCCTAGGTGCCCTTCAGGTCTGGGATTGAACCCAGTCCTGTGGCTTCCAGCCAAACAACAGACAGACATATGAGATGAACATTTACATTGGGTAGATACACTCCTTGGAGAGATCAATCATGGGAGAACAGAAGGACTGTGTATGCACAGGGAGACAGCTTGCGGGGCAAGAGTGCATGGAAGGGAAGGACACATGGAAGAGGTAACAATGGGGAGGAAGTGGGAAGGGAGCTGTTGCATTGTGGGAAACTGCAGTCAATGTCATGAGACAGTGTATGTGAACTGCTATATGGAAAGTGCATTTGCTCTGTAAACTTTCACCCAATCACAATAATAAAAGTCATGGTGTAGGATAAGCATAGTTAAGCATAGATATTAAGTAATTTTTCTAAATAGGAAGAAATATCCAGGGATGTTTAATTGCTGGAAACTTGCTACAAGATGATTCTAATAATAAAATTCTATAATACTTATAACTGGTAGAACACTGAAGTTCCTTGAAAAAAATCCTCAAGTATGTATGATAAACTTGTGGAAAAAGTCAGCTGTATATTAAAAAATATGTTTCTTTCACATTACTATCAAAAGGAAAAAAAAATTCAAGTCTGTATATTAGTAAAGTGAGTTCATTAAGGAGGACTGCTGCAATGGAAGAAGGAATCTTGGTGGCGCAGTGGTTAAGTGCTCGGATGCTAACTGAAAGGTCAGTGGTTTGAATTCACCAGCTGCTCTGCGGGAGAAAGATGTGGCAGTCTGCTTTTAAAGATTTACAGCCTTGGAATCCCTATGAGGCAGTTTTACTCAGTCCTATAGAGTCACTAGGAGCTCTGACGGTGTAGTGCCTAAGGCATTTGACTGCTAACCAGAAGGCTGGCAGTTCAAACCCATCAGTCACTCCACGGAAGGAAGGTTGGGCAATCTACTTTCGTAGTGATACCACCTTGAAAACCCAAGGAGTTGCTATGAGTTGGATCCGACTCAACGGCAGTGAGATAGGGTCACTGTGAGTCAGGATCAACTCGATAGCAATAGGTATTACAAATGGGAGGAGAGAAAGGGTGAAGGGGATGATGGTTCACAGGTAGAATCTTGCCTTGCATACAGGAGATGTGGGTTCAATTCTCAGCCACCTGTCTGTCAGTGGAGGCTTCTGTGTTGCTATGATGCTGAACAAGTTTTAGCACAGCTTCCAGACTAAGATAGGACGAGGAAGAAAGAAGATGTAGTTCTGAAAAATAAAAACCCTATGGATCACAATGCTCCAATCTGCAATCAATCCTGGGGGCAAAACAGGATCCGGTAGCATTTCATTTCGTGTGTGGTCACCATGAGTTGGAGGCTGACTCCACAGCAGCTAACAACACTGCAAAAGGGAGCCACTCAAAGCCTAACTAGAAATGTTTGAGGCAAGGGATGGGTAAATAAAGCTTAGATTTGCAGAGACCATGGGATAAACCAAAAACCCACTGCCATCGAGTCAATTCCACTTGTAATGACCCTATAGGGCAGAGTAGCACTGTCCCATAGATTTTCTAAGGCTGTCAATCTTTACTGAAGCAGAGTGCCTAATTTTTTTCTTGAGGAGCAGCTACAGTTGGTGGGTTTGAACCACAAACACTTTGGCTAGCAGCTGAATGCTTTAACCACTGTGCCACTGTTGTTGTTGTTGTTATGTGCCATCAAGTCAGACCCGACTCATAGCGACCCCTCCTTGGGTTTCCGAGGCAGTATCACTACCGAAGTAGATTGCCCCATCTTCCTTCCG
>NW_006921786.1:1404279-1422333 GCF_000298275.1 Orycteropus afer afer | reverse complement strand
AATTGGGCCTGAGATGAAGCAAACAGGTTACAGTGTAGAGTTCACATAAAGCTTAAAAATATGTCAAGCACAAAGTTTGCTTGGTCTTGGCCTCATCACTACTGATAGAACAAAGAGTTGATATTATCTATGCTCTGTCTCTTTCAAGAAAGGTATTAAAATTGGGGGGGCACTCTAACTCATTTGGTGATATTGGTGCTTAATAACAATAATACAGAGTGACAGGTTTACAACAGATAAAACCACAGGTACCCCTTACAACTTAGTTTCACAAGTCCATGAAATCTGGCTCAGAGGTGTTACTAGTTACATGAATCATTTCTGGTCCCTATGAGGTAGAGATTAAAAATGTTGCAAATGTCCAACTTTTTCAACCTGCAGTACTACTTCATCATCTCTAATATTAACTATTCCCCCTTCTCAGTTGTTGTTATGTGCTGTCAAGTTGGACCTGACTCATAGCGACCCCTCCTTCGGTTTCCGAGACCGTATCACTACAGAAGTAGATTGCCCCATCTTCCTTCCAAGGAGTGGCAGGTGGGTTTGAACCATCAGCCTTCTGATTAGCAGTCAAGTGCCTTAGGCACTATGCTACCAGAGCTCCTACCCTTCTCAGTAGTCTTCCCATCTTGAGTTCTGTTACTTGCTACAATGTCTCACAAAACTCAAAAACCACCAAGGAAATGGCCCATGTGTTTTTAGAAACCAGCAAGTCCCAAATCTGTGGGTCAGGTGTCAGGCTGGAGGCTTCACCTGAGTTGCGTGGTTACAGGGTCTGACAAACCCAAATCAGCAGGTCAGATGATATGATGCTGGTTCACAAGGCTGCAAAGCTGGTAAATCAAGTCAGACAATAGGTTTCTGGCTCAAGTTCCAAGAATTGGAGGTCAGATGATGACAAGTTGGACGCAGGATCCAGAGCAAGATAACTTTGCCAGAGCATTCATATATATTAGATGCAAACCATACCCTCAAGGAATGTCACCTTACTTGAGGAAAGTGGTGCAAGGGTGTGATGGGTATCTGGAATGGAAAATAATTACATCAGACTACAAAATGGAAGATGACTACATCATTACATAACTGCCAAATTACACAATTACATATTGCCAAACTACTGAAAATTATGGCCCAGCCAAGTTGATACATAACCTTAAGCATCACAGGTTCCAGACACCTTATTTGCATCAGAAGCAACCTGTCTAATCTCTTTGGTGGACCACAAGCACCTTCTTTCATAGTCCCACCCAATCACTGTGTAGAAGTCAAAAAGACTATGGCTAGAAAGGTGATACTAAGTAATTTACTGTACCGTACTAGTAATTAATTCATTCAATTATTCATTGAATAGTTATTAACACCCATACTGAGCAAGGAAGTGTTCCAGAAGCTAGTATTTTATTTGATGTCATACACTTAATAATAAGCAATGTACTTTTTGTCTCTTTGACAATTAGAGGAAAAACTTTTCCTCTGGCAAAAGTACACATTGAAATAAAAGGGTAAAAATCTTACCCATGTGCAGCTTCAATATTAAATTCTTTTCTTAAAAAAAGTTTTAATTTAAAATGATTTGAATTGCTGAGCAAACATTTAAAAGTCTTCTAGCTATGAGCAGAAATTCCAGAAAATTCCAACCCAATTTCAGAATCAAGACACACATGCTAGACTACAACTTCAGTGTGTTAGAGAGCAACACCCTTGGCCAGTTGCAATGCAAAGCAGTATTACCATGGAGTCGGATCTGACTCATAGCGACCCCTCCTTGGGCTTCCAAGGCAGTATCACTACAGAAGTAGATCGCCCAGCCTTCTGGGGAATGGCTGGTGGGTTTTAGCCAAACCAAAAAAACTAGTATCCAGTTCACATCAAGTAGATTCCAAATCATGGCCACCCCATGTGTTGCAGAGTGTAACTGCACTCCATAGTGTTGCAATGGCTACTTTTCAGAAGCAGATTCCTAGGGCTTTCTTCACATTGCATGGGTTCCAACATCTTACTGGAGCCCTTAACTATTTGCACCACTAACTTCCATAAAATACCATTCCTCAGTCCCACTATCACTAGGGCACAAGTTGTTTCTGGCTGAGTGGCAAATTCCTGTAGTGGGAAGGGAAACCACACAGGAGTGCAATCTGCAATTAAGTAAGGGAATTAAGGGTCATTTTTTTTTTTTTTTTTAAATTCTTCTTCTGTATTTTGCAGATCAACCATAGGTGTATGGGAGGGGTGGCGTCTGTGTGTAAAACCGCAGTCATTGAGACAAGCAAAAGCAATGGAATGAATCCAAGTTTAAACGGCTTTCACAAGGAGGGAAAAGTAAACCTACGGATAGTTATCATCTTAGGAGGCTGTATCTAAGCAAGATAAACTATCCCAGATGAGGAACTCATCAAAAAGCTTAAAATCTAAACTGAAGGGGACTAAGGAATCAGCAAAGGCATTTTAAAGAAGAAACTGGGGCCCAGGGAGAGTAAGTATAAGGCTGAGATACGCTTCAGTACATTTCTTCGCACAACGCTGTGCTTTATAACTAAGGAACATTATAATGTAAGTATAACTGGAAGCAAGGGCCACTTCAATTCACTTAACTAGTCCTTCTCGCCCTAATCAGCCAAAGTATCATTGGGGGGGGGGGGCAGGAATCAAGGATTATTTCAAGCGCAATGGGTCGTCGACTCCTACTTCTGCAATGCCAGGCGTTAACAACTTTGAGGTTCTATTTGGCCAGCCTGGGCGGAAAGGGGGTCACAAGGTAGGGGTGAGGGTGGTGGGCTGTCCGCTGGTCGCCAAGCAATGTTTTCTGGTGGCGTAGTGCCTAAGGCATTTGACTGTTAACCAGAAGGTTGACAGTTCAAACCCACCAGCCACTCCTCCGGAGGAAGCTTGGGCAATTTACTTCCGTAGAGATACCGCCTTGGGAACTCAAAAAGGGGTCACTATGAGTCGATATTGCCTCGAAAACCCAAGGAGGGGTCGCTATGAGTCGGGGCCGACTCGACGGCACATAACAACAACAACAACATGAGTCGAAATCCACTACAGGGTAATGAATTTGGTTTTGGTTTTTAAGAGGATGGGGGTGGCCGGCAGGACGAGGAGCTGACTGCGGTCACCAAAGCCCCGAGTGTTCAATCCAGAGAGGGGGGCCTCTGCGCTAGTGGTGCACCGGCCCCGGCCAAAAGCGCGGCCACTACGGATGTCTCCAACTACCTCTCCAGCCCCTCCCCTGCCCTGCAGGCCAAGTAGTTCCCCCCGAAACCAGGCCAAAACCGCCTCTAGCTTCAAGTAACAACCTACCGGAGCCCGGCTTCTCAGCAAACCGCTCCCAGATTACTTTCTATGCAACCACCGAGCGACCAGGGTGGAAAGAACGCCTACCTCTGGATTTCGGAGGAAGCGGAACCGGCACCGGAAGTCGTAGGACTAGTGAAAGAAGGCGTGGCTTCCTAAGCTCATGGCGGGTTTCTTAGTGGGAGCCGGCCGGCTCATGCGGCCTCAGGGCGGCCCACGCTGGCGTCTGTTGCCTCGCGGGCTCGGGCTTTGGAGCTCGCCTGAGGATACCTTGAGAGCCGGGAAAAGGCTATTTTGCGTGCGGCTGGAGGAGCCGAGGCGGGCTTCAGGGCTCGAAGGCTGCTGCCTGGGAAGCCGGCCCCTCAGCACAGGAATGCCGCCACCGCCAGGGTCTTCAGGGCCGGGATCGAAGGGCCACAGAGATCCAATGCGTCCCTTGCAGCCTGGGGTGAGTGCAGACCTAGAGCACTTCCATAAGTTGTCGCGGCTGTCAGACGACCCTTGGGCCTTCCTGTCCCTCTTAGCCATAACCTACGAAACCACTGGGCCTGGCCTGAAATGATCAACTCAGCTATCTTAAAACATCTCATCCCCCGTTTTCCTTGGTTCACCCGTAGCCCCAGCCCTAAAAAGAACTTGAGAACTCACATTCTCTCCATGTGGTTAGATATTCAGGCTTGGGTTTCCGTCAACCCTTAAGTCAAAATTGTAAGTTTCAGGTTTTTCTCAGCGGTTTCAACCTTAGCTTTACCAGGATTGAAGAGTATAATCTCTGTCACTTGAATCTCCCGTCAGAGGTCCATGAATACATTGACATTGAAGCAAAATAGCTTTCGTTGCTTGCTGGTGTCTTTTTCTAGGTAAAGGGGCCTTACCTTTTATCAGGTTCCAATTAGGACCCCAAAAGAATTAAGAGTTTGGGTTTGTTTTTTGGGTTGGTTTTTGTTTGTTTTGGTTTTTTACCTCTAGTGGTAGGTAATAGAAGTGTTTTGGGAGTTGGGTGAAAGTTAACGGTAGCCCATACACTATTTTGGAATTTCAAAAAGAGTACATAGAAATAGGGAGCTCTGGTAGCATAGTGGCTAAGTCACTTGACTGCTAATCAGAAGGCTGGCGGTTCAAACCCACCAGCCACTCCTCGGAAGGAAGGTTGGGCATTCCTACTTCCGTAGTGATACTGCCTCGGAAACCCAAGGAGGGGTCGCTATGAGTCGGGGCCGACTCGATGGCAAACAACAACAACAACATAGAAATAACGTGAGGATAGCTCCACTTTTACGGTCTTCCCCATTAGCTTTGTTACTTCTGAAAACGCAGACATCACCAGTTGCTTTCAAACTGTCCTCTACTCATGGCAACTGAATGTGTGTCTGTCTCAGAACTGTGCATAGACTTTTCAGTGGCTAAATTTTCAGAAGTAGATCGCCAGACCTTTCTTCCTGAGGTGCCTCTGGGTGGACTGGGACCTCCAGCCTTTCAGTTAGCAGTGGAGTTCTCAACTATCTACACCACCAGGGACTTCCTCCTGAATTTTACTTGATTTATTTATGTTCTCAATGTCAGCACAAGCATGTAAGTAACCTGGGTTTAAATCATCAATTGGGGCCAGAGACACAAATAGTAGGAGTCATTAAATATCTTGGTACTTGAACTTCTTTGGATTGTTTTTCACGTGAAAAGAAATTAATTTAGGGAATTTTCCCCTGTAATTGAATGTCTGTTAGAGCCCAAATGTAATTGAATCCGGAGAAGCGTTCAGCATTTTCTCATGCAAAAGTGACTTGAAACATTCTGCAGTTAACAAGATCAGGCCTGTGTATGTGTGTATATTAAAAACTAATAGACTTAGTATTATTAAATTTTTGCATCTTACCAGTATTTTTATTTTTGAAATCTGTCCCGGTAGCCTGTTTCCTGGAAGTCTTTAGCACTCACATTTGCCATTGGAGGAGCTTTATTGGCTGGAATGAAGTACTTTAAGAAAGAAAAGACAGAAAGTAAGTAGGTAACGTCTGATCACATCTAAATAAAATCCTTCCTGGCTAACGTCTGATCACATCTAAATAAAATCATTCCTGGCTATGGACTAGCATCTGGTGGTGTAGTGCCTAAGGCATTTGACTGCTAACTAGAAGGCTGGTAGTTCAAACCCACCAGCCACTCCTCAGAAGCAGTATCTCTATCTACCATAGAGATACTGCCTCGGAAACCCTAGGAGGGGTCACTCTGATTAGGAACTGACTCGATGGCAGTGAGTTTAATTTTTAGTTTTTAAATTGTTTATTTTGAAATAATTTTAGATTCACAGAAGAGTTACAGAGATAGTTTAGAGAGTTCATGTATATCCTTCACCCAGTTTCCCCTAATGTAAACATATAACCATAGTATCCAAAAAACAAACCAAACTCACTGCCGTTGAGTGAGATCTGACTCATAGTGACCCAAGGACCCAAGGAGGGGTCCTTGGGTTTCCGAAACAGTATTACCACAGAAATAGATTGCCCAACCTTCCTTCTGAGGAGTGGCTGGTGGGTTTGAACTGCCAGCCTTCTCGTTAGCAGTCGAATGCCTTAGGCACTATGCTACCAGAGCTCCTAACCATGGTATACTTAGGAAAATTAAGAAATTAAAATTGGTATGATAACTATTAAGTGAACTATGGACTTTATTCAAATTTCCATTAATGTCTTCTGTCCGTTCAAGGATCAAATCCAGGTTATCACTGTCTAACAATTTTAAAGGACTTAAACTGTGGACAAATTTGAATGGGACTGTGGACAAATTTGAATGGCAGTATGAAGGGTACAAAGATGATTAAGGCAGTCCAGCCCTTGAGGTGCACTTGACTAGGGAAGGGACAGAAGTGTAGGATTATACCAGACAAGGTTCTGCCAGGTCAGAGGGAAGTTCAATGTACTCTGAGGGCCAAAGGAAGACAGACAGGCAACCTTGGGTTTTGGGACAGCTTCCTGGAAAAATCAAGCATGGGAACAGTGAGTAGATACTGCAAAGCGCTAGGTATCAGCGAAGGAAAAGGCCAAAGGCTGACCACAAACAACAGAGAGAGATACATAAAGACTAGTTGAGGAATGCCATAAGCCGCTCTGGATTTGCATCTTGAAGTGTTTAGAAATTATAAGAACTCTATATTTTAGTGAATATTCTAGGACTTTTAAGATTTGGGTTAGAAGTTTCGAGTATCTTTAAATATCTTAAACTATATTTAAAGTATCTTGATGCCATTATACAAAGGCATTGTTAATGTTTAGATCGGGGGGGTGAAACCTCATAGGATTTAAAACCTTAAGCAATGTAAGGTTCATACATTGATATATATATATATATATATATTTCTTGTATGTTGTTGTGTTGTTGTTGTTACGTGCCGTCGAGTTGGACCGACTCATAGTGACCCCTTCTTGGGTTTCTGGGGCAGTATCACTATGGAAGTAGATTGCCCAACCTTCCTACAGAGGAGTGGCTGGTGGGTTTGAACCACCAGTCTTCTGGTTAGCAGTCAAATGCCTTAGGCACTATGCTACCAGAGCTCCTATGTTTTGCATAACAAGCAGTATTTTTTTATATGATTTTCATATTCTAAGAAGCAGAAGGTTCTTTTAGTTTCACAAAGAAATAAAACTGAAGTTTGGAAGGTAATAGCAGAGACAGTTCCAGAATATGTTGGCATCTTTTGACTTCAGTTTGGAATTTCACCTGCAATAGTAACATGTATTTCATTAAAGAATTTATTACGTTCAAAAGGTTCTCGTATAATTCCATTTATATGAAATACCTAAAACAAATAAATCCATTGAGACAACGCAGACTGTTGGTTGCCAAGGGCTGGGAGGGGGTTGGGTAGAGGAAGCTCTTTAATGGGTAAAGAGTTGTAGTTTAGGGGGATAGCAATGTTTTGAATCTACATAGAGGTTGAGGTTGTGAAGGTACTAAGTGCCACTAAATTGTATAAAACGGGGAATTTCACCTCAGTGAATTATTTTTTAAAAAAGTAAAGCTGAGGTTAAAAAAAACTACTGTGAAACAATCTTAAAGAAAAGTTTCCTAAGTCATTTGAGAATTTTTGCTGAAATGAAGCTTCTTCATTTCTGAATACTTTTTAGTGTACATTTCCTACAAATGACCACAGTACAGCCATCAAAATCAGAAAATTTAATACTGGTACATTACTAACATTCAGTCTTCAGACTTCATTCACAGTTGCTACTTGTCTTTCATAACAAAAGGATCCTATTTGGAACCGCACCTTGTACTTAGTTGTGTCTTTTTTGTCTCCTTCAGTCTGCAGCAATTCCTCAATCTTTACCTGACTTTCATGTCTTTGCTATGAATGATTGCAGACTAGTTATTTTGTAGAATGGCCCTTAGTTTGGGTTTGTATGATGTTTCCTCTTAATCAGGTTCAGGTCATACACCTTTTTTTTTTTCCCCCCAAAGCTGTAAATCTTTTTTTTTTTTTTAATTGTGATTTGGGTGAAAATTTATAGAGCAAATTCACTTTCCATACAGCAGTTCATATACACTTTGTCTCATGACATTGACTATAATTTACGCCAATGCAACAGCTCCCCTCTCCCTTCCTCCCGATAGTTACCTGTTCCCTGTGTCCATCCCTCCATGCACTCCTGCCCCCTGAGCTGTCTCTCTGTGTAGGAACAGCCCTTCTTTCTCCCGTGATTGTTCTCTCCAAGGAGTGTATCTACCTTAAGTAAATGTTCAGCTCGTATGCCTGGCTTGTTTGGCTGGAAGCTACAGGTGTGGGTTCAATTCCAGATCAGGTCATATACCTTTGGCAGGAACATCACAAAAGTAATGCCATATTTTCATTGCATCTAATCAGGTGCCACATGATTTCAGTTTATCCTGTGCTGATGATGTTCATTTTGATCACTTGATTAAGGTGTTATCTTTACCTGTTATTTGCATATGTAAATGTCCTATATTATTTGTGTCTCTATGTATTTGGTTGGTAGCTCTGGTGGCGTAGTGCCTAAGGCATTTGACTGCTAACCAGAAGGCTGGCGGTTCAAACCCAACAGCCACTCCTCGGAAGGAAAGTTGGGTAATCTACCTCCATAGTGATACTGCCTCGGGAGCCCAAGGAGGGGTTGCTATGAGTTGGATCTGACTCTACAGCAGTGAGTTGTTTTTTTTTTTTTTTTTTATGTATTTGGTTGCCCATCAGCCTTTCAGTGTATTTATTTGTTTTTCATCTGTATGGACTCACAGTTTTCTATTTAGTCAATGAATTATAATCCATTATTCTCTTGCTTTTGGTAATCAAATTGTTCCACATTGGCCATTGGGAGCCCCTTCAAGCAGGTTGCTGTTTCCTTTGAGTTCTTCCTTCCTTTATGGCACAACGTATTAGTGGCTCATCTTGTACTTTCCTTGCTTCAGTCCTGGTGTCAACTATTTCTCCCAAGAGCCCTGTTTCCTTTTAGTGAAGAATGATACTCAGACGCCAAAATCTGGCTCATTGCTATTGGAGTATCTCTGTTCCCAAGCCTTCACAATGGACAGAACTAGGAAATTATATGTGTATATTTATACCTATATTTGTTTCTGGTAGCATAGTGCCTAAGGCACTTGACTGCTAACCAGAAGGCTGGCAGTTCAAACCCACCAGCCACTCCACAGAAGGAAGGTTGGGCAATCTATTTCTGTAGTACTGCCTCAGAGACCCAAGGAGGGGTTGCTATGAGTCGCCGACTCGAAGGCATATAACAACAACATATTTGTTTCTTTGTCTGTATATACTGAAGACCATAAGTTCAAACCAATACCTCTAATTTCATTCTAATGCTGCAAGGCTCATTCCAGTTTTCTCCCTCTCCGTATAGTCCTATCCCTTTCCATTTGTAATTGTCTTAATACATTTACTTAACTGATCTCTCACTCTGTATGTAACAGAAGTCCCTCTTGTATAAATGCCTTCCACAGCATACTCAGGCTCAGACTACCTATGCCAGGCTGCCCATCTCACCCCATTTGGGCTTATACATTTTCCTCTGGGCTACTGTGCACCTTTGCCAACCTCCAGCATAGCCATACCAAATGGCTTAGGACTGAATTCTTCCTAAGGCAGAAGTCTTATTTTAACTACTTTTATTTTTTTGTAGTCCTTATTAAGTCTCATAGAATTTAATTTTATTTTGTTTTATTGTTTCATGCTTATTTTTCTTGAAAGACCTTCTTGAAAACTGAGACTATTTCTTCTATATTTCATGCTCACACAATTATTATTATATTACTAACCATATATCAGGCATTTGAGTACCTAAAGTTATATTAACTGTGTGTGTGTGTGTGTGTGTGTGTGTGTCTTTTTTTTTTAAGAGCTGGAGAAGGAAAAGCAGCGATCCATAGGAAAACCTTTACTTGGGGGACCATTTTCTCTCACAACTCATACTGGAGAGCCTAAAACCAACAAAGACTACCTGGGCCAATGGGTACTGATTTATTTTGGTTTCACTCATTGCCCTGATATCTGTCCAGAAGAACTAGAAAAAATGATTCAAGTTGTGGATGAAATAGGTAAGAAAACCATCACTATGAAAAGTGTGTTTCCTTTATGATGGTGTATTTCCACATTTTTGTATACTGTTATATGGGGCATTGTAATTTTTTGATTTGTGAGAACATAAGTTCTCAGCATTTTGGTAGTTTGTTACTTTGTTTCCTGTGATCTTATTCTTCACCAAAGGAAGCTTGCTTTAGTGGTAAATACTAGATTGCTTAGAAATGTCAATGTAGTTTGGGTCTCCCTTAACTTTAATTTTGTGTTCCTTCCTTTATTGTAACACTGCCATCACTAACATTGCCATTGCCTTTTCCCAGGCAATTATCTCATGTCCCAGGAAATCTGTGTTTTTAGAATAGATATGGTATTTATTATTTATCAGTATTCATGTCCAGAAGACTTTGTATTACAAGGGTGGTGCTGCCTTCTTGAAATGAATTGTTCTAGAGGATATTCAGTTCTACTAATAGTTTACCTTCCCCTTGAATGGCAGGTGGAGGGTGGAATACCATAAACATTGGATTAGGATTAGATTAGGAGACAAGATATCCATGTGATGTAATAAAAAATATCCACATGTTGTGATCAGGGGTAATAAAGTCTATGCCCTGGTGTAGGTATTTGATAGATTATCTGTTTGCACCACAGATGTGCTGGAGGCCATCCCCATCCCCTCCAATGTGAGATATCCCTCTGTGTTTCCTTTATACTTTATTGTGGCATTTATGTCTCCTTCCTTAGAATGTGAATGTGAGGACTGATTAAAGAGTGATTTCTTTCAGATAGTATTCCAACACTGCCGAATTTAACTCCACTTTTCATCACTATTGACCCAGAAAGGGACACCAAAGAAGCCGTTGCAAACTATGTGAAAGGTATGTTTTAGTAATAATTCTTTATATCTGTTTAGCTCTTACAGTTGTTGAAAAGCTAATTAAATTGATCCTTATAATGCTTCATGATGTAGGCAGGACAAATGGTATTATTCTGATCTAGTTTTAGGTGAATAAACAAAAGAGGCTAAAGCTTTGTTAACTATGGCTATAAATAAATAAATGCAAGCTTCCAAACAAACAAAATATTTTTTTTAAGTTTTTTAATTAAAAAGAGAAGCAGGATTGTCAATTCCTGACATGATGCTCTTTTGATTTTATCACAGAAGAGGGATTTGAATTTGCCCCCCATCTATCAACAAAGTTAATAGAGCCTTAGATTGGGAATAAGAACAGTTTGCTTCTGATTCCAGCTCTGTGTCTCATTCTTAGCTTTCTGAAATTAGGGCAAATCTGCATTCTGTATGTACATTGGAGATTAAAAATGAATTATTGGGAGCTCTGGTAGCATAGTGGCTAAGACACTTGCCTGCTAACCAGACGGCTGGCGGTTCAAACCCACCAGCCACTCCTCAGAAGGAAGGTTGGGCAATCCTACTTCTGTAGTGATACTGCCTCAGAAACCCAAGGAGGGGTCGCTATGAGCCAGGTTTGACTCAATGGCACATAACAACAACATAACAAGCACAAAAACATTTTAATCTCATAGTACTTGTGTTTTATAAATGCAAAATATTTGTTGTGACAGAAGACATTTGTTGACTTTCAGTGGTAGAATTTCAATTTAAACATCTCAACCTGGAGGTTAAAACTAATAGAAGGCACTTATTATAGTCAGTAAATTATAGTAAAATTGAGGGTAGATATCTATGTTCTTGTCAGCTGTGTACTTGGGCAAGTTACGCAATGCCTGGATTCAAGTTTTTTCAGCTGGGAAATGTGAATGATCAGAATAAAAATGTGATCAAATTTTTTTTGTTGCTGTTATAATAATGTCTGCAACATAGGTGCTTAAAATCAGAAAGTTGAATTTTAATTGTGGTAAAATGACCTAAGCTACAGATTAGAAGGACTGATGCATGTATTTTTATATATTACTTATTATATGACACATTCTAGTACATATCATCTCAAACTTTGAGATTATGTTAATATTTGCTTTGTGGAGAGCTTACTATGTGTTTTATTATTTTTAACAGTATTATTGAGGTTTAATTGGCATACAATAAAGTACGTGTATGTAAGGATCCTGGGTGGCACAAACAGTTAAGTGCTCGACTACTAACTGAAAGATTGGTGATTTGAACATACCCAGAGATGCCTCAGAAAACAGGGCTAGTGATCTGCTTCTGAAAGGTCAAGCCTTGAAAACCCCGTGAAGCAGTTCTGTGCACACGTCGGGTTGTTAGGAGTCCAAACTCGCTTGATGGCAACTAACAACAAAAAACACATACTTCAAGTATGCAATATGATAACTTTTGATATATGTATACTCATGTGAAACTGTCACCATAGTCAAGAATATGAATGTATCCATTACTCACTGTGATGGTTAGAGTTGTTTGTGAACTTGACTGGACCATGCTTTTTAGTGGTTTAGCAGTTATTATGGAGTTTGTCAGTTATGTAATGATGTAATCATTCCCCATGATGAGAACTGACAGAATCACTTCTACTATGATATCTACTATGAGCTGCCAATCAGTTGGAAAGGGATTTCCTCAGTGATGTGGCCTGCATCAAATATGTATATGGACATTCTGGCAAAGTTCTCTGGCTTTTTGCTCATCTGGATCCTCTATCTGGCTCATTATCATCTGACCTCTGTCTTTGGACTGGAGCAGCCCTACTGTTTTGGCTGCTGTTCTTGGGATTAGTAAGCCTCTGCAGCCTGTGAGCCACCAGCCTGCCATATTATCTACCAGTCTTGGGTTTGTCAGCTCTTGCAGCTATGTGAGTCGGGGAAAGCCTCCATCCTGATGTTTGACCCATAGATGTAGGACTGGCCAGCCTCTACAACCATGTGAGCCATCTCCTTGAGATAAATCTCTCTATATATATGTACATGTATAAGCTTCACGGATTTTGCTTCTTCCGAAAAGTCACCCTGAGACATTTGGTACTGAGAGTGCATTGAAGCCCATGCAGGCACACACCTATTTGATCTCTGACTTTTAGAGTAAGTGCTGTTATGATAGGAAGAGCCAAGTGGAAGCCATAAGAACTACCCCTACCTAGGAAAATAGTAAACCAAAAACAATATGACATTCCTGGAAGAATTGCAGAGGTTAGTGCCACCATCAGGGACTTGAAGGATGCCAGGGTGATGATTCCTACCACATCCCCATTTAACTTGCCTGTTTGTCCTGTGCAAAAAAAAGATGAATTTTTGAGTATGACAATGGGTTATTGTAAACTTGACCCCAGTTGAAGCTGCTGTTCCAGATTCAGTTTCTTTGCTTGCACAAATTACGACATCTCCCGATACCTGGTGTATAACTATTGATCTAGCCAGTGCCTTTTTCTCAATTTGGTTTTGAAGGATCACCAGAAGCAGTTTGCTGTCAGCTGACAAGGCCAACAATGCACTTCCACTGTCCTACCTAAAAGGTATAATATAGTTATCTTTTTTACTCTAGTTTACAGGAAAGCTGTTTGGAGGTTATGGATGCTGATTTGACCTATTAAGAAAGAAATATCAATGACTGTAGACTTACTGGTAATACATTTGTGTACTAGAGGGTAGAAAATAAACCTGCCAAAAAATTTCTAGGGATCCAGTGGTGTGCTCTGGTAGCATAGTGCCTAAGGCACTTAACTGCTAACCAGAAGGCTGGAGGTTCAAACCCACCAGCCACTCCTCAGAGGGAAGGTTAGGCAATCTATTTCCGTAGTGATACTGCCTCAGAAACCCAAGGGGGTTGCTATGAGTCAGGTCCAACTCTGTGGCAAATAACAACAACAACAATGGTATGCAGCTTTTCGAGATACTCTTTCTAAGGTGAAGGAGAAGTTTCCATCTTGCCCTTCCCACAACTAAAAAGGAGGCACAACACCTTGGCCTCTCTGGATTTTGGAGGCAACATATCCTTCACTTGGGTGTGTTATTGTTAATTGCTATTGAGTTGGTTCTAATTCATAGTGATCTTACATACAGCAGAATGAAAACTGGCTAGTCCTATAGCATCCTCACAGTCACTGCCATGCTTGAGCCCATCGTTGCAGCCATTTTCCTCTTTGTTGATGCTCCACTTTACCAAACATGGTATTCTTTTCCAGGGGCTGGTCCCCTCTGATAACATGGCCAAAGTACAAGTGATGAGATCTGGCCATTCTCAAGTCTAAGGAGTATTACAGCTACACTTCTTCAAAGACAGATTTGTTTGTTTTTCTGGCAGTCTGGTATTTTCGGTATTCTTTGCCAGCACCATAATTCAAATGCATGAATTCTTCCTCAGTCTTCCTTATTAATTATCCAGCTTTCACATGATATAAGGCTATTGAAAATACCATGGCTTGGATTATACACACCGTAGGAGCTCTGGTAGCGTAGTGCCTAAGGCACTTGACTGCTAACCAGAAGGCTGGCGGTTCAAACCCACCAGCCACTCCTCTGAAGGAAGATGGGGCAATCTACTTCCGTAGTGATACTGCCTCGGAAACCCAAGGAGGTGTCGCTATGAGTCGGATCCGACTTGACGGCACATAACAACAACAGTCTTCAAAGTGACATCCTTGCTCCTTAATACTTGAAAGAGGTCTTTTTTAGCAGCTTTGCCCAATGCAGTATGTTGTTTGTTCTCCTGACTGCTGCTTCCATGGGTGTTGATTGTGGATCCAAGTAAAATGAAATCCTTGACAACTTCAGTCTTTTCTCCCATTATCATGATGTTACTTACAGGTCCAGTTGTGAGGATTTTAGTTTTCTTTATGTTGTGGTGTAATCCACTGTTTCATCAGTATGTCATCTGCATATCACAGATTGTTAATGAATCTTCCTCCAATCCTGATTGGAATTCTTCCTGATATGGAAGTTCTTCATATAGTCCAACTTCTTAGATTATTTGCTCAGCATGCAGATTGAATAAGTACGGTTAAAGGATACAACCCTGATAGACATCTTTCCTGATTTTAAACCATGCAGTGCCCCCTAGTTCTGGTTGAACAGCTGCCACTTGGTCTTTGTATAGGTTCTTCATGAGCACAATTAAATGTTCTGTAATTCCCATTCTTTGTGACATTATCCATAATCTGTTATGATCCATACAGTCAGATACCTTTACATAATCAATAAAACACAGGTAAACATGTTTCTGGTAGTCTCTGCTTCCAGCAAAGATCCATCTGACATGAGTATTGATATCCCTCATTCAATATCCTCTTCCAAATCCATCTTGAATCTCTGGCAGTTCCCTGTTGATGATCTGCCACAACCATTTTTGAATTGTTTTCAGCAAAATTTTACTTGTGTGTGATATTAGTAATATTATTCAATAATTTTCACATTCTTTTGGATCATCAATTACGGATCTCTTTCAGTCTGTTAGCCAGGTTTGCTACTTTGGCGTGTTTATCAAGTGACTCAAAAAGCTGCTAATATTCAGTGGGGTACAGAGCAAGAGAAGGCTGTGCAACAAGGGAAGGCTGTCAGGAAGCCACTCTGCCACATAATCTGGCTGATCCAGCGGTGCTTGAAGTGTCAGTGTCAGAGATGCTGTTTGGAGTCTTTGGCAAGCCCCTGTTGGTGAATCACAGAAAAGGCCTTTAGGATTTTAGAGCAAAGCCCTACCATCCTCTGCAGATAACTACTGTCCTTATAAGAAACAGCTTTTGGCTTGTGTGTTAGATTGGGTTCTCTAGAGAGATAAAACCAGTAAAGCTTATATATAGAGAAAGAGAAATTTATCTTAGGAAAATGGCTCACACACTTATAGAAGCTGGCAAGTCCCAAGTTCTTGCATCAAACGTCAAGCTGGAGGCTTTTCCCGAATCATGTAGCTGCAGAGGCTGAGGAGCTCAAGCTTGGCAGGCAGGATACTGGCTGTTGACTCCAACAAATGACGAATCCAAGACCTCCAGGACAAATGGTGGATTGTTCACTCACGGACAGTTGTAGGCAGCACAACAGAATCCTGATCCACAGAAAAGTGTCTCTTTTCCTAGGATGTCCATAAATATACTGGAAGCAGGCCACACCTCTAGGGAAACTCCCTTTCAGTGGATTGGCTGCTTAAAACATACACATCTGATCCCATCATGGGAATAACCACATTACAGCTGCTTAAACCACACAGAATTGTGGTCCAGCCAAGTTGACACACAGCTCCAACTACCACAGTCCACCACTTGTCAACTTGGCAGTTGTCCACATCTTCTTAACCATATATAATCTCTAAATAAGAATAATTATAAAGTCATATTTGTGCCTAACATGATACGCTAACCCATACAACCGAAATGCATTAAACTTATTTACATACATTTCATGGTTCATAACAGAAGGAAACAAAAATATTTGATGCATCTATACAATGAAGAAATACAACAGTTACAGTCCTCATTTCTGCAACTGGTCATGTGGTCGTAGCTGATACTCAGAAATGCCTTCTTCCACCACCCATTCTGTACTCCCTTCTCTCAGCAAGCACCTCAGCTGGTCGTGGTTCTTTGCCTGGTGGGGTGACCAAAATCTTCATTCCTGAAGGGTTTAGGCCATTAGCAGTCATATCAGAATTGGGTTGCTGTAATTTTCTATTGACTCTAATCTCAGGGCATGGTAGTACTAAGAGACGTCCTAAAGAATCTCCTGTATTCCAGACATACTCTTCTTTACCTCTGTTATGTAATGTCAATCCAATAACCCCTTGGTAATCAGGATCTATCACACCAGATAGTACAGTAATGCCCTTCTTTGTCTGTTAATCCAGAGGCATGAGGAAGCCAAAGGTCCAGGTGGCATTCTTAATTTCCAGTTCAATGCAAACACTATTGTGTCTCCAGGCAGGAGTGTTCCTCCCATTGGGACTAAGATCTCCAGACCCACAGAGCATAGGGTAGCAGGGATAGGAAGCAAAAATTTTTTGAGTGGGTCACTAGGGGTAATAATGAGTGGTACCACTCCTGTTTCCACCCCTTGATTCCTGGACCCGTGAATCCTGGCTATTGGGGAAACAGAACCATATATTGGATGCTGTTTTAGAGCATATACAGCCTCCTGGAGAACATTGCCCCAAACCTTCAAGGTATTGCCACCTAGCTGGCACCTTAATTGTGTTTTCAGTAGGCCATTCTATTGTTCTATCAAGCCAGCTGCTTCAGGATAATGGGGAACATGGTAAGACCAGTGAATTCCATGAACATAGGCCAACTGCCGTACTTTATTTGCTGTGAAGTGAGTCCCTTGATCTGAAGCAATGCTGTGTGGAATACCATGATGGTGGATAAGACATCTATAAGTCCATGAATGATAGTTTTGGCAGAAGCATTACATGCAGGGAAGGTGAATCCATATCCAGAATAAGTATCTATCCCAGAAAGAACAAAACACTGTCCTTTCCATGATGGAAATGGTCCAATGTAATCAACCTGTCACCACCTTGCTGGCTGGTCACCCCGAGGAATGGTTCCATATTGCGAACTCAGTGTTGGGCTCTGCTGCTGAGATTGGGCCCTCAGCAGTGGCAGTAGTCAAATCACCCTTGGTAAGTGGAAGTCCATGTTGCTGAGACCATGCATAACCTCCATCCCTGCCACCATGGCCACTTTGTTCATGAGCCCATTGAGCAATGAGAGGAGTAGCTGGGGAAAAAGGACATCTGGTTTCCACTGAATGTGTCATCCTATCCACCTGATTGTTAAATTCCTTCTCTGCTGAGATTACCTTTTGGTGGGCATTCACCTGAGACACAAATATCTTTACTCCTTTGGCCCATTCAGAGAGATCTGTCCACATACCTCTTCCCCATACATCCTTATCACCACTCTTCCATTCATGCTCCTTCCAAGTCCCAGATCATCCAGCCAAGCCATTAGCCACAGCCCATGAATCTGTATATAATCACACATCTGGCCATTTCTTATTCCATGCAAAGTGAACAGCCATATGCACAGCTTGAAGTTCTGCTCATTGGGAGGATTTCCCTTCACCATTGTCCTTCAAGGAAGTCCCAGAAAGGGACTGCAGTGCTGCTGCTGTCCACTTTTGAATGGTGCCTACATATCACGCAGAACCATCTGTAAACCAGGCACGAGTTTTCTCTTCCTCAGTCAATTGATCATAAGGAACTCCCTATGAGACCATAGGTGCAGACTGGGAGAGGGAAGGTAATGTGACTGGAGTGGAGACCACAGGCATTTGGGCCACTTCCTCATTCAACTTCTTGTGCC
>NW_006921786.1:1387896-1402079 GCF_000298275.1 Orycteropus afer afer | reverse complement strand
GTTGACAGATTGTGCACCCTGTTGCAGAGCCTTCTGTTTTTCTGGGCCCCACACAAAACTAGCAGCTTTCTGAGTCACTTGATAAATAGGCTGCAGCAACACACCCAAATGAGGGATATGTTGCCTCCAAAATCCAAAGAGGCCCACCAGACGTTGTGCCTCCTTTTTAGTTGTGGGGGAAGCCAAATACAATAACTTATCCTTCACTTTTGTAGGAGTATCTTGACATGTCCCACACTATTGGACCCCTAGAAATTTCACTGAGGTGGAAGGTGCCTGAGTTTTCATTGGGTTAATGTCCCAACCTCTAGCACGCATATGTCTCACCAATAAGTCTAGAGTATCGTTACTTCTTCCTTGCTAGGTCTAGTCAGCATAACGTCATCAATATAATGGACCGGTGTTATGTCTTGTGGAAGGGAAAGGTAGTCAAGATCCCTACAGACTAAATTATGACAGTGCCGCGGAGTTGATAAACCCCTGAGGAAGCACTGTGGAAGTATACTGTTGGCCTTGCCAGCTGAAGGCAAACTGCTTCTGATGGTCCTTTGAAGTTGGTAATGGGAAAAAGGCATTGGCCAGGTCAGTAGCTGCATACCAAGTACCAGGAGATGTACTAATTTGCTCAAGTAATGAAACAACATCAGGAAAAGTAGCTGCAATTGGAGTCACTACCTGATTAAGTTTACAATAATCTACTGTCATTCTCCAAGATCCATCCATCCATTTTTGCACAGGCCAAATAGATTAATTAAATGGGGATGTGGGAATCACCCCAAGTCCTTGATTGTGGCAGTAATCTCTGCAACCTCTCCAGGGATGTGGTATTGCTTTTGATTTACTATTTTTGTAGGTAGAGGCAGTTCTGATGTCTTCCAGTTGGCTTTTCCTATGTAATAACCCTTACTCCACATGTCAGGGACCCAATGTGCGAATTCTGCCAATTGCTCAGTATATCTGTCCCAATTATGCATTCTGGAACTGGGGAAATCACTACAGGATGGGTTTGGGGACCCACTGGATCCACTGTGAGATGCACCTTAGCTCAGACTCCATCGATAACTTGACTTCCATATGCCCCCACTCTGACTGGTGGGCCACAAAGACGCTTTGGGTCTCCTGGAATTAGTGTCAGTTCAGACCAGTCAGTGTCCAGAATCCCCGAAAAGTCTGATTATTTCCTTTTCCCCAGTGAACAGTCACTCTCATAAAAGGCCTCAGATCCCTTTGGGGAAGGCAGGGAGAAAGATTGACATAGATTTTTGGCAATATAGTGGGGTCCTTCCTCAAAGGGACCTGCCCTCCCCTTCATTCAAGGGGTTGTGGGTCTGTAAACTGACTCAAGTCTGGCAATTGATTGAGAGGACGTGATTCTCTATTCTCACGATTCAATCTAGGTTGCTGTTCACGTGACCTAGAATTCTTCTGTCTATACAGATCCAGTAAATACTTAGCAGGTTTGCCATGTATTTCACTGGTAGGAACACCATGCACAAGTAGGCAAAGCCGTAATTCCACATGAGTCAGACTATTCTGATTAGTGTTCCGACTCTGCTGTCCATTATGGTAACCACGCCCACCTTGCCTTTGTTGATTAACTGCTGCCACTTGGCCCCTACTAGCACAGGTCCAGTCAGGCCCATCATAGTTAAGTGTCTTAGCTCAATTAGGGCAGTTCCCACTGTCAAATCAGGTTTATATAAAATAGCAGTCACAGCAGTCTTCAAGGTGCTGGCACGCTCTTCACAAATTTATTCCTAACCATACTGATGAAAGGCATGTCTTCTGGACTCTCCATTTCTGGCTCTAGTGGTCTAATCTGATAAATCCATTCTAACAGGCCAATTTCCCTAAGCCTCTGGATACCTTCTATATTATACCAAGGCCGGTCTGGTACTTCAACTTGACTTTAGGTAGGCCACCGTATAATCCATGCTTCAGTAAGCCAACCAAATAAACTGTTAGCTCCTTTCCTAACCTCTTGAGCTGAAACATTGAGTGAAGAATCTGTACTTAGTGGGCCTAAATCAATCAACTCAGACTGATCCAATGTTACATTCCTTGCACCATTATCCCACACCCTCAGTAACCATTCCCATACAGATTTCTGTCTGTACATGTTAGCAAAATCAAGTAGGTCTTTTCGGGTGTAGTGCACCACCTCCTCAGTCACACTTGCCACCTAGCTGGCACCTTAATTATGTTTCTCCTGGGGCTCACTTGGACTTAACTTTAGTTATAGGTCTAGCAGCAACAATGGGTGGTTGGGGCAGTTCATGAGAACGTTCAGCAATGTCTTCCATGGGCTCTGCCTTAGGCAATGACCTAGCAGGAACCGTTGGGCTAATCCCATCAAACTGAGTTGGGGGTAATGGTTTTACAGTAATCCCTTCAGATAGGAGGGATTCAACAGAATTTACAGACTCCATATCCTGATCTTCCTATCTGACCATATGTCCCCATTCCAGGTTTCAGGATCCCATTTTTTCCCAATCAATGCCCTCTCTTTAACTTCAGACACCATTCTGGGTTGGTAATTTAATTGGTGTTGTAATTCAGCCACCCTCACGATAAGACCCTGGGTTTGGTTTTCGGCAATATCAGCTCTGTTACTAGAAGAAATAAGGCTTTCTTTCAAAGCACAACTGGAAACACTGAGGTCTTTTATGTGGCACGTAAGCCTTGACTCAGCAGCCCTGAGCTTTTCTCACTCTTTCACCACTTTGTCTAGTGTAAGTAGGACCAACCGACCAGCTTCCTTATACTCCTCATGCTGAAAAAATTGCAGAAAAGTATCAAATACGCGATCACCCAAAGCCTCACTTCTCACAAGTACTTGATCTTTTGTTGTTGCTATTTTGCATATTAATGTTGCCACTCATGCCACAGATTAGCAGGGCCCTCTTTACTAACAGAGGCAGGGTCACTAGTGTCTTTATGATTAATCAAATTGGAAAACCAATTTAGGAAGCCCATCCTTATGTCTCTCTAGACCCCTCTCTCGGTACCAAATGTGTTAGACTAGGTTCTCTAGAGAAACAAAACCAATAAGGCTTATATATACATATAGAGAATGAGAAATTTACGTTAGGAAAATGGCTCACACACTTAACAGAAGCTGACAAGTCCTGAGTTCTTGGATCAAACGTCAAGCTGGAGGCTTTTCCCGAATTGTACAGCTGCAGGGGCTGAAGAGCTCAAGTTTGGCAGGCAGTATACTGGCTGTTGACTCCAACAAATGGCAAATCCAAGACTTCCAGGACGAATGATGGATTGTTCGCTCACGGACAGTTGTAGGCAGCACAACAGAATCCTGACCCACAGAAGAGTATCTCTTTTCCCAGGATGTCCGTATATATACTGGAAGCAGGCCACACCCCTAGGGAAACTCCCTTTCAATGGATTGGCTGCTCAAAACATATACATTTGATCCACCACATTACAGCTGCTTAAACCACACAGAATTGTGGTCCAGCCAAGTTGACACACAGCTCCAACTATCACAGCTTTTTACTGGGCCTTACTAGAGACTAAATACCTAACCAGGGGCCACCAAGTCACCACGTGGCATGAGTTGCCCATCGTGAACAGGGTGTTGTCTAACCGACAGAGTCATAAAGTTGGACATGCACAGCAGCACTGCATCATTAAATGGAAGTAGTATATAAGAGATTGGGCTCAAGCAGGACCTAAAGACAAGTAAATTGTATGAGGAAGTGGCCTAAATACCTATGTTCTCCACTCCTGTCACATTACTTTCCCTCTCCCAGTCTGCACTATGACCTCATGGGAAATTCCTGGTTACAGAGTATTCTGCACATTATGCAGGCACCACTGAAAAGTGGACAGCAGCTGTACTGAAGCCCCTTTCTGGGACTTCCCTGAAGGGCAGTAGTGAAGGAAAATCCAGTAGGCAGAAATTCAAGACATTTATCTGGTTGTTCACTTTGCTTGGAAGGAGAAATGGCCAGATGTGCAATTGTATACTGATTCATAGGTTGTGGCCAGTGATTGGCTGGATAGTCAGGGATTTCAAAGGAATGTGATTGCAAAATTGGTGACAAGGAAGTATGGGGAAGAAGTATGTGGATAGAACTCTCTAAATGGACCAAAGAAATTAAGATACTTGTATCTTGTGTGAATGCTCACCCAAGGGTAACTTCAGCCAGAGGAGGTTTTTAACACTCAAGTGGATAGGGTGACATGTTCTGTGGAAACCAATCACCATCTTTCCCCAACCACTGCTTGGTTTAACAAAACATTGGTCAGTGGGTCCTTGAACAAAGTGGCCATGGTCGTAGGGATGGAGGTTATATGTGAGCTCAACAACATTGATTTCCACTTACCAAAGCCAACTTGACTACGACTACTGCTGAGTGTCTAGTCCACCAGCAGCATAATGGTTCCCAATATGGAACCATTCCTCAGAGCAGTCAGCCAGCAACGTGGTGGCAGGTTGATTACATTGGATCTCTTCCATCATGGAAAGGTCAGTGTGTTTGTGTTGTTCTTTGCCTTCCCTGCATGCAGTGCTTCTGCCAGAACTAGCATTTGTGGACTTACATAAATTACCACTATCATGGTATCCCACACAGCACCATCTTGGATCCAGGGACTCATTTCACAGCAAATGAAGTGGACCCATATTCATGGTTTTCACTGGTCTTAAATGTTCCCTGTCATCCTGAAGCAGCTGCTTTGATAGAAAGATGGAGTGGCCTTGTAAAAACACAGTTGTGGTACCAACTAAGTGGCAGTACCTTGCAGGGTTGGGAGAGTGTTCTCCGGGAAGCTGTGTATTCTGCATTCCAACCATAATCTAAACCAAAACCAAACCCACTGCCATCAAGTCTATTGCAACTCATAGTGACCCTATAAAACGGAGTAGAACTGCTCCATAGGTTTTCAAAGACTTTAAAACTTTACAGATGCAGGTTGCCTCATCTTTCTCCCATGGAGCAACTGGTGGGTTTGAAATGCCAACATTTTAGTTAGCAGCCCAGTGCTTTAACCACAGAGCTCCTAGCATGTAAACCAGTATTCAGTATATGGTCCTGTTTCTCCAAGAGCCAGGATTCATGGTCCTGGAACTAAGGGATGAAAATGGGAGTGGCATATTCACTATTACCCTTAGTGAACTGCTCATGAAATTTTTGCTTCCTGTCCCTGCAACCCTATGCTCTGTGGGGTTGGAGGTCTTACTTCTGAAGGGAGGAATACTCCCACCTAGAGACACAAAATTGATTCCATTGAACTGGAAATTAAGAATGCCACTTTGGGCTCCTCATGCCTCCGAATAAAGGGGCAAAGAAAGGAGTTACTGTATTGAGTGGTGTAATTGATCCTGATTACCAAGGAGAAGTTGGATTGGTATTAGATAATGGAAGCAAAGAACAGTATTTCTACAATACAGGAGATTCCTTAGTCTGTTATGCTCTGTGATTAAAGTCAGTGGAAAATTACAGCAACCCGATTGCAACATCAGTACTAATGCCCAGAATCTTTAGGAATAAAGGTTTGGGTCACCCCACCAGGCAAAGAACCATGACTAGCTAAGGTGCTTTTTGAGGACAAAATGAATATGGAGTGAGTGGTGGAAGAAAGTAGTTCTAAATACCAGCTACAACCGCATGACCAGTTTAAGAAACAAGCATTGTAAATGTTACAAGTATTTCTTCCTTGTATATGTGAAACAATTATGTTTGTTTTCTTCACTTGTAAAATAGAAGATGTAAATGGAGCTAGTGCATTTTCAATTGTACATGTTAGTTGTATTATGTTAGGAGCAATATGACTTTAAAAGTCTTTATTTAAAGATTATGTATAGATTAAGGAGATGTGTATAGGTGCCAAGTTGACAAGGAGCAGAATGTGATGGTTAAGGTTGTCTTTGAACTTGGTTGGGATATGAGTCTCAGTATACTGTTTGTCAGTTATGGCATAGTCATCCTCCATAATGAGATCTGATATAATGTAATCACCTCCATGATGAGAGCTGCTATGAGTATGCAGTTTCTTTGGGGCTGCGACCTGCATCCAATACATAAGGACATTCTGGCAAAGCTTCCTGAATCATGCATCTGTGTAGTCATTTGACTTCCAGTTCTTTGGACTTGAGCCAACAGCCTATTGTATTGCTTGCCAATTTTGGGATTAGCTTCTGCTGCCTGTGAGCCAGCAAGCTGCTGTCTGACCCGCCAATCTTAGGTTCCTCAGCCCTTGCAGCTACTTGAGTCAGGAGAGGTCTGGAGCCTGGCATTTAACTTGGGACTGCCAGGCTCTACAACTTTGTGAGCCATTTCCATGAGATAAATCTGTGTCTATATGTATACATATATAAACTTTACTGCTTTTGCTTCTGTAGAGAACCCAGACTAAGACACCCCCAAAGTTCTCTTGCCCCCTTGTAAATACTTCCTTCCCCTCACCTTTGTGTCCAGGCAACCATTGAGCTGCTTTTTGCCAATATAAGTTAATTTGCCTTTTCCAAACATGGGTATATGGATGGATGGATGGGTGGACAGGCTAAACGATTAGGTATGTCTATGAAATGGGAAGTGTATCCAAAAACGTATATAGGGTTGGCAGACAATGGTCCTATAAGTTTATGTGAATGATCAGAATTTCCAGGTGTATAGTAGAGCTGACAAGGGGCAAGGTTGTGGTCACTGCTTGGTCACAGCCAGCTACCCAGAGGGACTGAATAGTTGAACCTGCCGCCTTGGGACCATAGTTGCAGGGGACATCAAGGTTAATTGGCATAACATACTATAAAAAACATTGTTCCACTTCCTACTTTGGTGAGTAGCGACTAGAATCTTAAAAGCTAGCAAGCTGCCATCTAGATGCAATGATTGGTCTCTCCTCGTCCAGAGCAAAGAAGAATGAAGAAAACCAAAATTCATGGAAACAATTAGTCTTAGAGACTAGTACACCGTCTGATCTGCAGCGTATACAACTATGAGACCAGAAGAACTAGATGGTGCCCGGCTACCACTGTCATCCACTTGGAAGGGATGTAGGAGATCCTTGATAGAGAGGGAGAACAATGTGGAACAAAACTCAAAATCATTTGGAGAAAAAAAAAAAAAGGTGGGGACCAGTTCTGCTGGTCCGATAGAGCCTGGTGGAACCACTGGGACTATGGCCCCTAGCTGCCCTTCAGGTCTGGAATTGAACCCACACCCGTGGTTTCCAGCCAAACAAAATACAGGCATATGAGTTGAACGTATACCTCAAGTAGATACACTCTTTGGAGAGAACAATCTTGGGAGAAAGAAGGGCTGCTTATGCACAGGGAGACAGCTCAGGGGGCAGGAGTATATGGAGGGATGGACACTGGGAAGAGGTAACTATGGGGAGGAAGTGGGAGGGGAGCTCTTGCATTGTGGTAAACTGTGGCCAATGACATGAGACAAAGTATATGTGAACTGCTGTATGGAAAGTGAATTTGCTCTGTTAATCTTCACCCAAATCACAATAATAAAAAAAAAAATCCAAATCTAAAAAAAAGTTCCATATATACTGTTAAAAATAAATAAATAATCCTAGACCTTTTATTAAAAAAAAAAAAAGTTAATTTACCTTTTCTAGATGTTTATATAAATTGAATTATACAGTATAGACCTTTTTTAAAAAATGACTTTTTTATTCAGCATAATTATTTTGAGATTCATTGATGTTGTAGCATGTATGACTACTTCATTCTTTTTTATTGCTGAATTGTGTTCCATTGATGGTGATTTGAGTTATTTCCAGTTTTTGGTTATTACAAATCTGCTAAGAGCCTTCATGTCCACGTCTTTGTATGGGCATACATTTTCATTTCTCTTGAGTAAATACCTAAGAGTGTAATGACTATATCATATGGTGGGTATATATGTTTAACTTTTTAGAAAACTGTGACAAAGTATTTTCCAAAGTTGTACATTTTTACTTCCCCAAGAGCAGTATATGAAAGTTGCAGTTCCTCTACATTCCACCAACACTTGGTATGAGCAATCATTTGTTTTTAACCACTATTTTTTTTCTTTTTATTGTGATTTGGATGAAATTTTAGAAAGCAGATTCTTCTTACATTCAATAGTTGACACATATTTCGTTTTGTGACACTGATTACATTCTCTCTTCCAGCTCTTCTCCCACGTCCTCCCTGTGGTGACCCTTTCCCTGTGTCCTTGCCTTTCTATTCCTGCCTCCCTACCTTTCTCCCCATGCAAATTCTGCCCTTCTGATCTCCATTGTTGATTGGTCTAAGGAGTGCATCTCCCTTGTGTAGTTGTTTGGTTCATAGACCTGTCTGTTGTTTGGCTAAGAGTTAAAAATTTTGTTCCACATTTTTTTTTCCCACTTTATCCAGGATCTTCAATTTTCATACCTTCTGAGTGGTTGGCATTAGTAGCTGGGCACCATTTAGTTCTTCTGGTCTCAGGGTTATAGAGGCTGAGGTTCTTATGGTCCATTAGTTCTTTGGACTAACTGTTTCCATGCATCTCTGCTTTTCTTCACTCTTCTTTGTTCCAGATGAGGAGAGACCAATAGTTGCATCTCAGATGGCTGCTTGCAAGCTTTTACTTCCATAGATACTGCCTCGGAAACCCAAGGAGGGGTCCCTATGAGTCAAATCAACTTGATGGCAGTGAGTTTGGTTTTTGGTTTTTGATTTTTGCAAGGTTTTAAGACCCCAGTCACTACTCACCAAATTAAGATGTAGAATGGTATTTTTTTATCCCATATTGTGCCAACTGAGCTTCATGTCTCTTGTGTCCCAAGCCTGCAGGCCCAGCGACTCACTCTCTCAAGGTGCTTAGTTGTAGCTAAAAAGTTATTATCCTAACTTTGTCCCTGGTTAGCTTTGTGTTGCATATAGACATTTTTATAGCACATAAATACCTCCATAGTCTGTCAAACCTGTGTATGGTTGTTGATATATTACCGTTCTCCTATCCATAACTTATCTTCTTGCCTGTCTACTTATGTAGCCACCCATATGTAGACTGACTAGTGGTTGTTATTACTGATACTACTGATATTGCAGTATTGTGTGTGCAGTGGTATTTACCTTTATTGTCTGTACCTCTTGTGTACCTCTCCATGTCTTCCTTTTGCTTAGTGATACTGTGCTAGTTACATGCTTTTGTCATATTGCTTTTCCCTTCACCTGTATCAACACCTATCTCTTAACTATTCATCTGTTTTCCCTCCCTACCTCTCCTCTCCCATCCCTGGCAACCGACAAAGAAAATTTCCTTCCCTATATAAATCCTTCCGTGACTTTTTATAGTAATGGACTCATACAGTATTTGTCCTTTGTATTTATTCACTCAATATAATATCCTCCAAGTTCATTCACATTACAAAGTGATTCACTGGTTCTTCATTATTATTTTTTATTTTTATTGTGAAAAGTTTACAGAGTAAATTCATTTTCCATACGGCAGTTCATACACATTTTGTTTCATGACTGACTGTAATTCTCCACAAAGTAACAGCTTTCTTCCCACTTCCTATAGTTCCTCTTCTTTGTGTTCTTCTTTCTTATACATTCCTGCCCCCTGTGCAAATACTGCCCTTCTGCTCTCTGATGATTGATTGTACTAAGGAGTATATCTACCTGATGTAAATGTTCACCCTATATGCCTGTCTGTCATTTGGCTGTACAAAAACGGCAAGGAGGCCACATGTTCTGACCTCCTCCGACCCTACAAGGGGAAGGCAGGATTACCAGCAGTAAACCAAGGCCTATTACTGCAAGGCCAGACATGCTGCCTCCCTCCAGCCCTTGCTCCAACCGTTCCTCTCAAAGCACCCACCACCTCTCTCCTGGGTTCGATAATTCGTTGCAGTGGCCACACAGAACTTACGGATTACGGGGTTTATTAGCGAAGCACCAGACTACAATTCAAGTTCAGAAAGAACGCTCAGTCTCTCTCCCAGCCCACCATCCCTCAGCCAACAGTCTCTCACAGTCTCTTTCCCAGCAGTGCTGGTCCCTCGGTGTCTCACTCAGCGATGCGTGTCTCTTGCGTCTCTTTCCCAGCAGCACGTGTCTCTTTCTGGAGCGCGTGTCTCTTTCTGGAGCGCATCTTCCTCAACCAGCAGTCAGAGAGAGTTCTGCCTCCAGGAGGCCTCCTTTTGAGCCCGGAAGGGTGGTCAAACTAGCCAATCACAGCATCAGAACTCTAAGCACGTGAGAGAGAGTGGGAACCTCCCAGAACATTGTATTGTGCCACGCCCAACAGAAATAACCCAGGTGGATAGCTCCTCAGTTGCTCATAGAAAATCCCACCTTGGAGTTTACAAAGACTTATGGGTAGAAAAGCCACACTAAGTAATTTACTACACTGCAGGCTGGAAGCCACAGGTGTGAGTTCAATCCCAGACCTGAAGGGTAACTAAAGGGCCATAGTCTCGTGGGTCTCACCAGGCTTTATCAGACCAGTAAGCCTGGTCTTCTGTATGAATTTGTGTTTTGTTCCACACTGTTCTCCCGCTCCATCCAGGATCTCCTGTACTGATCCTTTCTGGGTAGTTGACAGTGGTAGCCAGGCACCATCTAGTTCTTCTGGTCTCATGGACATACAGACTGAGGTTTGCATGGTCCAGCAGTCACTTGAGCCAATTGCTTCCATACATCTTTGGTTTTCTTCAATCTTCTTTGCTCTGGATGAAGAGATACTCATTTTTGTATCTAGATGATTACTTGCAAGCTTTTATGACTTCAGTCACTAATCATCAAAGTAGGATGTAGAACAGTGTTTTTGTGTAGTGTGTTATGCCAGTTGAGCTTGATGTCCCCTACAACCATGGTCTTGAGCTTGTGGGCCCAGTAACTCACTTCCTCAGGGTGTTTGGCTTTCGCTAAGAAGTTGTAACTCTGCCCCCATTAGCTATATTATATAATATGAACCTTATTAAGTGGTCATGGGCATATTCCCTTTTGCCAAGGCATACCTGATCATTCAGCCTGTCTACCGATCTATTTTTCCATGGATTGTTTGTTATCACTGACAACTCAGTATTGTACATGTAAAAGAGTTTATCTTTATTGTCTGTACCACTTGTGTACCTCACTGTGTCTTCCTTTTCCTTAGTCCCATGGTCACTCGCTTTTGGTATATTGCCTTTTCCTTCACACAAATCAAAACTTGTCTACCTATCTAGCAGTGTTCCCTCCCCTCTTCATTATTCTTTAATGTTGCATGGTATTCCATTGTGTATATGTACCATAGTTCGGTTATCTATTCATCTGCTGATGGACACTTAGGTTGTTTCCATCTCTTTGCTTTTATAAATAGTGATGTGATGAACATGGGTGTCCATGTGTCTATTCATGTCCTAGATCTCACCTCTTTAGGATATATTCCTTGTAAAGAGATTGGTAGATCAAATGGAATTTTTTTTCAACTTTTTTTTTTTTAATTGTGATTTGGGTGAAAGTTTACAGAGCAAATTCACTTTCCATACAGCAACTCACATATACTTTGTCTGATGATACTGACTGCAATTACCCACAATGCAACAGCACCCTTCCCACTTCCTCCCCGTAGTTACCTCTTCCCTGTGTCCTTCCCTCCCATGTACTCCTGCCCCTTGAGCTGTTTCCCTGTGCATATACAGCCCTTCTATTCTCCCATGATTGATCTCTCTTAAGGACTGTATCTACCTAATGTAAATGTTCACCTCATATGCCTGTCTTTTGTTTGGCTTTTTTCCAATTTTTTAAGGCAGTGCCATACTATTTCATAGTGTTTGTACCATTTTACACCAGTGTATGAGAGTTCTAGTCTCTCTACACCCTTACTAGCATTTGTTGTTTTCTGCCTTGTTGAACTTTGTATTTTTAGCCACTCTTAATAGGCGCTAGTGGTTTCACTAGCATTTCCCTGATGTCTGTTCATATTAAGTATCTTTTCATGTTCTTATTTGCAATCTATATGGCTTTTATGAAGTGTCTACATCTTTTGCCCATTTTTATGGAGTTATTTTCTTTCTTTTTATTGAATTTTGAGAGTTCTGTAAATACTCTGGATACAAGTCCTTTATCAAATACATGATTTGCAAGTATTTTCTCCCAGTCTGTGGCTTGGTCTTTTTAATTTCTTAACAGTGTCTTTTGAAGACCAGTTTTCAATTTTGATAAAATCCAATTTATTAGTTTGTTCTTTTATAGATAGTGTTTTGGTTTCTCATCTAAGAAACCTTTGACTAACCCAGGGTTTCAAAGGGTTGCAAAGGCTTATGTTTTCTTCTTGAAGTCTTAGAGTTTTTATTGTATATATTTAAGCAGAATTTATATCCACAATTTACAGATTGTTGGATATTTGGGCAGTAGTATAGTTATTTCCTAGAGCAATAAAAAACAGGTTTCTGTGAACTCAGTAATAAACAGTCTCCATTTTGAACAGGTATATTGCCATTTATTTTTATCTCATATTAAGCAACCCATAAATATCTCCAAATGAGTAGGAATCTGAATTGTTGTACTTAACTGAAATGCTAAAATCTTTACCATATGGTAGTTTTTTTCAACAATATGTACACAAAATGATTAATGACATAACCATTATTAGTTGCATTGGGGGGGTGCAGTGTAGTAAATTACCTGGTATGGCTTTTCTAGCCATAAGTCTTTGTAAACTCCATGGTGGAATTTGCTGTGAGCAACTGAGGAGCTCCTGATTGTAAAAGTTATCAACCTGGGGTACTTCTGTTGGGCATGGCACAAAGCAATGTTCTGGGCTGTCTCTCAGGTGCTTAGAATTCTGATGTTATAATTGGCTAGTTTAGCCACTCTGCCAGGCTCAAAAGGAGGCCTCCTAGAGGCAGAACTCTCTCTGACTGCTGGTTGAGGAAGACATGCTGCTGAAAGAGACACGTGCTCCTGAGAGACACACGCTGCTGGAAAAGAGACACAAGAGACACGCATTGCTGAGTGAGATACCGAGGGACATGCACTGCTGGGAGAGAGACTGTGGGCTGAGAGACGGTGGGCTACGAGAGAGACTGAGCATTTTTCCTGAACTTGAATTGTAGCCTGGTGCTTCCCTAATAAACCCCGTAATCTGTGAATTCTATGTGGCCACTGCAGCGAATTATCGAACCCAGGAGAGAGGTGGTGGGTGGGCTGGAGGGAAGGCAGCATGTCTGGCCTTGCAAGAATAGGCCTTGGGCTACTGATAGTGATTCTGTCTTCCTCTTGTGCAGTTAGAGGAGGTCAGAAGCTGTGGCCTCCTTGCCCTTTTTGCAGGGGGATTAAAAATGTCTAAGTTGGTATTTAAAAGAATATCTCAAAGATGCAGGAATAGACAAACAAGCAACACAGACTCTCTTCAACAAAGAAAAGAAAAGCCAGTTGACAGAGGTACAGAAGATAATCCTAGAGCCCAGAGCTTTGAAAGGAACTATACAGAAGTGGATTAGGCACCAACTAGTGGAAAAACCTGGACGAAAACAGTGAGTCCAGACACGGTTGGAGCTGTGGACTGTCAGCTACTTTGACGGGACCAATGGCCTGAATATTTCCAAGTGGTGTTGAGACTTGAGAATTGACCTAAAGATCAGCCCTGGTCACCAAGGACTGCAGGAATGACTGCATTGGTGGCCTATGACTAGGAAGGGAAATAGCAAGGAGGGAGACAACCTGAGCTGTTGACTTTCCACTGTCCAGAGGCTGCAGCCAATTTGATTGTTTATAAGTGGCAGCCATTTTGAATGTTTACAAGCAGTGGCCATTTTGAATGTTTACAAGCAGTGGCCATTTTGAATATTTAAAGTGACCAAGGGCGCAGCCATTTTGAATCTTTACAAGTGGCAACCATTTTGAATTTTAAAGTGATAGCATTCTTATTTGGATTCCAGGGACCTAAGAATAGGCTCTATTTGCCGAGGTCAGCAGGGACATACGAGAGGCAGACAACAGGAAAGGAGACAGGTGGTGAGTGTACAAGTGCTGTCAACTAGCAAATAGAGCAGCACAGCACCATGCTTGCGTAGATAACATACAAATAAAACAAAGAAAATGAAAATCGTGGGCAAGTCACTCCAACATACAATCACCAATTAAACATAAACACAAAAACACAATGCCTTGGAGACAACAGAACATCACAGTCCACACAAAGAAGCAAGATAAAGCAGGAGAAACAAGGGGCCAGGATACAGACCCAAAACACATCCCTGAG
>NW_006921786.1:1382244-1387693 GCF_000298275.1 Orycteropus afer afer | reverse complement strand
CAAATACCTGAACACTTCTTTGGAAAGGGATCAATGAGAAAAAAGATCACAACAAAATGAAGAAAGCCTAAGGTTCATGTGGGATACCATCAAAAGGAATAACCTACGTGTCATTGCAACTCCAGAACAGGAAGAGACAAATAAAACCACAGAGAAAATTGTTGAAGATTTGTTGGAAGAGAATTTACCTGGTATGATGAAAAATGAGAATATATCCATTCAGGAAGTCCAGTGAACCTTAAACAGGATAGACCCCAAAAGAAAATCACCCAGACATATTATCATCAAACTTACCAAAACCAAAGACAAAGAGTCATGAGAGCAGCACAGGAAAAACTAAAAGTTACCTACAAGGGGCAACCAATAAAACTAATCTCAGATTTCTCAGCAGATTCAGGCAAGAAGAAAATGGGATGGTATATATAAAACCATCCCATTTTCTTCTTGCCTGAAGAAGATGCTCCCATTTAGGAGCTCAGGGAGCTTAGTGCCTAAGGCACTTATGCTAACCAGAAGGCTGGCTGTTCAAACACACCAGCCACTCCTCGGAAGGAAGATGGGGCAATCTACTTCCGTAGTGATACTACCTTGGAAGCCCAAGGAGGGGTCGCTGTGAGTTGGGTCTGACTCCACGGCACATAACAACAACAATCTATAAAACACTAAAAGAGAAAAATGTCCAACCAAGAATTACATACCCAGCAAAATTGTCCTTCAAATATGATGGTGAAATTAGGACATATCCAGATAAGCAGAAATTAAGGGAATTTGTTAAAACGAGACCACCTTACAAGAGATGCTAAGGGAGCCCTTTGGACAGAGAAGCAACAACAGCCAACAACAACTGACCATTAACACACATGATGATATAACCCAGAAACTAACCCAGCTATGGAAGTATCCAAAGTAAAGAAGCCTACAAGATTGTAAACAGGGGACCAGAGACATCAATTGACAAATGAGGACAACTACAAACCCAAAAGAGGGGAAAAAACTATTGTTACAGAACTTCTAGACGATAGGGAAGTCAAGACAACTACAAGATAGAATGGACTGTTCTAAATTTGGGAAGAAAACTGTAAATCACAGGGTAACCTCAAAGAAAAGTGATAAACCTTCACTTCAAAAAAGAGGACCAGCATAAATATTCAGCAAACACTAAAACAATAGCAATGAAGGAAGTGATAACATGACTCATAAACAAAACAAGTTCAGCATAGAAAATTAGATGGAACAAAGAAATTGACACCACGAAAAAGCACATAACAAAAATGACAGCAACAAATTCATATTTGCTGATAATTATATATCTGGCAAGAGATTTACCTCTAAGATTTATAGCGGAAGAATGGATGACCAAACTATGGTACATACACATAATGCAATGCTAATGCAGCACTAAAGAATAATGTAGAGTCTGGAAAACACCACATGATATGAATGAACTTGGAGGACATTATGCTGAGTGACATAAGTCAGTCACAGAAGGACAAATATAGTATCAGTTCATTGTTGTGGAGGGTCAAGGAAAGGTTTATATATGGAGAGAAACTTTCTTTGTTGGTTGCCAGGGGTGAAAGGGGAGGGGAGGGAACACAGCAAAAAAAAAAAAAAAATGCATTGACCCATTTCACTTTAATTTTGTGTATTTGACTTTACATGAATTATATTTCAATACAATGCTTTTAAAAAATTTTTCCATTTCAGAAATTTAATAGCAAATATTTCAGTGTGCACCTAACTTAGCTTTCACCCTTCTCTTCTGTTTACTTATAGAATAAAAGAAAGATAAAGACATCCTGTTGTTTAGTGCCTAAACGGTTTCTTAATTTAGAGTGAATTAGTCCAAGGAACTTTCTGAGGCTTTCTAAACTTTTAGAAGAAGGTACTATTAAATATTGAACTGCCATTTTAGGAGTGTGATGAATCCAGGTGTTTTAAATGATTTCTATCCACCCACTTACATAAATTCTACAAATTTAACAGCAAATACATGCTATGCATGCACTTTTAACCCTGAACTTTATTGTAATTGCTGTTTTGGAATGGTGAGTATTAGTTATCCATGTCTTTATCAGAAGTTAAGAGTAGAGCCTGATAGCTATGTTGTGACTGGCTGCTAGAAGATGAGATACAGGTATTTTGACCTAGTATAAGCTAATTGTGAAGCAAACTTTTTTCTCATATGTTGCAATTAAAAACCATAGTACTTAAATCATAGTATTCTTAAACTTTAGCATTTCTCAGCTGTACATCATGTAAATATTAAAAAACAACTACATTAATTAAAACTGTGATTTAAATAATTGGAAAGTATTGCCTCCAGATCTTTGATAGGTAGTCATGAAAGGATTTGGCTTGTATATTAAAAAGAATTTTCTCTTATTCTTTGTGAATTTCTGTCTTTCCTTTGAATCATGAGAAAACACCCACAGGAAAAAAGTGGCAAAAGGGATGCTTTATAACATACTGTTTTGGGACATAGGAATGGTTATCTTGCTTGATTCTGATTTTTTATTGTTTGTCTCATTTTCTGTTTAGAATTTTCTCCCAAACTAGTTGGCTTGACTGGTCCAAAAGAAGAGATTGATCGAGTGGCCAGAGCTTACAGAGTGTATTACAGTCCTGGCCCCAAGGATGAAGATGAAGATTATATAGTAAGTCAGTGCTCAGGTTTTTAGCCCATGGGCCAGCTCTCAGATTCCAGATACTCATACAGTCTTTAAATGACTGACTGGCTTCAGAGATAAAAGAAAACCTCAGATTATTGCCAATTCCCTGGAAATTTAGAATATTTGAAAGGATAATAGAATCATATTTCCTTTTTTTAAAAAAAGATACTCATTTAACTTGTTATTATGAATTAATTGCTTGTTTTGGTTTTTTTTTTTTTTTTTGCTTTTTAAGTGGCATAAAATCTTGGCAATATAAAACCCATGGTATCTTAGACTCAATAAAATATATTTATATGCCAAGTTGGGAATAAATAGAAGACATCGTTTTAGTGCAAGACTTAGTTTAAAAACTGTATTTATTATCCCATGAAGAGATATAAATAAATAAATATAGCTTTTGAGAAGCTGATTTAGGCTATGGGCAACTGCACTTTGGGGTGGAATGAGAATCTTGAGACATGAGGAAAGATGGAAGCTGTAGGAAGCTATAGGAAGGTAGGCTTTCTGTAAGATTTATTTGTATAACAACTATATAGGTGTTTAATGTATGCTTTTGATGATGAAGAACAGAAATTCTAGTAGTTTGCACTAATGTAGCTCTTAAATTACAGTGCTTTCCTTAAATTCATCAGCATAGCCCCAGGAGTCCTAGGCCAGTGCCTATTACTTACATTCCTTTTCTTGTTAGTGATTTGACAGTGAGGCATCAGTGAAGATCACAAGCATCCTTCCCCATATACACACACAATTTTCTTAATTTGGACATTTTGTCCATATTCCACATTAAGTTATACTATATTTTTGTATTATTTGTTTTTTAGATGTATTAGTTACTCTGGTTTCTCTATAATATTGGTTGAGCCAAGTGATTAATCACTAAGAGCCTTTCCTGTGCAAAGCTGGTTTTACAAAGAAAGGCAGCCAGGACACTGACTCCTTGATCGGCCGTCTCATCACTGGTTCCCAAGGGAAATGTGCAGAGTTGGCATCTCGTGGCAGTGCATTGTCTCTCCAGCCCCATATGGGTTCTCTGTCACTTTTGAACCTGAAGTGCATTATTTTCCCTATAGCCTAAATTAATCATGCCCTCCAGGTTATACCCTTTAGTACCTTGTAGAATTAGGGAAGTAGAGATTCATGGGAGAAAAAGATAAGAAAAATGAGCGTTTTCCCATAAGCCTTAAGTTTAAGGAAAGTGGAGGGCTCTTACTATGGTTTCCTCTTGCTACACTAGCAGCATAAGAAGAGTAAGGAGAGCAGAGGGACTCAGTGGCCAAGAGATGAAGCCATTCAAAAGGAAGAACTTTTAAACTTCTTTACTTTTTCTATAGGAGCTCTGGTAGTGTAGTGCCTAAGGCACTTGACTGCTAATCAGAAGGCTGGCAGTTCAAACCCACCAGCCACTCCTCGGAAGGTTGGGCAGCCTACTTCCATAGTGATACTGCCTCAGAAACCCAAAGAGGGGTCACCAAGAGTTGGGTCCTATTTGACGGCACATAACAACAACAACAACAGCCCTTCCTATAGAGGGTTATGTTAACTAATTTTACATTTACCTCAAGATTATAGTGGGAGCAGGTGAGCCAATCAGTCTGACTTTTAATATTAAATTAGTTTTATTAAATGTTTCAAATGTATACAATCATAAACTAGGTTACTCATTAGTCTTGCACTTGTTTTACTTAAACAACCCTGAAGTCAAAGAGAAATTTTACAAATAAAACCAAACATCATATAAAACTCAAATTTAAAACATTCATTTAAAAGATAATTTTGTTGAAACCAAAGGAATGTGGTTTGGGTAGGACTGCTCTGGTGTACATTTTTAATTCAGATGCTCACTGCACCTACATGCTTTTCATTTTCAAATTCTATGAAATCTTTGCATAGGCTACCTTGACAGGTTGGTCTTGATTCAGCAAGAATGCATAGCTGTTTTATTGAATCTGCTTGTGACCAGATGAGTACAGCTAGGTGCCAATGAGATCATAAACATAAATGAGACCCAGGATTGGGCATTGAAATTTTGTACATGGTTGTTATACAGTTAATCCAGAATATGGATGTTGATTTTTCTAACCTTAGATATTAAAATGCAAAACAATAAGTCTTATGGAGACTTGAATCCTCTAAAATACTTCCTAGGCCCCTCATAAGAATTTGACTTTGTGATAAAAATCACTGAGGTGCTCATTGCTATGAATTTGTTAGAACAACCAATAGAGGGAGACAATCTCCAGCTTCTTAGGTTTTTCATTAGTATAATTTCTGTCCCTTGAGGTCACAGATTTTCATCCACAAAATATTATGCAAACCTTCTGTTCAGATTAATAGCCTACAAAGTATGCCTCAGAGGTTAATTTTGAGACTAATTAATTGAGGTTTTCTTAAATAACAGCAACAAAAGGTTAAACTTCTGGCTTTGAACACCAATGGAATTTTCATACTGCCGATACATGTAAACTGGGCATGACATACATTGGGATTCCACAGAAAGCTAAATCTGCACAATAGTTAGAAAATACTTTTGAAGAAAGAACACAGTGGTTTTTAAAGCTAAGAAAAGATGTTCATTTTCATTATGAATTGTATAATGAGATGCCATTTTCACCTATCGGATCAGCAAAGGTGAGAAAATTAGATAAAATATATTGTCAATCATATTTAGAGAAACGGAAATAAACTATTAGAGCGAATTTAGAGCAGCAGGCACTTTCATGCATTATTGATAGAAATTGATATATCCTCTTCAGAGGATGATTTGACAGTTCCAT
>NW_006921786.1:1356338-1381682 GCF_000298275.1 Orycteropus afer afer | reverse complement strand
TAATACAATATTTGTCCTTTTGTGACTGACTTATTTCGCTCAGCATAATGTCCTCCAAGTTCATCCACGTTATGCGGTGTTCTGCAGATTTAAAGTAGAATATTTTTTAGGTTGGAGATTCTACTTGAAATTTATCTTATGCCCAGAGGCATTGTTATAAAAGAGAAAAGACAGAAAACCAAGCAACCATTTTTTAAACAGCTACTATTTATGTATGGCATGGCACAGTGGTTAAAGTGCTCAGCTGCCATCCAAAATGTTGGTGGTTCAAACCCACCGGCCACTTTGCAAGAGAAAGCTGTGGCAGTCTGCCTGCATAAAGATTTACAACCTTGGAAATCCCATGGGGCACATGGTCTTTATGAGTCAGAATCCAGTCAATGGTAGTGGTTTGGTTGATTTTGTTTGTTTTGTTTTGTTTTCACTAGGACAGTGTCCAAGATACTGTTAACTGAAGAAGCAAGTATAGTACACTGATACTTGTGTTTAAAAAGAAAAAGGTGGTAAATGATATTTAAGAAGAAAAAACCTCACTGCCGTTGAGTCAATTGGACTCACAGTGACTCCTTGGGTTTCTGAGGCAGTATCTCTATGGAAGTATATTGCCCAATCTTCCTTCTGAGGAGTGGCGGGTGGGTTTGAACTGCCAGCCTCTGGATTAGTAGTCAAATGCCTTAGACATTGTATGCCACACTAATAAATGGAGAGAATTTCTCTGGAAAAATACGGAAGGAACTGGTGACAGTGGTTCCCTCTGAGGAGAACCAAGGACTCTGGGAGTCAGGAATGGGAGGAAGACTTTCTTTTCATTGTGTAAGTTCGTTATATATCCTTTTGTTCTTTCTTATGTGCATGTATTTTTCAAAAAATAAATTATATTAAAAAACACTAACACATTAGAAAAACTGAGTTCCTGCTCTCCAGTAGACTTCAGTAGAAATAGTGGCAACGTGGTAATATGAAAACATGGTAGACTTTGAAGTCAGACAGATCTAGGTTCTAAGCTTGCTTAGGTCTGGCACTTACTAATTATATAATTTATAATCTAGCCTGTTTTCTCCTCTGTAAAGGAGATGATACCTGTCTCACCAGTTAAATTAGCAGGTAAAAGACCTTGTAAATAAATACTAATTTCCTTTTTATATACTAGGAATATTAGAAACTTGTAGTACTATATATTAGGGATTGTGAGGATGGTGCACAACTAGGTGGTGTTTTGTTCCATTGTGCATAGGGTTGCTAGGAGTTGGAGCTGATTCAACGGCACCTAACAAGAGCAACATATAATAGAAACATTGATATATTCTGCCCTCAACTCCAGTGAATATTGAGAAGTAACTATTGACAGGGTTTACAGATATAGATAGGAAAATATTTTTATTATGTATTAGTAAGTAATTAATGTTAAGGATGCTTGTAAAATCAACCGACTAATTCTGTTTGAAAGGAAGAAATGGAAGGAAAGAGGGATATAAGCTACAGAGAGTAAGCTTGAGAGGAGCAATGACTTGATTTTGATTTCTGTATCAGATGTGTGGAGAAACATAGATCCCCTGTCTTGCTCTTGCCATAAATTATTCAGAGACCATTAACTCAGCAGCTGTTTTGAGTTCTTGCTGTACATTCTTTCCTTATGTGGGTAGGCAAGTGCTCTTTCCATTTGCTGTATCTTTATGAATGTGTATCTGTATAAAAAATTATAACCTCACAGGCATGTAATGTGTGTCCGGGTATATTTGGGGGAGTGGGGTGTCTCCTGTTTGGTATGTGCAATCACATTCCCATCTTTTTTTTTTTTTTTTTTTTTGGTCTTGCCAAATAGCAATCAGGCCTGCAATAAATTCCAAGGTCTCCAAGTGCCGAATCCTTTCTGCTTATTTTGATTTGCATTTTGTGGAAGCATATGACTTAAAAAAAAAAGATATGACTTAAAAAAAGAGAGAGAGAGATGACTAATCTAAACTTAAGTTAGTGCTAAGACTGTTTTAAGAACTTTGCCAGGAGAGTGGATAATGAATTTAAGATGATTTCTTGGGGGTATAGCATTTATGGCTCCCAGGAGTTTCCAGGATGATTTGCTTCAGATAGGATTATTCAGGGTGGCTTATAAAAGAGAGAAAAACACTTGTTTACATGTTTCTGTTTAAATTAATAATATGAGGATTGAATATATTGTTAGAATTTATAGATTGGATAATTAAACCAGTGCTTAGTTTCCTGGTTTTTTCTCATAAAACATGGTAGGCAGTAAAGGTAGTAATTGATGATAGCCGGTTCTCCCTAAAACATAAAGGAACACACCCCAGAACTTAATAAAGAAAGTGATGTCTCACCAGTACTTTTATGACATCTCTTTTTAACATGACAGCATGTAAGATGTTTTACTCACGAATGTGAGCTGTTGCACAGCACTGATGGTTTTGTGGAGGCCAGCAACAGCCATTTCTTAGAAGATGGATTCTTTTCTTGGAGATTATGTGGAGGAAGTATGTTAAGGATTGAACCAAAAGAAAATTCCACATTCTAGCTGATATTTTAAGTAAAAGCCAATGGAAATTTCTGGAACACAAAGGATTTTACATACTTTATCCCTTTAAATTTGCTATTTAGTAAGTTTAGGCCCATTCCATAAAAAGTAGATACTATAAAGGTTATTTAAGGATTAATGTAAAGCTATCTTATTCTGCAGCATTAATTCACTGCTTATTCTTCTAATCTTCTTGTCATTGCTTTACCCCTTTTCTCTGCAGGTGGATCATACAATAATAATGTACTTGATTGGACCAGATGGTGAGTTTTTAGATTATTTTGGCCAGAACAAGAAGAATGCAGAAATCGCTGGTTCAATTGCTGCACACATGCGGGAACAGAGGAAGAAGAGTTAGCCAAAGCAGTGTTGTTGGGTGCGATAATCTCTTGCTGAAGAGGAAGGAAGCTTTGTCTCTCTTAGGTGCCAATATGTATGCAACTTACAGAATGGCCTTCATACTATGAGAACATCTATATTTTGGACAGGGTCTGTTACTTTTGGGCTCATTCAAAGTAGCTTCTTGGAACTAAAACCTCATTGGGACGGTGATATGAAGCCATGAAGAGTGTCCTTTTGGAAGGACGCTGCAGGAAGAAGCAAGTTGGCATGTTTACCCACATAAACAGTGCCCTCTTTGCTTTGCTGCCTTCCAGTGTCTTGGGCACTTTCTTCACAGGTTGTAGGACTTAATTTCTGCAGTGCTCTTGCCTTCCTCTGAGTTCTTAGTGGCTGATTTTTGGGGGGAAAACATTGTCAAATTAGACTTTCTACCATTCAAAGTTAATCTTTATACTTGAAAACTTAAGTGTTGTCTTTCTCGTTAATGAATGTCAGTTTCAAGTTTGCATTTCATTCCACAGCCAACAAGTGCTGATTTGACTAATGAAGAAATTACTATGTGGGGAAAACTTTTGGGTGTATGTTAAGGCATCTTCATGTGATTTTTAGCTAAATGACATGTCAGGTTTTCAGTGACATACTAAATGGATCATGAGTGTGATACAGAGTACTTTTCCACATACACTGGACTTCTCTGTGTATATAATATGTATTTGGTTTTGCAAATCAGACAAGCATGACCTTCTTTCTCATGGTTGAAGAATAGGTGCATAGAGGGCAGCACATAGCTCTCAGGTAGGGACTCATAGATGGGAGATGAAGTAGGTGGATGCTTGTCAAAATGCAGCTTCACAGACTCAAAGCTGGATTCGTTGAATCTAGGGTAGGACATGGAGATACATATTCATAAATTTCTCAGGTGACTCAGATGTTGGTCTGGAGATAATGCTTTGAAAAAGTGTTTATGGGGAAATAAGGTTTTGATCTGGAAGAATGAAGGCTTAACCTTTTGCTATATCGGTTAACAAAGTGCTGGGCATATACTTAGCCATTCAGGAAAGTGTGGGTGATGAAATGAACTCTTGTTTTTGTTTCTCAACTTCTTCAGGTACCTGGGCTTGACTTTCACCATTTTCTATCTGTAGCTGCAAAAGACATAGTACTTGGTCATACAATAGATTCTCATTGCACTCCAATTTTGTTTGCATGCACATGATACAGGCTATCTTCTGGTTTTTAAATTTAGTTATCAATACTTAAGTTAAACCTGGGTAAAGAAAAGTTAAGCACTTGACTACTAACTGAAAGGTTAGTGGTTCATACCCACCCAGAGATACCTCAGAAGTAAGGCCTTTAAAACCCTATGGAGCAAGCTTGCCAGCAGCTGTCTAGGTACAACAATGGGTCTCTCCTCATCCAGAACAAAGAAGAATGAAGAAAACCAAAGATCCTTGGAAATAATTAGTCCAGGCGACTGGTACACTATGTGATCCGCAGCCTATATGACTATGAGACCAGAAGAACTAGATGGTGCCTGGCTACCACTGTCGACCACTTAGAGGGAGATCTATGTAGGAGATCCTGGATAGAGAGGGAGAACAATGTGAAACAAAACTCAAAATCATTTGGGGAAAAAAAAGGGACCAGGTTTGCTGTTCTGGTAGAGCCTGATGGAACTACTGAGACTATGGCCCCTAGCAGTCCTTCAGATCTGGAATTGAACCCAGTCCTGTGGCTTCCAGCCAAACAAAAGACAGGCATATGAGGTGAACATTTATACTAGGTAGACACACTCTTTGGAGAAAACAATCATGGGAGAATAGAAGGGCTATATATGCACAGGGACGTAGCTCAGGGGGCAGGAGTGCATGGAGGGAAGGACACAGGGAAGAGATAACTATGGGGAGGAAGTGGGAGGGGAGCTGTTGCATTGGGGTAAATTGTAGTCAATGTCATGAGACAAAGTGTATGTGAACTGCTATATGGAAAGTGAATTTGCTCTGTAAACTTTCACCCAAATCATATTAAAAAAAAAAAAAAACCCTATGGAGCCGTTCCAAAGGAACCAGGTTGGAGTAGCTTCTCAGAGACAGCGGAACGAACACCTTGAGGGAGGGAGTCACCAGGGCTGGGGGCTTGGGACCATAGTCTTGGGGGACATCATGCTCATTTGGCACAATATAGTACATACAAATCTTGTTCTACTTCCTACTTTGTTAAGTAGCAACTGGAGACTTCAAAGCTTTCGAGTGGCCACCTAAGATGCAACTATGGGTCTCCCCTTGTCAGGAGCAAAGAAGAGTGAAGAAAATCATTCATTTGGAAGCAGTCCAAGGATGGGGACCTCAGCCATCATGACGCTGAGATCAAAAGAACAAGATGGTGCCTGGCTACCAATGCTAACCACCCAGAAAGGGATAAAAATTGGAGATCCTGGAGTGGGAGGAAAAATGTGGAATGAAATTCAAAAACACAAAAATGACCAGAATTACTGGTCATACCCCTGAGACTGTGGCCCTGGGCTATCCTTTGGGTCTGGAACTAGACTCGCTTCCATGGATTAGCTTTCAGCCCTGCAGTAGAAAGACCTACAAGCAAAACACCTACCACTAGCAGATGCACCACTGCGATCAACCAACCATGAGACATCAAAAGAGCAGTATTTGCATAAAGGGAAAGCTGCAAGAATACATAAATATGATCACAGGGAAGGTTTAGTCAGGGAGGAGTTAGGAGGAGAGGTTTTTTTTTTTTTTTTTTTTTAAATGGTTGGAGACTGTAATGGGGGCAGAAAACCAAATATGCATGAATTGTTGAGAGTAAAATGAATCTGCTTTGTAAATTTGCACCCAAATCACGATAAAAATTTTTGAATATAAAAACTCAGTGGGGCTGTTCTAGTTTATTGAAGTAAAAATAATGTGAAAAAGAAAAAAAATCATAAACTATAGCCATTCTCCTTTCTTTGTGTAGGTTTCTGAACAAGCAAGTACAAGATTTAGTTCAGATAAGCTACATGTCAGAAGTAGTTGGTTTGGAATGACTTTTCCCAAGAAGCTTGTCAAGTAGGTGAAGAACTTATAAAAGAATAGGTTCATGTAACAAGATATTAAGTCTCTGAAATGCCAGGCATTAAAAAAGATGATATGTTTTAAGCCACAAAACATTTGTGTGGATCACTTTGCTACATGCTTGCTCTTAAATAAAATTTAGTCTTCATTCTCAGCTGTTGCAGGTTAGAGCTTATGTAATGGTCCAGAAAAGGAACAGCAGCTTTTGAGAAATCTTTTCTCTTCATTCCAGTGTCAAGTTTAAAGGCTTGAAGTCAGGGTATTAGAAACAGGGAAAGGGGCCTCAAAGATGACCTAGTCTAAATCCCTCTATATGGATGGGGGGACAATTGAGGAGCAGTAAGATTTTGTCCTTATTTCTGACCCATATCCCAGTCAAGCCCCTGCTTATCCTTCATGCTTGTAGTGACCATACGTATCTAATCAAAACGGGGTATATGTGGTGGTGATGGGGTGGGGGTTGTAACATGCTGGGACAACTTGGCGGATTGGGAATTTGAGGAAATCACAATCAGGGCTGTCTTTCAGTGAATTATCACTTGGAGACCTTTACCTTGAATGTGCTACTGTGTTTTCACCAGACTCTTTAATGGAATTGATATTTTAAGAAATGTTTGCTTATTTGAAAAAATAAGAAGAATCCTGCCAGTGCAGTAAGTGTGCAAGTGTTAAATGTACCAGGCTCTTCGTGAGGCAGCTGTTATCTTAGGTGCAAGAAGAGCTTAGATTTACTGAGTACCAGGCTGATGAGCGTCCATGCCCATGTGAGTTGGAAGGGTAATGTGAGCCCAGTGAAATTATAAATGCATTGACATAAGATTTTTAAATGTTTTTTACTGTTTTCAAATAGTTAAATTTTTCCAACCACCTTTAATCCCCAGATAACATGGTTTTTTTTTTTTTTTTTTTTTCATACAACACCATTTAAAAACTTTGTGTGGGAGAACTCCTACTTTGGTAAGTGGCAAATGGGATCTTAAAAGCTTGCAAGTTGCCATCTAAGATGCAACAATTGTTCTTTTCTCATCCAGAGCAAAGAATGATAAAGAGAATCAAAGACACATGGAAACAGTTAGTCCAAGGGACTAGTGGACCATGTGAACCTATGCCTACATGACCATGAGACCAGAAGGACTACATGGTGACCAACTACCACTGTCAGCCACTTGAAAAGGGATCAGTTCAGGAGATCCTGGATGGAGTAGGTGAAAAATGTGGAAAAAACTCAAAACTGTGAAAAAAAAAGAACAGGCTTACTGGTTGATTAAGAGAATGGTGAAACCCCTGAGACTGGCCCATTGTCACTCTTTGGGCCTGGAATTGAACTCACTTACTTCCATGGTTTCCACCCCTACAATACGCCTATGGGGTCAGCAGTTACACCAGGTAGGTACACTCAGAAAAATCAACCATGGGATATCAAAAGAGCAACATTTGTACAAGGAGACAGCTTAGAGGGCAGGACTGCATAGGAAAGAAGGACACAGGGAAAAGGTAACCACAGGTAAGAAGTCGGAAAAGAGCTGTTACATTATGGGGATTGCAATCATGTTTGCATGAAACAAAATGTGTATGAACTATTGAATGGAAAACCAGTTTGCTTAGTAAACTTTTACCCAAATCACAATTTTAAAAAAAGGGCGGGGAGGAGGAGCAGTCACCCAGCCAAGGATTTACCATGCATTTAGGTGCAACTTTTTATTCATAATTAGGCGTTACCTTATCTGTAACAATATGGATAATTATTTCAGTGTATTGAGGTGCAGTTAATAACCTCTTTAGCATGAGTTCCTTACTATACCTTTAGACCATAAGAGGTAACTTATATTCTATTCATTTTTAAAGTTTATTGGTTTTTCCACAAGAAGTATATCACATCCCCAATGTAGAAAATTTGAATATACGTCACCATTGTTTCACTACAAAGAATCATCGTTTTAAAATTAGTCTTTTACTTACACAGAATTCCTTTAAAAATAGACACAAAAAGTATATCACATCCCCGATACAGGAAATTTGAATATACATCACAATTGTTTCACTACAAAGAATCATCAACATTTTTAACTTAGTCTCTTACTTACATAGAATTCCTTTATAAATTTAGATGTGACAATCTTTCTTGACTACCTCTCCCCCAGTTCTGGACTCCTTAAAGGTAATCACTGTTTAGCGTTTGGTGTGTATCTTTCCAGAGCATTTATGATTCACTTAGGTGGTTACAAGGAGCCCTGGTTGCACAGTGATTAAAGGACTCAGCAGCTAACTGAAAGGTCAACAGTTCAACTACGGAAGAAAGATGTGGCAGTTTGCTTCTATAAAGATTTACAGCCTTGGAAATGCTGTGGAGTAGTTCTCTGTCCTATAGGGTTGCTATAAGTTGGAAATGACTCAACGACAATGGGTTTGGGTTTTGGTAGACTGTTTCCAGAACTGGAAAGTTTTGAATTCTGAGATTTGGTAAAAAAGTGTAACCTACCAAGACTAGCTTAGATATTGCTTGTTTTTTCTAATTACTAAATTTGATAACATTGAAGGCTGCCCAAAATAACTTCCTCTTTTTTCTTGCCAGGAGCTCTTGTGGTGTAGTGCATAGGACATTTGACTACAAACCCAAAGGCTGGTGGTTCATAACCACCAGCTGCTCTGCAGAGGAGATGGGACAATCTACTTCCATAAAGAGTTACTGCCTCAGAAACCTAATGGGGGTTGCTATGAGTCAGAATCAACTCAATGGCAGTGAATATCTCTTGCCAAGGTTAGTGGGTTAACAAGACAACAAATTAGTTTACAGGCTAAATACAGAAGGGCATCAATTGTTCTCTCACCCCCAACAGACACACACATATACATTATTGAATAATGGTATTTCAGGGATGATGTTGAATAAACTTCATCTGTTATCTGAGAATGGTGATGCGGAGCTGGGAACCACATATTCAGTAATCACTCAAGTTGGCAGGGACATCAGTGGTTCTCTGGAGGATAACTGCTGCTTTCCTTAATAACAAGCCACTAACTGGCTTCTTCCCTGGAGACATGGGTAGATGGCAGTGTGTATATAAAGTGTGTGCTCTGAACATTGTGCCACTACTGATTGAAATTTATTGCACTAAAACCTACCTTGCTTGAATCCTGACAACCTTGGCTAAGTTAACCTCTCTGTGCTTCAATGATCTCATCCATAAACTAGCAATACTATAGTCTGTCCTCACAGGGCTGATGTGAGGCTTGAATGAAATCATAGAACACCAGCACATGCTCTATAAGTGATGGTGGCATTATTTTGGTCCTGATACAGATACCGATTTGAAGCTTGCTTAACAGAATTTGTGTAAGTGGTGGGTTTTATTTCTGATCATTGTCTATAATGTTTCCTAATCCTCCTTCCTCGTATCACTATTACATGTCAGCATGTCCTGGGGTATCCTAACTTTTGTTATAATTCTCCCTCCTCTCCGTTCTTCCTCCCCCATATTCACTCATAAGCCTGAAGCATTTTGAACTGGATTCTTAAATGGCGTTAGAATTTAGAAAATAATTTGTTGAGAAAAGGCTCAAACAAAAAATACGTTTTTTAACCATTAGTCCAAGGGACTAGTAGATCATGCGATCCTCAGCCTATATGACCATGAGACAACTAGATGGTGCCCGGCTACCACTGTCATCCTCTCTGAGGGGGATTGGTGCAAGAGATCCTAGATAGAGTGGGAGAACAATGTGGATCAAAACTCAGTCATTAAAAAAAAAAAAGAAGAAATTTGCTGGTCTGATAAAACCTGGTGAGACCCCTGAGACTATGGCCCCTGTTTACCCTTCAGGTCTGGAACTGAACTCATTCCTGTGGCTCCTAGCCAAACAATAGACAGGCATATGTTGTTGTTGTTATTTGCCGTTGAGTCAGACCCGACTCATAGCGACCCCTCCTTGGGTTTCCAAGGCAGTATCACTAGGGAAGTAGATTGTCCAACCTTCCTTCTAAGGAGTGGCTGATGGGTTTGAACCACCAGCCTTCTGGTTAGCAGTCAAGTGCCTTAGGCACTATGCTACCAGAGCTCCCAGACAGGCATATAAGGTGAACTTTTATGTCAAGTAAATACACTCTTTGGAGCAATCACTTATGGGAGAACAGAAGGCCAGTGTTTGCACAGGGAGACAGGTCAGGGGACAGGAGTGCATATGAGGGAAGGACACAGGGAACAGGTAACTACGGAGAGGAAGTGGAAAGAGAACTGTTACATTGTGATGAATTGCTGTATGGAAAATGAATTTGCTCTGTAAACTTTCACCTAAATCACAATAAAAATTTTTAGAAAATAGGTTTTTGGTCTTACCAAAAGAATGTCATGGCATGATAATACAGTAAGAGCAGGCAGCTTAGCAGTTCTTCCTCAGAAGCTTGTATAATGTAACAAAAAACCCCACTTAGTCCTGAAAATAAAATTAAGAGGATTTAGTTAGGAAATAGTACCTTCAAATGCAGGGAGACACCAGCCCACATAAATAAGAATTGACTCCAATTAAACTTTTAAAAAAGACAGATACAGTCTAGGGAACAAAGAAATTATAATACCATTATTTGATTGGTTGAGGTCACAAGGAGCATAGGTTGGGAATAAGGAATGGTTTCTTCTGAAAGTTTAACTGAGTACAGAGGCTTAAGTGGTTAATTTCAGGAACTAGTTACAGAGGTTTTCAATCGTAGTCACATATCTTTCAGGTGGGATCATAAAACATCACTGGTTGATGTTTATGGAGTGCCAGTGGTGCAGTGGTTAAAGCATTTGGCTGCTTACCAAAAGGTCGGTGGTTTGAACCCACCAGCCACTCTGCAGGAGAAAGAGGAGGCAATCTGCTTCTGTAAAGATTTACAGCCTTGGAAATTCTAGGGGGCAGTTCTACTTTGTCCCATGGGGTCACTATGAATCAGAATTTACTCAAGGGCAGTGGATTTGGGGGTTGATGTTTAAATAGCTTTAACTGGGAATATGCACAAAACATTTTGGCAGCAGGACCTCATTTCCCAGAAGCAGCTTGTTAAAAAAACAAAACCCTTTAAGTTGTCTGGGGAAACTTTAGTAAGGCTGGCTCCAAGACTTTCAAAATAAATCTCTTTACATGTCCTTGTCACAAAGAACTAATTTTTAGGACTACTTTATACAAAGAGACAACTGTGCCAAGACTCCCTTCTTTAGAATATATTTCTTTCACATCCTGCCTTGACCACCTAGAGAAGACTCTAGTTCTAAAAATTAATATGGCTAACTGACAGGAACTTGTGAAAAGTCTGAGTTGACTCTTGAATGCAGGTAAGCAAACATAAAGCCAAAGGCAGGAAGGCAGGTAAAAAGACCAGTTTAATTCAGAAAGAACTGAGTTTAATCCAATCAGTTTTAGTTTAAAAAAAAAAAATTCATGAGTTTCTCCTTTACAGTTGGCATAGGGGCCACATGAAGCTTGTTGGTTTTCAAGCAACTCTAAGTATTAAGGAGGAGGATAATCTTCAAAGTTCTTAAATACAATGCTTCGGACAGTAGATTGTTGAGAGGGCCACTGGTTTCAGCAAGGGCTTCAAGTAGACATCTCTATCAAATTGGATTCTTTTCTGTCAGAGACTTTGGCTTTAACAATGATGTGTCACTCCATTTTGAGGTATAAGGAACCAGTGGCTGTCTCTTGCTGCCCAGATTTTCCTGGGGTCCAGTTTCTGCTGCTCTGGGAAGGGTTGATTTAATTCTATACCCATCTCTGACTATGCTTGTTGACTCTCAAGGGGACAAACAGAAAAATTGTCATGAGTGAGTTTTTTCTTCTCTAGGCCTTGGAGATTAGTTTTGCTCAGCTGTCTGCTTGTTCCATCATTCAACAAATACTTATTGGGCACCTACTATATAGCAGGCCCTGTTCTGTGTGCTAGGGAGCACTGGTGGTGTAGTGCCTACAGGCATTTGACTGCTAACCAGAAGGTTGGTGGTTCAAACCCACCAGCTGCTCTGGGGAAGGAAGATGGAGCACTCTACTTCTGTAAAGGTTTACCACCTCGGGGGTCACTATGAGTTGGAATCGACTTTACGGCAGTGAGTTTGGTGTGGTTTGGTTCTCTGTGCTGGAGATACACAAGTGAGCAAAGCAAAGTCGCTGCATTCATAGAGCTTATTAAAAATGAAAGACAATAAACAAATAACTGTATTGCACCACTCTGGGCCTTAATATAATGCCAGATACTGATAAATGCTATTGTTGAAAATGATCAAAACTCACTGAAATTTGAACATAAGTTTTTTTTCTGAGCAGTTATTCTATATGCATATATTTGTTGCTGTGGAGTCAATTCGAACACATAGTGATCCTATAGGACAGAGTTGAACTGCTCCATTGGCTTTGCAAGGCTGTAAATCTTTATGGAAGCAGATCTTTCTCCTGCAGAGAGGCTGGTGGGTTCTAACCACCAACCTTTTGGACCTTATGGTTAGCAGCCAAATGTCTTAACCACTGCACCACCAGAGCACCTTCATAAAGAGGGGAAGAGGGAGAAATATAGAAGATCAGCCATTGGCTAATCTTAACATGATTGATTGAACCCTGCCATCTCCCTTTAATTGAGATCAAGGGATATCAATTCACAAGATAGTCTCTGCTGCTCCACCCAGCCATATCTTTTGAGATTCAAATTTAGTAAGCCTGGCTTCAAACAGGAAAGAAGATTTGCGATTTCACATGAAAGAAAAGCTCCTGGTGGATTAATTTTTGTCAGGGATTTCTTTAAAGTGAGTATCTGGTTTTGTGGGTAATAAAACCCCCAAATCAAAACAAGACATCTGCTATCAGTTTCTCTCTTTGACACTATACAGGAAAGTAAAATAGGGTGGGGGGGTGTAGTGAGTGATGGGAGGATGCCTATTAGTGTTATCATGAAGGGAGCTTCCAGAAGATGCCACCAGAGCTCCTGATTTTTGAGTAGAGAATTTGAAATGAGAGTGAGCTATGGGAGTACCTGAAGGAGGACATTCCTGGCAGAAGCTATGGCAAGGTTGAGGGCCCTGACACCAGAGTGCACCTGAGATGTTCAAGGATATCAAGAAACCCAGCATGACAGCAGTGTGGAAAGCCAATACAGGCAACTGGAAGGACAGCAGAAAATGAAGTCTGAAGTGGTTCACGGGAAGGACTTTGGCTTTATGTTAAGTGTATGGGGAGCCACTGAAGGCAGTTGAAGGCAAAAGCCTGACCTGATCTCATCTGTGATTGCAGCTTTCTTTGGTTCTCTTATGAGTCTGATGGGACTCATGCCTCCCTGATAGGAGGTCCTCAGTCATCCCCTCTGTGTACTATTTCGTGGGAATATCTACATAGATATTTGACTGAAAGGGAACTTGAGTCTCCTTTTTTCTTCTTTCTTTTTACTATAGAAATTTTAAAATATATCCAGAGAATACTTTAATGAATTTGATGTACCCATCACTGAGTTTCAGTAATGATCAACATATGGCTCATCTGTTTATCTATACCATCACCCACTTCCCCTGCCTCTCCACCTTCATTCCAGCATGTATTCAGGCCTAGTCTTGAAAAAGTTAGGCATCTTCGATATTTTAACAAACATGAGTGCAAGCCATAGAAATTTACTTGAGACTTTGGAGATGAAAATCAACATTTTGTAGCTCTTGGTTGGAGTGATTAATTTATTAGGATGTTGTCTTGTAAAAGAGCTCTGGTGGTGTAGTGGTTAAGGCATTCTGCTGCTAACCAGAAGGCCAGTGGTTCAAACCCATCAGCCACTCCACAGTGGAAAGATGAGACAGTCTGCTATAAAGATTTACAGCTTGTAAACTCTGTGGGGCAGTTCTGCTCCATCCTATAGGGTGGAGTCAGAAGTGACTTGATGGCAGTGTTTTGTTGTTTTGTTTTTCCTTTGTGTTGTCTTGTGCCATTGAGTTGGACTCATGGTGACCCCATGTATTGCAGAGTAGAACTGCCCCATAGGATCTTCTTGGCTGTATTCTTTACAGAACCAGATCACCAGATCTTTCCTTCTGCAGTGCCACTGGGTGGTTGTGTTCAAACTGCCAACCTTTCTATTACTAGCTGATCACAAACCATTTGGGCCACCCAGAGACCTTTTATTCATTAGCACAAAACCTGTGAAATTGTAGTTTGGTATCTAGTGTGGAAATGTGTCATTTTGTCTGTGGACAGTATGTAGTATGTGAAATTCATACAAAGATGAGAAGTTCAATCCTGGTGTCCTCTTGTCAAGCAAAGTTGTGATGTACTGCTCAGGGTCTTTACACACAAACTTCCTTCGTATGACAATTCCTGAGAAGAAGAGCTACCTGGCATGTGGGTGTGCAGAACTGGCTCTCACCTTCCCCCAGCATCTGAAGATACTTCCTTAAGAGCACTTGCAGAATTCTCCTACACAGCAGATGATTCAACTCCTTTGGAAAACTGGTAGTATTTACCAAAGTTAAAAAAATCCTATCCTATAACCTAGCAATAACTACTCTTAGTTGTATGGGGTCCCTAGGTGGCGCAAATGGTTACCGTGCTTGACGGCTAACAGAAAGCACCTTGAAGAAAGGCCTGGTGATCTACTTCCAAAAGGTTATAACCACTGAATACCTTATGGAGTACAGTTCTACTCAGACACAAATGGAGTCAACACGAGTTGGAGTCAACTCAACACCAACAGGTATTTTGTTAGTTGTACACACAACAGAAATGAGTGGCTAGTTTGTTTTATTCATAATAGCCAGAATGGAAAGAACTCAAATGCTCATCAACCAGGAGATGGGATAAATAAATTATGGTATATTCACACAGTGTTACACATGTTATCATGTAATTTTATACCAATAGCATGGATGAATTGCAACATTATCTTGAGGGAAAAAAGCAATCAAAACAAAAGTATTGTATGTAGTTAAAGTTCAAGACCAGGGAAGATGAATCTTTGGTTATAGAAGTCAAAATACTACTTTTGCCAGAGGTTGGGTAGTTATTAACTGAGAAGGGGCACAAAGGAAACTTCTAGCATGATGGAAATCTACAGCTCAATCTGACTAGTGGTTCATTTACATTAAATTGTATTAAGCCATACATCATGTACTTTGCTATATGTAAACTATAACTCCCCAAAAATGAAGGAAAGAGTTCCTATGAAAGAAACGAGGTCTGTGATGAGAAGATTGCATCAGGATAAGACCTGCATCTTGCTCTAGCTTGGACAGAGTGATACAAGCTAATTATAACACTACATTGCCCGGGTCAGAAGTGGACTAAAAGGAGATGGTGTGAAAAATGAAACTCGCAGCAAGCATTTACAAACCAGAAGAATGATGGTAGTCAGAAAAGGAGAATTGGGGACTGATGTGGGCAATCAGAGTAGGAGTAGCTACACTTCTGTCCACTATAAATGTTGTTCTCATTCCCACTTGTAGGTATAGGAAAGAAATAGCTCTGATAACCCACCAAGTTGGAGAACAGCCTTGAGAGGCAGAGAAGCTTATTCAGAAGCTTTGGGAAGCTTTCTAGGTCCTGGGACACTGAGAGGGAACAGACTGAAAAAGCAGGCACCTTCCACATTTGCTGCTGCAGTGAGGAGCTGCTTGTCATTGTCACTCCCTTTTTATGGAGTAAGCCAGGGACACTACTTTCACACTTGGGCCATCTCATGTACTCTTGAGCAGGTCTGCACTTGGCAGTCCTTTATGCATTTTCCGTTCAAGGATGACACAAGGGTAGGGGACCAAGGCTGAACTTGGAAGACGTATGTGAAAGAACTCCACTGTCTCAGGAGAGGTCATACTGAGAGCCTTGGGCTCTGCATCTGCTGGACATGAAGGTTTCTGTGATGACCTTGAAATTGTTTTGCAATCACAGTATCAAACATGGAAATAGAGACCATCAAGTATGTCCTCATTTTGTAGGGCAGGCACTGTGTAGGTAGGGTCTTGTCTGCAAGTCTGTGGCATAGCTAACACCAGAACTTCCTTTAAAGCCTTTCTACTTAAATGTGGTCCCTGGACCAAAACATTAGTCACCTGAAACTTATAGAAATGTGTAGTCTCAGGCTCTCCACCAGACCTACTGAATCAGAATCTGCATTTTAACAAGATTCCAGAGTCATTTTATGAACATTAAGGTTTGAGAAGCACTGCCCTACAGCATACTGATTGTTTTCCTTCTATACCACTGGAGCTCTGGTAGCACACTGCTTAAAGCATTCAGCTGCTAACCAAAAGTTGGCCGTTTGAACCCACCAGCCACTTTACAGGGAGAAACATGAGACAGTCTGCTTCCGTAGGATTTACAGCCTTGGAAACCCTATGGGGCTGTTATACTCTTTCTTACAGAGTCACTATGAGTCAGAATCAACTAGATGGCAGTGGCTTTTTTTTTTTTTTTTAAATACCACAGAACCCACTAATGTTTCCCTAACTGAGATGGGAAAATGGTAAAGAATAAAAACATAATTAAGCTTTGTCAATCCACCAGGAATCCTATTAGTTAATTTTGCTTCCATGAAACAAATAGTTTGAAGAATATACTAAACAAATTTCACTTTCTGATACTTAATTTCCCTATATTTTGTTTTAATCAAAGATATACATCCCTCCCTGTTAGAACTTCTGTTCAGTGCAGTATACCAAGGGTTTCTCCACTAAGTTGATAGAATTCCAGCAGAAAATGAAAGGACATGCTGTTTGGTTAGCCTGCAGGGTCTGATTGGAGATAAATGCAGTGTTTCCATTTAGGCATTCTGAAATAAAGACTTGAAACCAGATTGTGGACCATCTGATCCATTGCTCCTAGTGGATCAGGTTGATGAGAACTGCTGATTTAATTAAGTGAAACTGGGAGAGGCTAAATCCTCCTGTCTCCTGATAAGCTTGGGGCTGTGGTAAAGCTCTTAGTTACAGAAGAAAGTGACCCATGAAGTCCTTCAAGGATCAACTTTCATTAGGTACAGGGACAGGTGAGCATTCAGTGTCTCAAGTAGGGCAGGCCTTCCGATGACTGCTTTTATTTCCTCTGCTGGGCTCGGGCAGCTCCCCCAGCTTCTTGGCTCTTGACAGTGCAAGCACCGAAGACCAACAACCCCCATGCTCTCAGTAAGCTCTGTCTGAAAATATGAAGGACTACAGTACTAGGATATTCATTCATTGATTCATTCATTTATTCAATATTTTGGGAACACCTATGTTAGGCTAAAAGGCACTGAGTGGGGCAAATGGTTAAGCACCCTGTTACTAACCAAAAAGTGGAAGATTTGAATCCACCCAGAGGTGCTTTGGAAGAAAGTCCTAGAGATCTACTTCTGAAAGATCACAGTCATTTAAAGTTCTAGAGTCAGAATTTACAGCAACTGGTAATAATTAGGCTAAGTGCTAGGCAGTTATAGATCAACTCAGCCGTTGTAGAGTGCTTCTGGGACATGGATCACAAAGAATAGGACAATTTTCAGGTCATTCTACCCCTAGTTTGCCAAACCGCCTTGTGAATGTTTTATGTATCTAGTCAGTGTCTAGTTATAAATACACAAAAATCAGTACATTTATTGTATACTATAATACCCATAAGGAGCTCTGGTTGTGTAGTGGTTAAAGCATTTGGCTGCTAATCAGAAGATCAGTGGTTTGAAGCCACCAGCTGCTCCGCAGAAGACAGATTTTTCAGTGTGGCAATTAAGGTTGTATGTCAACTTCGCTGGGCCTGGTTGAGTGACTGGGCAGCTGAATGTGGTTATTCCCCGTGGTGAGATTAGTAATTAACTCCATGGTGGAATCTACCAGAGCAGCGGAGTAGCTGCTTTAGGGATGTGGGCTGTTTCCAGTGTATAAGAAGCAACTTTAAGGAAGGTCTCCAGCTTTTTGGCATGCTTGAATCCTGCATGTCACCAAGTCATTGTTCAACAGCCTGCCATGCCCTGCCAATCTTGGAACATTTTCTGGACTTGAACTAGTGGCCTGCCATGGTGTTTGGTGATATTGGCATTGTGCCTTTTCACTTGTTGACCTTCGGTTTGTCAGCCTCAGCAGCCAGCTACTGTCTGAGTGAAGAAAAGCCTCCAGCTTCAGTGTACCAGGAGCAAGAGACAGAGCTGAAGCCCAAGATTGAGGGGCTTTTACCCAGCCTGGCATTGTGAATGTGGAACAAAACCAAAAAACTCAATAATGACCAGAATTAGTGGTCAGATGAAATCTGGTGAGACTCCCAATACTATGGCCCTGAAATTCATTCAGCACCTGGAATAAAACTCACTCCCAGGGGGGGAAAAAAAAAAAGAAAAAATGTAAGAATAAACTCCTGTTTGTTCAAGCCATTGCATTTATGGTATATTCTTGTCAGAGCAACACTAGGTAACCAAAACAATCAGTCTGTTTCTGTAAAGATTTAAACCAAAAAATGAAAGTCACTGCTGTGGAGTTGGATCCGACTCATAGAAACCCCTCCTTGGGTTTCCAAGGCAGTATCACTACTGAAGTAGATTGCCCAGTCTTTCTTCTGAGGAGTGGCTGGTGGGTTTGAACCTCTAGCCTTCTGCTTAGCAGTCAAATGCCTTAGGCACTATGCCACCAGAGCCCCACCGTAAAGATTTACTACAGCCTTGGAAACCCAGTGTGGGGGTTGCTATGAGTCAGGATCAACTCAATGGCAGTGAGTTTTTCTTTTAGTTTGTATAATACCCATTTAGAAAATATAATGAAAAGATTAAATTTATAATAACCATAGAAAATAAATGGTAACTGAGACTACATTTAATAATTATGTAGGATCTGTAAGAAAAAAATTACAAAATTTTGGAAAAACTTTAAGTGAATAAAAAGCAATGTGTTCCTTGATGAGAAGATTAAAGGATATAAGTATTATCAATTTTCTCCTTAAATATTTTAACACAGTTTCAATAATACTACAATGACACTAGGGAACTTTTGGAGTAAAGAAACTGATCTATGTCTATTATTGTTAGTTGTTGTTATGTGCCGCCGGGAGCTCTGGTAGCATAGTGCCTAAGGCACTTGACTGCTAACCAGAAGGCTGGTGGTTCAAACCCACCAGCCACTCCTTGAAAGGAAGGTTGGGCAACTTCCTTCTGTAGAGATACTGCCTCAGAAACCCAAATAGAGGTTGCTATGAGTTGGAGTTGATGGCAGTGAGTTTGGTTTTGGTTTTATACAGATTGAGTAAGTGTGGTGAAAGAGTACAACCCTGACACACTCTCTTTCGAATGACAGCCTCCTGGTCTATGTACAGGTTCCTCATGAGTACAATGAAGTGTTCTGGAATTCCCATTCTTCTCAATGTTATCCACAATTTGTTATGATCCACACAATCAAATGCTTTTGCATACTCAGTAAAACACAAGTAAACATCTTTCTGGCATTCTTTGCTTTAGAAGACATCAGCAATGATATAGCTCATTCCACATCCTCTTGTGAATCCAGCTTACACCTCTGGAAGTTCTCTGTCAACATTCCACTGCAACCATTTTTGAATTATCTTCAGTAAGACTTTACATGCGTATGATATTAATATTTTTTGATAATTTCCACATTCTGTGGGATCACCTTTCTTTGGAATGGGTACAAATATGGATCTCTTCTAGTCAGTTGGCCAAGTAGCTATCTTCCAAATCTCTTGTCGTACCCAATTGAGTGCCACCAATATAGCATCCGTTTGTTCAAACATGTCAATGGGTATTCTGTCAATTCCTGGAACCTTATTTTTTGCCACTTCCTTCAGTGCAGCTTCGACTCTTCCTTCAGTACCATTGGTTCTTGATCATATGCCACCTCTTGAAATGGATGAATGTCGACCAATTCTTTTTAGTACAGTGACCCTGTGTATTCCTTTCATCTTCCTTTGATGTTTCTTGCACCATTCAATATTTTGCCCATAGAATCTTTCAGTATTGAAACTCGAGGCTTAAATTTTTTCCTCAGTTCTTTCAGCTGGAGAAATGCCATGCATGTTACTCCCTTTTGGCTTTCTATCTCCATGTGTTTGTGCATTTCATTATAATAATTGACTTTTTCTTCTCAAGCTGCTCTTTAAAATCTTCTGTTCAGTTCTTTTATCTTGTCATTTCTTCCATTTGCTGTAACTATTCTTCGTTCAAGTACAAGTTTCAGGGTCTCTTCTGACATCCATTTTGGTCTTTTCTTCCTTTCCTATCTTTTTAATGACCTTTTGCTTTTTTCATGAATGATTTTTTTAAATACATTTTATTGAAATATAATTTATGTACAGTGAAATACATAAAACTAAAGTGACGTGGGTCAGTGCAATTTTTTTCAGTGTTCCTTCCCCTCCACTCCTACCCCTTATAACCAACAAAAAGTTTCCTTCCATATATAAACCTTCCCTTGACCTTTTTACAGTAATGAACTAATACTATATTTGTCTCTCTGTGATTGACTTATTTCACACAGCATAATGTCCTCCAAGTTCAACCGTGTTAATGAGGTGTTTTGCAGATTCTACATTATTCTTTAGGGTTGCATAGTATTCATTTGTGTGTATGCACCATAGTTTGGTTACCCACTCTTCTGTTGGTGGGCACCTAGGTTGTTTCTATCTTTTTGATATGGTAAATAGTGCTGCAGTGAAGATGGGTGTGCATATATCTGTTCTTTTCCTGGTTCTCACTTCTTTAGGATATACACCTAGTAATGGGATTGCTGGGTCAAATGGTATTTCTAATTCCAGCTTTTCAAGGAATCGCCATATTGTTTTCCACAGTGGTTATATCATTTGACAGTCCCACCAGCAGTGTATAAGAGTCTCAATCTCTCCATATCTTCATCAGCATTTATTTCTGTCCTGTTGAACTTTGCCATTAGTCCTGGGGTGAGATGGTATCTCATTGTTGTTTTGATTTGGATCTCTCTGATGGCTAATGATCATGAGCATTTCTTCATGTATTTGCTAGCCACCTGAATATCCTTCTTGGTGAAGTGTGTATTCATGTCTTCTGACCATTTTTTAATTGGATTGTTAATTTTTTTGTTGTTGAGGTACTGGAGTTTTCTATAAATTTTAGGGATAAATCCCTTGTCAGATATGTTGTTGCCAGATATTTTTTCCCAATATGTAGGTTCCCTTTGACTCTTTTGGAGAAGTCTTTAGAAATACATAAAAATTTAATTTTTAGAAGGTCCCATTAGTCTAGTTTATCTTCAGCTGTTTGTGGATTTTGGGTTATGCTTGATAGTATTTATAACATAAATTAAGACCTCTAAATTTGCCCCTAGTGTTTTTTGAGGAACTTGGTAGTTTCAGGTTTCACATTTAAGTCTTTGATCCATCTGGAGTTAGTTTTTGTGTATGGTATGAGGTACGGATCTTCTTCCATTTTTCTGCAAATGGATATCCAGTTTTGCCAGCACCATTTTATTAAAGAGACCATCTCTTTCCCATTTAATGGATTTCAGCCCTTTATGAAAAATCAGCTGACCATAGGTTGATGGATCTACTTCTGGGTTCTCAGTTCTGTTCCACTGGTCTGTGTGTTTGTCGTTTTACCAGTATCAGGTTGTTTTGACCACTGTGGCTGTCTAGTAGGTTTTGAGATCTGGGAGTGTGAGAACTCCTACTTTGTTTTACTTCTTCAGCGTTGTTATGTGCTGTTGAGTTGAACCCCTCCTTGGGTTTCTGAGGCAGTATCACTACGGAAGTAGATTGCCCAACCTTCCTTCCGAGGAGTGGCTATGGGTTTGAACTGCCATCCTTCTGGTTAGCAGTCAAGTGCCTTAAGCACTATGCTACCAGAGCTCCCTCTTCTTCAATAGTGCTTTGCTTATTCGAGGTCTCTTTCCTTTCCATATAAAATTAGTGATTATTTTTTCCATATACATAAAGAATGCTTACTGGATTTGGATTGGGATTGCATTGAATGCATAGATTGTCTTGGGTAGAAGTGACATTTTCACAATGTTCAATCTTCCTATCCATGAGCATGGTATGTTTTTCATTTATGTAGATATCTTATGGTTTCTTGGAGTAGTAATTTGTAGTTTTCTTTGTACAGGTTTTTTGTGTCCCTAGTGAGATTTATTTCCAAGTATCTTATTTTTTTGGTAGTTATTGTAAATGGTATTGATTTCTTTATTTCCTTTTCAGCAATCTCTTTGTTAGTGTAGAGGAATCCAATTGATTTTTGAGTGTTGATCTTGTATCCTGCCACTATGCTAAATCTCTCAATTAGTTCCAGTAGTTATATTGCTGGATGTCTTGGGTTTTCTATGTATAGGATCATATCATGAGCAAATAGGGATAGTTTTACTTCATCTTTACCAATTTGGACACCTTTAATTTCCTTTTCTTGCCTTATTGCCCTGGCTAGGACTTCCAATACAGTATTGAATGGAAGTGGGGATAGAGGGCATCCTTGTCTGGTTTCTTTTCACGAGGGGAATAGTTTCAGTCTTTTCTCTCTGCATTGAGAATAACGTTGGCTGTTATTTTTGCATAGACACCCTTATTTTGCTGAGGAATGTCCCCTCTGTTTCTTTTTCTGAGAGTTTCTATCAGGAATGAGTGTTGGACTTTATCAAATGCCTTTTCTGCCTCGATTGATATGATCATGTGGTTCTTTTCCTTTGTTTTATTTATGTGATGGATGATGTTGATTGTTTTTCTAATGTTGAACCATCCTTGCATACCTGGTATGGACCATACTTGGTCATAATGTATTATTTTTTCAATATATTGTTGGAGTCGATTGGCTAGTATTTTGTTGAAGATTTTTGGTATCAAGGTTATGCTTACTTCATAAAATCAATTTGTGAGGATTCCATCCTTTTCTGTGTTCTGCTATAGTTTGAGTACAATTGGTGTTAGTTGTTCTCTGAATGTTCAGTAGAATTCTACAGTGAAACTGTCTGGGCCAGGACTTTTTTGTTGGTAAATTTTTTATGACCTGTTCAATTTCTTCTTTTGATATGGGTCTGTTTAAATTTTCCACCTCAGCCTCTGTTAGTTTAGGTAAGTAGTATGTTTCTAGAAATCTGTCCATTTCTTCTAGATTTTCAAATTTGTTGGAGTACAGTTCTTCATAATATCCTGATATTATCCTTTTAATTTCTGTTAGTTCTGTTGTGGTGTTGCCCAATTCATTTCTTATCTGTGTTATTTTGTATTCTCTTCCTCTTTTCCTTTGGTAAATTTACCAGCGTTTTGTCAATTTTATTAATCTTTTCAAAGAACCAACTTCTAGTCTTTTTGATTTTTTCTATTCCTTTTCTCTTTTCTGTCTCATTTATTTCTGCTCAAATCTTTATTATTTCTTTTCTTCTCATGATTGTAGGCTTTTTTTGCTCTGTTGTTTTTCTAATTGTTAGAGATGTTGGGTTAAGGTGTTAATTTTAGCTTTTCTTTTTTTTGATGTGTGCATTTATTGTTATAAAGTAGCCTCTGACCACTGCTTTTGCTGTGTCTCAAAGAGTTTGGTATGTCGTGTTTTCATTCTTGTTTGATTCAAGGAATTTTTAAATTTCATTTTTTATTTCTTCTATTACCCAGTCATTTTCAAGGAGGGTGTTACTCAGTTTCCATATGCTTGCTCTTTTTCTGTTGATATTTATATTGTTGATTTCTAATTTTACAGCACTGTGATATGAGAAGATGCTTGACAGTATTTCAGTGTCTTTAAATTTATTGAGGGTTGCTTTGTGAATTAACATATGGTCTATCCTGTAGAATGTTCCATGTGCACTGGAAAAGAATATATATTTTACTGTTGTTGGGTGAAGTGTTCTGTAGATGTCTATAAGGTCAAGTTGGTGGATTGTATTGTTTAGTTATTCTGTGTCTTTGTTGAGTTTCTTTCCAGTTGTTCTATCTGTGGTTGGAAGTGGTGTATTAAAGTCTCCTACTATGACTGTGGAGTCATCTATTTGTCTTTTCAGTTCTGTTAGAGTGTGCTTTATGTATTTTGGGGCCCTTTCATTGAGAGCATAAATATTTATTATTGTTATGTCCTCTTGTTCAATTGATCCTTTAATCATTATATAATGTCCTTCCTTGTCTCTTATGGTGGTTTTTGTCTTAAAATCAATTTTATCAGAAATTAGTATTACCACTCCTGTTCTTTTTTGGTTGCTATTTCCTTGATATATCTTTTCCAACCTTTATTTTTAGTCTTTTTTTGTCTCTATCTCTAAGGTATGTCTCTTTAGACAGCATATTGATAGGTTATGTTTTCTTATCCAGTGTGCAGCTCTGTCTCTTGAGTGATGCATTTAATCCATTGACATTCAGTGTAATTATTGATAAGTATGCATTTGTTGCTGTCATTTTGTTATGTGCTTTTTCGTGGTGTTGCAGATTTTTTTGTTCCATGTAATTTTCAGTGCTCAGCTTGTTTTGTTTATGAATCACGTTATCCCTTCCTTTGTTGTTGTTGTTTTAGTATTTGCTAAATATTTATGCTTGTCCTCTTTTTCATTTTGATATGAATATTTATCATTTTTCTTTGAGGTTACCCTGTGATTTATAATTTTCTTCCCAAGTTTAGAACAGTCCGTTCTGTCTTGCAGTTGTCTTGACTTCCTTACCATTTACAAGTTCTGTAACTACACAGTTTTTTTCCCTTTTTGGTTTGTAGTTGTCCTCATTTGTCAATCGATGTCTCTGGTTCCCTGTTTACAATCTTGTAGGCTTATTTACTTTGGATACTTCCAGAGTTGGGTTGGTTTCTGGGTTATGTCATCATGTGTGTTAATGGTCAGTTGTTGTTGGCTGCTGTTGGTTCTCTTTCCAAAGGACTCCCTTTAGCATCTCTTGTAAGGTTGTACTGGTTTAAATAAATTCCCTTACTTAATGCTTGTCTGGAAATATCCTAATTTCATCATCATATTTGAGGGAAAATTTTGCTGGGTACATAAATCTTGGTTGGAAATTTTTTTTCTTTCAGGGTTTTATAGATACCATCCCATTGTCTTCTCGCCTGCATGGTTTCTGTTGAGAAATCTGAGCTTAGTCTTATTGGTTGCCCCTTGTAGGTAAGTTTTCATTTTTCCCATGCTGCTCTCACAATTCTTTTTTTGTCTTTGGTTTTGGTGAGTTTGATGATGATATGTGTTGGTGATTTTCTTTTGTGCTCTATCCTGTTTGGAGTTCGTTGGACTTCCTGAATGGATATATTCTCATCTTTCATCATACCAGAAAAAAATCTCCTCCAACAAATCTTGGACAATTTTCTCAGTGGTTTTATTTGTCTCTTCCTGTTCCGGAGTTGCAATGACACGTAGGTTATTCCTTTTGATGGTATCCCACATGAACCTTAGGCTTTCTTCATTTTGTTGTGATCTTTTTTCTCATTGATCCATTTCCAAAGAAGTGTTCAGGTATTTGCCTTCAATCTCATCAATTCTGTCTTCCATTGATTCAATTCTGCAC
>NW_006921786.1:1273204-1349223 GCF_000298275.1 Orycteropus afer afer | reverse complement strand
GATTATCTTCTGTGTCTGTGTTAATTGGTTTCCCTTTTCTTTGTTGAAGAGGGTCTGTGCAATCCTTCTGCCTAGTCCGCCATCTTGCCCCGCCTCTCTTAAGGTTAATTTTTTAAATGCAGCTTTTCACCATTTGACATTCTGCTGTGAATTGCTTTTTCATATCATTTGCCCAAATATTTTGGGAGGTTTTCATCCTTTATTTCCTTATGGATTTGCAAACATTTCTTGTATATTAGTAAAATAGTTGAATTTTTATCTTTCATGTTGACAAAACACTAAACAATACTACCCATTTGAGGATGAGGATATGGAAAAATGGACACTCACATAGAACTGGTGACAGTGTAAATTGTGACAGTATTTCTGGATGGGAATTTATCAATATGTAACAAGCCAACCATTCCATCTTTATGAATTTATGCACTGAAAGAACTATGTTGTTGTCATTTGCCATCAAGTTAGCCCCTACTTTCGGAGACCTTCTGTATAATAGAATGAATTGCTTCATGGTCCTGCACCATTTTCATTGTTGATATGTTTGAATCCATTGTTGCAGCTATTATTTTAGTCTGTCCCACTGAGGGTTTCCTTCATTTTCTTTGGTCCTCTACTTTACCAAATAATATATCCTTTTCTGGCAACTGGACTTTCCTGATGATGTATCCAAAGTAAGCAAGTCAAAGTCTTGTCATCCTTGCTTCTAAGGAACATTCTGGTTGTATTTCTTCTAAGACTGACTTGTTCATTCTATGGGCCCTTCCCAGTATATTCAATATTTTTTGTCAACACCACAGTTCAAATGCATCAATTTTTCTGTCTTCCTTTTTTATCATCCAACTTTCACTTGCATATAAGCAATTGAAAACACCATAGTTTGGCTCAGAAGCACTTCAGTCATCAAAGTAACATCTTTGTTTTTTAAGAAGAAAACATGTAGGCATGCACAAGATTTTTCTAGAGAATTGTTCATTGCAATGTTTTTATAATAGTAGATAATGGGAAACAGCCTAAATGTCTCAGTGTAAGGAATGGTTAAATAAACCAATGTACATTAGTAAAAGGAGTACCATGGATTCATTAAAATGGAGGTATTGATGAATATTTAATGATATGGGAAGGTAAACATAATACTTTTAGTGAATAAATAACCTGCAAAATGTGATCCCATTTTTTTAAAGTTTATATTATCACAAAAAATACACACCAAAACGTTACTAGTGGTTAACAATGGTAGTTTTTTTCCTTATTTTTGAGGATCTATTTTCTAAACCTACCTAAATGAGCATAATTTTATAATAAGAAACATTCATTACTAGGAAAAGCAGTCTAGTGCCAGGAAGACAAATAGTTTATCTCTCTTGTCTATTTCTCTGGTGGCCTAGTGCCTAAGGCATTTGACTGATAACAAGAAGGCTGGTGGTTCAAGCCCACCAGCCACTCAGTGGAAGGAAGACTGGGCAATCTACCTCAGTAAAGATTTACTGCCTGGGAAACCCAAAGGAGTCACTGTGAGTTGGAATTGACTCCATGGCAGTGAGTCTATTTTTTTTTTTTTAGTTTTTCATGTAACACAGTGCTAAGGAAGATGATGAAGTGGCACCCAGGCTCAGATGGTGTGTGATATCATCCATTAATGATGTCTATAGAGGTCAGGGAAATAAGTAGCAGTTCTTTTGATCTAGTACTCTGCAATCCTCTTTCAAGAGAATGCTGAAGTTGATTGTTGTTGCCATATTTGATTGCTTTTGACTTGGGGGAAGTGTGGCAGGCCTCAAAGTCCTCATTCACCACCAGGGGACAACAAGGCTGGAAATGCTCTTGGTAACTCTCTGTTGTGGATATTCATCCTGCACTTTAGACATGGAAAAAGGTAAGGCCACTAAGAGAGTGACACAGCTATTCCCTACTTGCACCTACAATGCAACATTCACATTAATGTTGGGAGGAGAAAGACCATCCTTTCATCTATGTGGCTCTCTCTTATACCTTAAATCGTTGAGTCATAAGATAATAGAGCTGAAGGGGACAAGAAAGATCTTTTAGTTCAACTCCTTTCTATAGAAGAAGAAACTGCAGCCTAGGTATGTAAGAAATATTAATTTGTATAACCAAAACCAAACCCACTGCCATCGAGTTGATTCCAAGTCTTAGTGACCCTAGAGGACAGAGTAGAACTGCCCCATAGGTTTTCTAAGACTAAAAATCTTCATGGAAGCAGACTGCCACATCTTCCTCCTGTAGAATGGCTGATAGGTTTGAACCACGAATATTTTGGCTAGCAGCAGAATGACTTAACTAGAGCTCCTTTTTAATTTATATAAACCAAATTTCTCCCAGAATCCTAAAGGATGCTGTCAGGATTCTGAGCAGTAGGACAGCTCAGTGCACCTCACTCAGAGCAGGAAAGCAAGGTCTGCCCACAGCTGTGTAGTTACCTTGGGCAAACCATTCCCCAATGAGTCATAGTTTCCATATCAATTAAGTGGGGATAATGCCACCTGTTCTGTGTATTCCATGGGATTGTTGTGAGGCTCAAAGGAGATAAGGGACAAATGTCAAAATGGGGGAAACATTTGCAATATACATGAGAGATTACTAAAATCGTTGACATATGAAAGTTCTTAAAATAAAAAAGATTAACACCTCAAGAGAAAAATGGACAAAGGTATGAAGGCTATTTATTGAAGAGCTATAAATGACCAGTGTGCATATAAAATGAAGTTCAACTTCATACATAACCAAAGAAAAGAAAATTAAAATATCAGTAAATTATATTTTTCACCTATAAAATTGCCAAAATTTGAGTGACGATATCCAGAGGTGCAAAGATGTGGGGAAATAAACTTACACAGTATGCATGTATGTGTGTGTGAACATGTGCATGCATGTGTGGGTGCATGTGTGTGTGTGGATTATAAATGGAGGTGATCCTTTAGGAGAGTGATATGTCTACATGTAAGAAAAGTATAAGTTTCAGTAATCCTACTTCTAGGAATTTATGTTAAATAATTGGATGAATGCTCCCTCTCTTTCATTCTCTGTTTCTCTCTCTCTACACACACACACACACACACACACAAGGATCTTCATCATTATATATATATTTTTTAATGGTGGAACTGCTTAATTATGGCAGATCTACATGTCAGGCTTGTATGACTTCACTAAAAATGATAATGTGTAATGTTTCTGACATGGAAAGATACAATAGAGTAAAAACAAAATTGTTACAATTACATTTTCAAACAATATGATTTTTATTTTAGGGTTGAGAATGTATTGCTTTAAAAAAGTATGTAAATATTTCCCTATTTTTATTTTGAAAGGCAACTGTGAATGTTGTTATTGTTGTTAGGTGCCGTGGAGTCAGCTCTGACTCAGAGTGACCCTGTGCACAACAGAATGAAACACTGCCCGATCTTGTGCCAGCTTCACCATCCTTTCTGTACCTGAGCCCATCATTGCAGTCACTGTGTCAATGCATCTCATTAAGGGCCTTCCCCTTCCTCGTTGACCCTCCACTTTACCAAGCATGATATCCTTCTCTAGGGAATGGTCCCTTCTGACATCATGACCAAAGTGAGACGAAGGCTGGCCATTTGCGCTTCCAAGGAACGTTCCTGCTGCACTTCTTCCAAGACAGATTTGTTAGTTCCTCTGACAGTCCATGGTACTTTCAGTATTCTTCACCAACACCACAACTCAAAAGCATTAACTCTTCTTCTTTGGTCTTATTCATTGTCCAGCTTTCACATGTATATGAGGCAACTGAAATGTGAATAGGTATAGAAAAAATATTTGGAAGGGACAGACAATATTAATGTCTGTTAGTTGTGGGTGAGGAGATAATGATTTATCTTCTTTGTTTTATACTTTTCTGTAATTCAATTTTTTTATGAATATTAATTTTATAATCATTAAAAAAAAATACAGCTGAGAAATGGTGCATTTCCAGACAAAATCTGATTATGAAATCATTTAAAATTTATTCTTCTCCTCACCCTTGTTATTCCCAGTTTCCTCAAAAACCTGTAATATACTTTTCTAGAACTGATGATCCATCCTGCTAAGAGATGAGTCCTTATCTTAGCCAGGGTCCAGTCCCCAATCCATTCTAGGGTTGGGAAAAGCCAAGGAGCTGACGCAGTTTGGGAAAAGAAGAGTAGTGGGGCAGGAGAAAAGAGGCTGGCATAAGGCAGCATGGCTCCCAAGAGCCCTCACAGTACCAGGCTGCTGGAAGCTGCTGTGCATTCATAGAATGCTCAGCATGGTGAGAAACAACATACCTTGGACCACAAATGGAACTGTTCCCACATGCTGTTAGGGAAAATGTGAAATCAGGTATGTAGGAATCAATACATTTATAACAAACTGACAATGATATGGTGGTCATGCCAGGGGAGAGTTGACAACCTACAGCCCCCCTAGTGCCATTTGCTAGTGAATAGCAGTGTGTGGCACTTATAGCTCTATTCCAAAAGTAACAGTAGGTTTGGGGTAGGGCTGAGGGTGCCATAAAATGGAAACAACTTATTTTGGAGTCATTTGGTGTGAGACTATCTTAGAGTGGAGTTATCTTTGTAATGAAATGCCTTATCTGGGGTAGAATCTAGGCCCCCAGAGTGAGTTTGCATCCAGACTTGAGATGATAAAAAAGCCACTTGGTATAACCAAGAGAAAGGTATTTCCAGCTCCCTGCTTGGAGGTAGTGAATGGAATCTGGAGGGAGGGGACAGGGAGGGTGAAATAGAGAAAAGTGATGTATCCCCTTCTCCCCTCCCATCCTTCATAAGATTCAACAAACCATAGAATGTTTGTGCCATTGCATTTTGTGGAGAAAACAAGTGAATGTGAGTTTTGCATTTAAACTGACATATGGATAAGCAAAGGCAGAATTGAGGATGCCTGTGGTTAGGGTGGCCTCCTGGCCTCATCTGGGTCACTTTTTGAACTCCCTGTCTTTTTCCTTTGTAGTATTTATCACAAATATGTAACTCATCAAGTAATTCATAATTATTTATTTAATATTACCATGTTTACCATCTTGTTCTCATTACCTGGTGGTTTGGTCAGCAAGTGCCCCTCTAACAGAAATACCATAAATGGGTGGCTTTAACAAACAGAAGTTTATTTTCTTACAGTTTTGGAGTCTAGAAGTCTGAATTCAAAGTGCCAAGTTCTAGGGGCTAGGTGAAAGCTCCTTGATCTTGGGCTTCATCTCCTCCTCTTGCTTCTGGGCCACTAGAGCTATAGGTTTCTCTTCACTCAGGCAGCTGCTGGCTGTTGAGGCTGACAAACCCCAGGTTGACAAGTAAAATGATGTAGTCCCAATATTACCAAACCTCATGGCAGGCCATTAGTTCAAGTCCAGAGACAGTCCCAAGATTGGCAGGAAACACGGCAGGCTGCTAAATGAAGACTCAGCTACATGCAGGGTCCAAGTATGCCAAAAAGTTGCCAAGACGTTTCTCAGTGCTTCTCCTTATATACAGGAAGCAAACTACATCCCTAAGGCTCACTGAAGATTCCACCATGGAGTTGATTGCCGGTCTCATCACGGGGAATAACTACATCCAGCTGCCCAGATACTCAAAACCAGGCCCTGCCAAGTTGACACATAACCTTAACTACCACACTTGGCATAAACCTGGGCACACCCTGGAGGGGCCTTTTATTTCATGAGGACTGCTCTCCATAGCAGTTGTACAGAAAAATATGAGTGTATGTTGCATCACAGCTTGCCAACATTTCTTGTCTACCATTTAAATTTTCTCTACTTCATAGGTGAGAAATGGTATCTTAGTGTGGTTTTTATATGCATTTCTCTTAAAATTAGTAAGCATGAGCATTTTTTCATATGTTTAAGGGCTACCATATAACTTTTTCTGTGAATTGTCTGCTTGTTTGTCCATTTGTCCGTTTGTTTCTTTTTTCTTTTTTGTCTTTTTCTTCTTAACTTTAAGAATTATTTATATATTGAGATTGGCATTTTGACTGGGACAGAAGTTGCGAATATTTTCTCCCAGTTTGTCATTTCTCTTTTGATTTTGTTTATTTTTCTTTCATAAAAACTTTTCAAAAATGTTTAAAAGATGAATTTATCTACATTTTATTTTATTGCTTCTGAAGTTAGAGTCACAGTGGGCTTCCTCCACTCCCAGATTATAAAGGAATTTACCCATGTTTTCTTCTAGAACTTTAAGATTTTATTTCTTTACATTTGGATATGACACCCTTGATATTTATGGTGTGATGTGTGGTGTGAGGTATGGATCCAAATTTACCTTTTTTCAAGTGAGTATCCACCACCACTTATTAAAGGATCCATTGTTTTCTCTACTGACATGAGATGCTACTTTCATCATATACCAAATTTCCATATGTATTAGGGCCTAGTTTTGGACTTTCTATTGTGTTCCTTTGGTCAGTCTGTCTCTTCATGCATCAATACGTTACTCCTAATTACATTGTGAGTTAATGTCTGATAGGATGTCCTCCCTGTGTCTCTTCCTTTTCAGTATTTTCTTCAATATACTTAACTTAAAAATCAACTTGTCTAGATCCAGAAAAATATTTTTTAGTATTTTTTTTATTGAGATTACATTTAGGTTAATTACTAATTCAGAGATGGTTGACATCATTATGAAATTGAATCACCCTATCCAACAATCAGATATGTCTACTTTTGTAGCCTTCAGTAGTGTGTTAAGGCTTTTGCATATATCTTGTTAAATTTGTTCTTAAATATTTTTTTATTTTATTTTGTTGCTATGGAGTTTTTTCTTCCATCATAGCTACCAACTGGTTATGTAAAGCATTTTTTAAAAAATAAACAGATCCTCAGGTGACTCTAAGGTATAGCCAGCTTTGAAAACCATACTTTAACTGAAAATTTATTCAGTGGGATCTTTTATAGTAAAGATTATGAGTTAAATATTAATCACTCCATACCCAAATTGATTATCTTTCTTTCAGATTCTCTGCTATCACAGTGTCCTTTGTCTTCCAATTCATCCTGTTGGCAGCCTCAGGGTGATCTTTGATCTTTCCCTTCTACCCCCACATATAGCAAGTGGCCTAGTTTATCTGCTTCCTTCTGTAGGCATTGTCATACTCACCCATTACTTTTCATTCCTGTCCCCAAATCCCCTGGCACAGTCCTGGGATATGCCTGGTTTTTTACAACCTCCTTTCCTTCTAAATCCCCATCTTCTCCTGTCCCACTCAAAGCATTCTTCATGCTTCAGTCATGCTGTAACATGCTTCCAACCCCATCAATCATCTCAATTAAATGCAGACTTGCGACAGGAGTTGCCACCTTCCCCTCCTTAGATATGGGGTCCATCTCCTCTTTGTCAACTCTTCTGTCTCCCAAACCTGACTCTCACACTCATCTCACATTCATCATTAATCCTCTCCTTATGTTTTTCAGTGTGTAGAGAATCATTTCCTTACCTGGTTACCTTCCAGGACTAGCCTTCCCTTTTATTGACAGATTGATGTTTGATGTTACTCAAGAAGTTTGCTCTGAATAACTTCATAAACTTTCTGGCTCACATCATAGTTGCTAAATTATCCATCCTCTACACTCCTCTTATATAGTTAGTGAGATGGTTTATAGCCTGGCTTTAGCATCAAACAAAAACTGCATTATAATCCTGGCATAGTCCCTTCCTAGCTGCATATCCCAAGAGTGTTCCTTCTCCTCTCTTATGCTTTGATTTCCTCTTCTGTAATATGTAAGGAGCAGAGTTGCATAGTGGGTAAGATATTTGGCTGCTAACCGGAAGGTCAGCAGTTCAAACCCACCAGCTGCTCCTGATAGGGAGATGAAGCAATCTGCTTCTGTAAAGATTATAATCTTAGAAACCCAGTGGTGGTCTCTATGAGTCAGAATCAACTCGATGGCAGTAGGTGGTTGTTTGTTGTTCTGTAATATGTAGCTAATCACAGTGCCTCCCTCACTGACTGTGAGCACTAGATGAACTAATGCTTACAAAACATTCAGAGCATTGCTCACAGAGACTTAACACAACCAAAACAGAACTCACTGCCACCAAGGCGATTCTGACCTGTAGTGACCCCATAGTGTTTCCAGGGCTATAAATCTTTATGGAAGCAGCTACCACATCCTGTGGAGTGGCTGGTGGGTTCAAATGACTGACATTTTGGTTAACAGCCCAATGCCTTAATCACTGCACCACCAGAGCTCCTTAGCAGAGATAAGGTGCTCAATAATTATTAGCAATTATTACCACTACGTGAATAGTGAACATATAGTCCATAATCCTCTTGAAAGCAAACATGATGTTTGTTTATTTATTTATTTATTTTTGGCCATGAGGGGAGCATTTTTTCTTCTCTCTTTTAATTTTATTGTGATTTAGTTGAAAGTTTACAGAGTAAATTCATTTTCCATATAGCAGTTCATGAACATTTTGTTTCATGACATTGCCTGCAAATCCCCACAATGTAACAGGTCTCTTCCTACTTCCTCCCTGTAGTTATATCTTCCCTGTGTCCTTTCCTATGGATTGCTGCCCCCTGAATTATCTTCCTGTGCAAATACTGTCCTTCTGTTCTCCCATGATTGTCTTTTCTAAGGATTATATCTAACTGATGTAAATGTTCACCCTGTCTATTGTTTGGCTGGAAGCCATGAGAGTGAGTTCAGTTCCAGACCTGAAGGGGTCTAGTCTAGGGGTCATAGTTTTGGAGGTCACACCAAGCTCTATCTATTTTTTATTATTTTGAGTTTTGTTCCACATTGTTCTCCAACTTCATCAAGGGTCTCCTGCTCTGATCCCTTTTTGAGTGGTTGACAGTGGTAGCCAGGCACCATCTCGTTCTTCTGGTCTCACGCTCATATAGGTTGAGGTTTGCATGGTCCACTGATCCCTGGGACTAATTGTTTTCATGTCTCTTTGGTTTTCTTCATTCTTCTTTGCTCTGGATGAGGAGAGACCCATTGTTACATCTAGATGCAAGCTTTTAAGACCCTAGTCACTATTCACCAATGCAGGATGTAGAATGATGTTTTTGTATAGTATTGTTCTGGTTACCTAGTGTCACTCTGACAAGAATATACCACAAATGGGATGGCTTGTACAAACAAAAGTTGATTCTCTTACAGTTTGGGAGGCTAGAAGTCCGAGTTCAAAGTGCCAGGCTCTAGGGGCTATGTGAAAGCCCCTCAACCTTGGGCTTCAGCTCTGCCTCTTGCTCCCAGCCCACTGAACCTAGAGGCATCTCTTCACTCAGGCAGCTACTGGCTGCTGAGGCTAACAAGCTCAAGGTCGACAAATAAAATGGCACAGTCCTGATGTTGCCAAACCACATGGCAGGCCATTAATTCAAGTCCACTGAAAGTTCCAAGGTCAGCAAAGCATGGCAGGCTACTGAGTGAGCAACAATGCAGCTACATGCAGGGTTCAAGCATGCCATAAGCTAGAGACCAATTCCAAAGCTGTTTCTTATATACGGGAAGCAGACCACATACCCAAAGCAACTACTCAGCTGCTCCAATAAATTCCACCATGGAGTTAATTACTAATCTCACCATGGGGAATAAGAACATTCAGCTGGCCAGCCACTCAACCAGGCCCAGCCAAGTTGACACACAAAGTTAACCACCACAAATATGTTATGCCAATTGAGCTTGATGTCCCCTGTGATCGTGATCCTGAGCCCACAGGTCCAACTACTCACTTGAGGGGAGCATTTTTCATACTATATCACATTCAGTTTTAATTTATTAATTTTGGGAATGGATAATACATATGCCAGGTACAAAGTTCAAAAGTTAGACAACAGTAAATAGTAAAAAGCAAAAAAATAACTCTCCCTCATCTGTTTCTCAGTCATTTGTTTTTCCTCTCCAGAAAAGGAAGCTTCTGAGAAATCAACAGAAATCTGCTTCAAATGGACTTGGCTTTCACTGGACAACAGGCTAATAGAAGTCTTTGTGTTTCCTTAGCATCCTTCAAGCTTTCCTGCTTTTGTGTCTTTGCTTTTACTTTTCCCCTCACCTAAAATACACCCTTCCTGTAACCTTTATCTTTCAATTTACTGTTCCTTGCATTCTTCAGAGTCCAGCTCTAATGCCTCATCACAAGTCTCAAGTGCTCTTTTATCCCCATCCCACTGGAGCTCGTTGTCTGTCTTACCCAGCTGCAGGTTATTTCTCCCTCACTTAAATGCCATAGGCATATATGACATTTTGATCTTGAGCTACACAGTTAATTTGGATTATTTATTTATTTATTTTAAAATCCCCTTCCCACACCTAGAGACGGAGGTGTCTGAAGGAAGGGGCCGAGTCACATACATACATCTCTATCTTTCTTATGGTGTTGATTACTATTTTTGGCTTACAAACATGCTCAATCATTTTATTATTGAAAAAAAAAGTATGGGGAGAATGTTCTAGACTAAAACTAAAGAAACACAACCACCAAATGTAATACCCAAAATTAGATTAGAACCTGATTTGAAAATTAAAAAAAGAAAAAACATATACAGTGGTTGGAGAAAATTGATACAGATTGCATAAAACTCTTATTGCCATCAAGTTGATTGAGACTCATAGCAACCCCTTCTTGGGTTTCCGAGGCAGTATCTCTACAGAAGGAGATTGGCCAACCTTCCTTCTGAGGAGTGGCTGGTGGGTTTGAACCACCAGCCTTCTGGTTAGCAGTCAAGTGCCTTAGGCACTACACTACCAGAGCTCCCCACGGATGGCAGAGGAGATGAGATTTTAGAGTTACTGTAAACCCAAGGAGGGGTCGCTTTAAGTCAGATTCAACTTGATGGCAGTGAGTGAGTTAATTTTAGTAGGTGGAAAAGGAGCATTTAGATTGTCCTTATTCTTTGGAGATACTTACTGAAGTATCTACTGGTGAAGTTTCATACTACTCTCAAATAGTACCAAAACCCACGGCCATCAAGTCCATTCCAGCTTTTTTTTTTCCACTGTACTTTTTTCTCCCCCTCAAATAGTACAGAAGAAAAAAAAGCCAACAAAAACATATGTATGTCTCTGTATATGTGTAGGTGTGTGTACGGAAAGAGAAAGCAAATTGGCAAAATGTTGACAATTGTTGCATTTAGATGGAGGGTATATAGCCTGATGATCTGCTTTCAAACATCAGACATTAGAAATCCTATGGGTCACTACAATCCGATCACTGACCCTTCATGGGCATGCTGCAGGACTGGGTAACATCTTGTTCTGTTGTGCAAAGGATTGCCATGAGTAGGAACAGACTTGATGGCCAGTAATAATAATATTAAGAAGAACGTTCATTTATATGCTCTGAACTTAGCCATGAGTTTGAATTTTTTTTTTTTTTTAACAGATAATTGGGAAAAGTAAGTGCATCTTGAATAAAATTAAAGGAGAGTTGTGGCCTCTCTCTGCTTTAATTTCTCCTTGGAACTGTGGACATTGGCTCCAGACCCTCACCCTTCACCTCAGTTTCAGGGAACAGTCTTGGCTCAGAATAATCAAGATCCCCGTTCTCCGGTGACACCTAATCCCCTCACAGTGGGACATGGAGAAGGCACTTGATCCAGCAGGCATGTGCTCCCCAAAATGACTTCATGCTCTGGCAGAGAGGCCGTCCTGAGAAGGGCCACTCCTGGGGCCAGCAGAGCACATCAAACAGGCAAGCAAAGTGCAGGAGGAAGCAGCAGGGCATCTGGGCCGGAGCGAGGCAGCCACTGCTCTATTTCTCACCGCCTCCGGAGCCGGCATGCATTCTTGAGACACAATACATTCTTTCTCTAGCTCATCCCAGGATAAATGTAGCTCTCTGCCATGCTGTGGGGATTAGCACTAGCTGTGAGATGGCTGAAAGAACAAGGACTCCTCCTATTCCCAAAAAGCCATCTAAGAATATCCTGAGAAGTCATCTGTCCACAGTTTATCAGAGGAGGCATTCCAACAGAGGAGAGTATACAATTAGCCTGCTCCTTGAAGCAGCAAGAGAGTCTCTGCTTTAGGATTTCTGTCTCTTTGGATGGAAATCTTTCTTTTTATTTTATTAATATTATCTGTTTCCCTCTCCCCCTTCCCATCTCAATAGCTACCAATTGTTGTCGAGTTGATGCTGACTTATGGACCCCATGTGTGTCAGGGAAGAACTGTGCTCCTATTCAGAGTCATCATGAAGAAAACCAGTGGTACTATGCTGTAATACATGAAAACTTCAGACAGTGAAGATAACTTAGGTTTCTTTTAGGTATTTGTTAAACACCTACAATGTTCCTAGCACAGCACTAGGCAGGGTGTGTCTAATATTTAAATGTCCTTTTGAATCCTTGTAGCTCATCTGTGTGCAAGGCATTATTGTCCCTATTTTACAGAAGAGAAGACTGAGGCCCAGAACAGTTAAGCACAATTTCTACCCTCAAACAGTTTGCAAGTAGGTGAGCTGGGATTCACACCCAGATCTGACTCCAAAGTCCTGTGCTCTTCCTCCTACAGCCTACAGCTGCTCTTAGGGGTTATGTGTTTTGCTCTCTCCTAAAGATAGTTTTCCAAAAGGAAATTCTTTTTCATTCCTAATATCTAGTGTTTAAACTGTTTTCTTCCATTTCCTCATGTGTAAAAGTAGGTTGTTGAGGGAATGATCTCTAACGTCTTTCAGCTGAACCCTCTGTTACTCTGGAGTGTTCTCTCTTACACTCACTTATATTTGTTTGCTGAAGATGGGGGGGGTGGGTAGGATGAAGAAAAAGGAAAAAAAATGGGTTAATTTGGGAAAGCTAGAGTGTGAGACATCAGCATTTTAGAGCTTGCGGTCGCTGCAATAATGTGGCATAAGTCCTCTCTTAAAAGGAGCTGAGAGAAATACTGGACAGGATAATTCCTTCCAGTCCTGTGGAGGTGGGTATGGATAAAGTTATATAACTCAGTGGATAAACTGATGACTACAGAAGGAAAAAAGGAAGCTGACACACATTTACCACAAAGTCCTTCATGACAACCACTTCTCAACAACAACTTGTTTGAAAACGAATTGCAAACCCAAATCCCCCATCAATGCCCTGCCCTGGATACACCATTGCCCCAGATATAGCCAGGGCCCTTCACACTATCCCTTGGCCCCATGGGCTTTCTTAATGCTTCTTCTTCACTCCCACCTGTCTGTGGTTTAACTGTCCAGTGGTTTTCTTGACCAGGTCTCCCAAGGAGATGGCCAGCCAGCGGCACAAGGATGTATGCTAAAGTGTCACCAGGCAGGCAGGAGAGAGCCCTGAGGAGACCACTCCCTTCCAGGACATGGATGGACATTTTAGGAGCAATGGTGCTCTCTCCTTGGGTGTGGAAGGGCTTCAAGGATGAACATTCCACTCCAAATTAGAGGAAGAGGGGTAGTGAGATGAGGGCAATCCCTAGCTGGCTGGTGGGACCAGCAAGTGGGTTAGCGAACCCCTCCCAACTTACTCCCTCGGCAGCCACCTACAATGCCTGGCATTCACACAACAGGTACTTACTAAATATTTGTTGCATCAATATGAAGTCACCAAAATCTTCCCAATGAGTCTGTGTAGTCTATATGACTCATAATTTATAATATAAACTATGTCAGGGTAAAGGCTGGGTCTTCCATTTCTTTTGTGTCTTTCTGCCATGCTCTGTAGAGGGAATAGCATACAGCAGGTATTTCATAAATGTTCCTTCGTCATGGGGACTGTAGCTCTGCTTCCCCTTTCTTATCTCCTCCCCTCTTTGAGCTTGGCCTGGGTGTGCTGGAGAATGGGACAGGTCTTCATCTTAGGTAGGAAATGCTGATATACAGTCCAATTCAGAACAAAGAGCCATAGACACCCGGCCACCCTCCCAAAGACATGGTCAGGAAAAAAAGAAAAAGAAATAAAAAGCAAAGCATAATTGGAATGGGAAAAAGCTTCAAATCTACCTTTGTTCCCCGTTTAGGGTTGTCATTTATTTATTTTTTTTCCCAAATCCTGATTTAGAAACTACCCATTTGTTACCCCCAGCCCTTTCTTTCTCTGCAGGCCACCACTTCCCTCCTCGCCCCCCACCTAGGCCAGCAGCTGGTCTTTCCTAATTGGTGATATATCTTAATAACAACGGACCCTTTAACAGCTGTTGCTGTAAGCACTGGCTGGCAGAACAGCTCCTTGTCATTAATTTACTTGTTGGTTCTATTGGTGCTGGAGAAAGCATTAAGTTAATAATGATACTAATTAGACAGAAAGTCACATCATTAAAATAAAAAAAGGAAAAATTCCTGGCACAAGTTTTACAACTGCATGGTCCTGTCACAACCCTGGTTGTGACAAAAGTCTCATTCAAAATTCCCAGAGGAATTTAGCATTTTCTTATTCAGTGTTTCTCATTTTCCATATGATGACATTTCCAAGCACATTGGCCCATGGAGTGGCTCCTGTTATACATGAAGGTAGGGGCTCACAGTGATGGACAGTGTGATCCTGGCATGCAGAACAGAGTACAGCAGGCTTCTCATGGTGAGGGTGCCCCCTTTGCCTCAAGGTACGTCAAGCTGAAGATGCGTCAGCTCCAAGTTCAGAGAAAGGCATCTCAAACTCCCAACTTTTCTACAGTCGGAAAAATGGTTATGGATCCTGTTCATTTCTATATATACCTTTCCCTTGGCAATGACCAAAAAAAAAAAAAAAAAGGAAGGAGCTGGTTCTCAGCCTGTGGTGTCGGTCATTCTCTTTCCAAATATAGAACAGGAATGAGCCACAGGCGTGAGCGGCAGCCTATAAAAGCCCAGAGTTAGCAGCAGCCCCTTTGTGGCTCTCTTGCTCTTGGTAGGCAGAGGTAAGTCACGCCCTCCTCCTCGCCCTTCTCTATGCAGAACCCCTAGCACAGGTGCTGAACATTCTAAGAAGGGCCCTGTCTGGCACAGTGAGGTAGTATCTGATTTCTCTTTCTAAGGTGGTGTAGAGTTGGAGTCCCTGGTGGTGCAAATGGGTAACATGCTTAGCTGCTAACTGAAAAGATGGAGGTTCAAGTCCACCCAGAGTCACCTCAAAGAAAGGCCTGGTGATCTATTGAAAACTTATCAGTTGAAAACCCCATGGAATACAATGCTACTCTGACATACATGGGGTGCCATGAGTCAGGTGATTCCATGCTAAGATGTGAAGATAGATTTCCCCAGGCCCGTATGACCACATACCCTCTGCCTCCAGCACCTCACCTAAAGCCAGTGTCTATCCCTCAGGCTCTCTTTCCTCTTCCCCACTCTCCCTTTGTCCTTTTCTTTGAGTGCCCTGTGGGGCAGGGTGCATTTGGACACTCCATGGGCACCTGCTTATGATGGCCTTTGTTCTCCTTTTGCCTGTGATCTGTTAAGTGACCAATGAGACCACTGTCCTCACCTTATCTTATCTATCTGGGCTTTATTCCTGTTGAGTGTGTCATCCATTGAAGACCACACTTCCTGTAGCTACCTGATACAGGTAAATCAGCCAATCTAAGAAATTTCTCAACAACAAGGGGATCTGAGTCTGGCCTGGTGAGGCAAGCTTTTTGATAGGAATTCAGCCCTTGTTGCCCAGTTCTAAATGGGAGGCCTACACCCTAGGCAGAAACTGAGGATGCTGCCAGTAGAACATGGTAGGCTGGTAGGAGACAGATTTCAGGGCATTTTGGGGCTTTTCCAACCTTAGTAGCCTTCCTGTGAGTCATGTCCCATCTGCTCCTCCAACTGGCCTCTGGTAAAATGTTTTCAAAATTATCAGTCCTTTATCCTTTTTAATAGGAGCTCTGGTGGTGTAGTGCCTAAGGCATTTGACTGCTAACCAGAAGGCTGGTGGTTCAAACCCACCAGACACTCCTTGGAAGGAAGGTTGGTCAATCTACTTCCTTAGTGATACTGCCTCAGAAACGCAAGGAGGGCTCACTATGGGTCGGGTCCCACTCCACGGCAGTGAGCTATCCTTATTAATAGAGGGTGGTGGTGGTTCAGTGGTAGAATCTTCGCCTTTCCTGTGGGAGACTTAGGTTCTATTCTCAGCCACTGCGTCTTATGCAGTGGAGGCTTGTGTGTTGCTTTGATGCTGAGCAGGTTTCAGTGGAGCTTCCAGACTAAGAAGAACTAGGAAGAAAGGCCTGGTGATGTGTTTTCCAAGTCAGCCAGTGAAAATTCTATGGATCACAACAGCCCAATATAGTCATGCATGGCATTGCCGTGAGTCAGGGCCAACTCGATGATAGCTAACAATAACAACAGTAACAATATCCTTATTAACGAACTTGTCAAAAGTTGATTCAACACCGAACCAAACACTCCCAGTAGTCCTTGAATTTTCTTTTTTTTGTGTGTATTTATTGCAGGTTGGAATTTCCTCGGTTCAGTTGTCTTCTGCTGTCCTGTGGGTGTGACTCCCAGGTGAGAATTCCTGCCTATGGCTGTGGGAGGTCTCCAGATGATCGCAGGTTGCCAGTTTCTCCCTCCTCTCAATGGCTTTAAAGCACAGAAAAACAGAGGAACTAAAGCATTGGATCAGGAAGGTTAGGCTGGGGAGGAACAGAGAGGAGGTGCACTTCCAGAGAATTTACGAATGGTTATGTGAAGTCATAGCTTCTATTCTTGTTGTTGTTGTTATGTGCCATCGAGTTGGCCCCGACTCATAGCGACCCCTCCTTGGGTTTCTGAGGCAGTATCACTATGGAAGTAGGATTGCCCAACCTTCCTTCCGAGGAGTGGCTGGTGGGTTGGAACCTCCAGCCTTCTGGTTAGCAGTCAAGTGCTTTAGCCACTAAGCTACCAGAGCTCCTATTCTTGGCAACTGAAAAAAAGAAAAAGTTGGTCTCTTTGTCTGAGGAGGTTGCCACCATGAGTTAAAATGATTCAAGAATTCCTTAGCTATTTCCCTTAGAGCACACTCTCTGAAGAATGGAGTTTATTTACTTTTTGTATGTTTATTTTTAAATCTTCCCCCAGCAATATCTGAGTTTTACAGAAGAGGAAAATGAGGTCCAAAGTGTGGCACTCAACTTCTAAAAGCTTTTCCCCAATCTAAGCCTCAGATAATGGAGGAGCTTGGATGAAATATGATCTCTGCACAGAGTGTCACCAATTGCTGTCAATTCAGCTCTGACTCCTGGCAACTCCTTGTGTGTCAGAGTAGAATTGTGCTCCAGAGGTTTTCTATGGCTCATCTTTTTGAAGCAGATCATCAGGCCTTTCTTCCAAGACTCCTCTGTGTGAACATAACCTCCAACCTTTCAGTTAACAGCCAAGCATGTTAACCGTTGGTGCTACCCTATACACAGAATAACCCACCCAATAAATAGGTGCCAATTTGATTCTCCCAGTGCTTAAATCCTATGGATGGAGAGCCACTGTGAAGGAGGACAGCTTTGTTTCTGGGACTTCACCAGGCTAAGGGTGGCAGTGCAGAGGCTGAGGCAGGCCTGCAGTGGCCGGGTGCTAGCTCAGAGGCAGCTGAACTCACCTGGGGTTCTTGCCTTCCAGCTGACACCATGAGTAGTGACACTGAAATGGAAGTGTTTGGAATAGCTGCTCCCTTTCTCCGGAAGTCGGAGAAGGAGAGAATTGAGGCTCAGAACCAGCCCTTTGATGCCAAAACCTACTGCTTTGTGGTCGACTCCAAGGAAGAATATGCCAAGGGGAAAATTAAGAGTACGCAAGATGGGAAGGTCACAGTGGAAACGGAAGACAACAGGGTAAGCCTCATCTTTTCCCTCTGCAGGCTGATTGGCCCTTCAGTCTGCTCCTGGAGTTGCCTTGTGTATGCGACTTCCCCACCCCGTCCACTTCCAGATATGCCACACATGTTGTCACTGCCTTAATTTCCCACAAATACTGGCCTCAGATTGCAAGTGGGGAGAAGAATCCGGTTGTAGACAGTCAAAACAATTAGCATTCAGGTGCCTTTGTCAATGTTCAAGCTGCTCCAGGTCATAGGGGACCAGCTTCATTTATCCCAAGGGTGTAGAGTTGGGGTCTTTCAGTTGATAGCCTAGGTTATCCTTCTGCTTTGATAGCCTAGGTTATCCCTTAATTCTTTGAGCTATAGCTATCTAACCAAAGAAGACAGGCAAGTGTGTAAGGGGCCCTAATAAACCACAAATGTAATGAAATAGCAGGATTTGCATATCACAAGGGAGATGAATATTGTATCTGAAGACACTGTCCCAGGCCATTGTGAGAGTGGTGGGAGCATTCTACACTTCATTATTTTCTGAGCTCAAGCCTTAAAAGTCTGGAAAGGATCCAAGGAAAGTTGAAAAAAGAAGAAGGAGAAGGAGAAGTCCAAGAGAGGAAATTGAAGATCTAAGAGAGAAGGGCAAAAGAAGTAGCATCACTGGTTTGGGTGTGAAGGGGAGGCATTAAGGATTACCCTTTAATGCTACTGAGCAATGGCTCTCCCAGAAGGTGGCTCTATATGTCAAATAAAGTAACTAAGAATGAATTTACGAAGCACCACACACACATACTCACTGACTGCCATCGAGTCAATTCCTACTCACATTGACCCTCTTTGGGTTTCCAAGGCTATAAATCTTTATGGAAGCAGACTGCCCAATCTTTCTTCCATGGAGCAGCTGGTGGGTTCAAGCCACTGACCTTTTGGTAAACAGCTAAATGCCGTAACCATCTGAGGATGGAAATCAGACAAAATGAATGAAAACCAGACAATCTAAAAGACCATTCAGAAGAATGGCCAGTTGTATGAGGTGGTTTAAGGGATCCCTGCTTGAAGGCAGGGAAAAGGCAGGCTTCCTCCTCACCTTGCCCAGAGACCCAAAGGGTCTCAGTCATCTCCAAAGGAAGTCTCAGTGGGAAAAGGAAAGAGGAAGGTGGTGAAGGTGGGGCAGGGGACAGGAAGACCAGGTCCACATACTAAGGGGCATGGGTCTTTCAGTTCTGGGAAGCCTGAGCTCATCTGGGCAAGGGGTTTTTCCTTGGACAGAAGTGTTAAAACCACTTTTTTGCCTTATTCTACCCTTTCTCTGAATTGCAATACTCTTCAACTCATAGAGAGGTGAAGGGGCGAGGGGGGGAGCATATGTAAGGAGATGGGGATCGGGACAGCCATTTACAAACACTCAGAATGTTGGCTAACCCCATGGATGCCAGTATGGTGGCCCAATGCCACCTCCCTTTTCTCTTGTGTCCCCTCCTCAGATTCGGCAATGGATGTGCCCTTTCCTCTGAGTAGATTGGAAATTGTCCATTGGTTGCTGGAGCTGGATTTTTGTCCAGCCACCATGATAGCTAAATTGTTCCTGCTGGCTCCCTACCATCCTCTCCCTCATCCTCCCATGGAGAACCTCCTTTCTCACTTCTGTCATCCTTCCCTCCACCTCAGGCCCTTTGTGTGTCGGGGCGAGGGGGGAACTTGAATAACAGAAACAAATCTCATTCTATCACCATTATACAAGCCACCCTTATTTTACAACCTTACCTTACCTCTCTGGGAACTAGGCATTCCCTCTAGGGTTGACCCTCTGGACCAGGGGTTGAGTCTCTTCCTGGGTGACAAACATCTGCAGCACAAAATATCGGTGAAACACTGTGCTTCTTCCCTTTCAGACCCTGGTGGTTAAACCTGAGGACGTGTACGCAATGAACCCCCCTAAGTTCGACAGGATCGAGGACATGGCCATGCTGACTCACTTGAATGAGCCAGCAGTGTTGTACAACCTCAAGGACCGTTACACCTCGTGGATGATCTACGTCAGTGCCAGCTTTCTCCACGGTTTTCTAGGACGTTGGATGGAGGGAGAGATGTTTGTGCTAGTGATAGGATTTCAACAGAATACTGTTTGATTATGCTGTTGAAAATGACAGGGCAAATGAAAAAACAGAAAAGGGAAGGAGAATCAAAGAAGATAGAACATGTGAAAGCAAGACATAAATGGGGTAGAAAATAAGAGGTTGAAAAGAACATAGGGAGGAGGAAAAGTGGGGACAGCAGAAAGGATGGGGGCCTGGGGTTGGGTCTTGGCATTATCACTTACAAGTTGTGTGAAGTCCCACTATACCACAGTTTGAGTCTCCATTGCCTCATGTGTAAATAGAAATCATAATATCTTCCCTTCTCTACAAGGTTATCATAAAGAAAATATGAGATATTAATAAAGGCAAAAAGTATTATATATACATATACATATATATTTATACATAATAATAATTATTATTATTTACTTCCATAGACCTACTCGGGCCTCTTCTGTGTCACTGTCAACCCCTACAAGTGGCTGCCGGTATATAACCCTGAGGTGGTGGACGGCTACCGAGGCAAAAAGCGCCAGGAGGCCCCACCTCACATCTTCTCCATCTCTGACAATGCCTATCAGTTCATGTTGACTGGTATGCTTCCAAAGAGGAAGCATGGACGGGGGGTGCATGCATTAGGTAGGGCCTCAGGAGAGCTGCCCTTTGGGCCTGGGCCTGCTGCTGCCTGGTAGTATGACGTTGAGCATAGGGAATAGGAGGATACCAGAAATTGAAAGAGGCCAAAAATTTGATGAAAATTTGGAGATCCTGGGTGGTGTAACCGATTAAATGTTTTAAGTACTAACTAAAAGGTTGGTGGTTCAAACCTACCCAGGGGTGTCTCAGAAAAAATGCCTGGCCATCTGTTCCCTAAAAATCATAGCCTTGCAAATCCCACAGAGTGCAGTTCTACTATGCACATATGGGGTCACCTTGAGTTGGAATCAACTCAATGGCAACTGGTTTATTGATTGAACCATAACAAATTTTTGTGGGCAGTCTTATATGACTCAACCTGAAACAATGGGAAGCCATTAACTGGTGAAAAGCCACTGGGGAGTTTTAAGAAGGGGCTTAATCTCTCTGAGTTACAGACTCATAAATAAGGGTCTTCAATTCACATCTACCAGGTGCGGCAACTCTGACTCATGGCTACCTTGTGTGTATTAGAGTAGAACTGTACTCCATAGGGTTTTCAGTGGCCTATTTTCTGGAAGTAGATGGCCAGGCCTTCCTTCTGAGGCACTTCTGGGTGGACTTGAGCCTCTTATCTGTCGGTTAGCAGCTGAGTGCAGTAACTATTTGCACCACCCAGGGACTCCGAGTTCTCATCTAGAACTAAACAACAAATTAAAGGGAAGAAGGACTGTGCAATTCAACTCTTCACTGCATGAGAAATGGAGTAGAATCAGGAAGCTTTTCATAGATTGCCATCAACTCTGCTTTACTTTTTTCTTTGGCAGATCGTGAAAACCAGTCAATTCTGATCACGTAAGTATCCGCAGCACAGCATGGTTTCACAGATGTGGCCGTTGTCCCCAGTGCTGAATGCAACGGTGCTACTTGTTATAGCCTATTAATTCGAAAGTGTTTGGATCCTAGTCTATGATGAAAGGATAGATTTGGGGATGGGCAAGGGATGTATGTATAAGGTCTCAAAAAAGTGGAATTACTCATCCTTGGGTCAGCTACACGAGGGACTATAATGAGTCTTTCCTTTGGCCCTTGGTTATTAGGTCTGTGTCGGATGGAGCTCTCAGTATGTCCAGGCCTCAGTGTGACTGGTCATCTCCTTGGGCTCCCAAGAAAACAAAATTGGGTGGGTGGGTGGGGCGGGTATGGCATTCAACTGCTAACCAGAAGGTTGGCAGTTCAAACCTACTAGCTGCTCCATGGGAGGAAGGTGAGGCAATCTACTTCTATACAATTTTATAGCCTTGAAAATTCAATGGGGGTCACTGTAAGTTGGAATTGACTCCATGGTAGCGGGTTTGGCTTTTGGTTTATCTTGGGGAAGCTGTTCATACTAACAGGGCTTGCTTCCTTTGCTTTCTTTCTTTGGCTCACTTTGAATAGCGGAGAATCTGGGGCAGGAAAGACTGTGAACACTAAGAGGGTCATCCAGTACTTCGCAACAATTGCAGCAACTGGAGACCTCACCAAGAAGAAGGACTCCAAAATGAAGGTATGGGATGTGATGAGGAAAAAAGGTTGCTTCACTTTCACTTCTAAATTTGTCTTAACATCAGAGTGAGGAGGTAGAGGCAGGCAATACACCTGGTAGCAAAGAGGACTAAAATTCTCCTAGGAAAGGAGAGCAACCTAGAATTTCAAATCTTGGAGAACATTTGGTCATCTTAGACAGCACAGCATGTGTGTTATCTTACATGACCAGATGTTATGATTTCCTAGGAGGTAAAGATTTAGAGCTTAACTCAAGAAGATTAGTTTAGGGACAGCTCCATGACTTGCCCTTCTCTGGCAGAATCACAAATGCCAGCTTGAGAAAAGTGTTTCATTGTAGTTAGGTGCTGTTGAGTCATCTCCAACTCATAGAGACCCTATGTACAATGGAATTAAACACTACCCAGTCATGCATCATCCTCACAATCCTTGCTATAGTTGAGCCCGTTGTTACAGCCACTGTGTCAATCCATCTTGTTGAGGGTCTTCACTGACCCTCCACTTTACCAAGCATAATATTCTTCTCCAGGGAATGGTCCCTTCTGACAAGATGACCAAAATTCTTGAGATGAAGTCTGGCCATTCTCCCTTCCAAGGAGCATTCTGGCTGCACTTCTTCCAGGACAGATTTGTTTGTTCTTCTGGCAGTCCATGGTACTTTCAGTATTCTTTACCAACACCTCAATTCAAAAGCATCAACTCTTCTTTGGTTTTCTTTATTCATTGTCCAGTTTTCACATGTGTATGAGGTGATTGAAAATACCATGGCTTGGGTTAGGTGTACCTTAGTCTTCAAAGTGACATCTTTGCTCTTCAACACTTTAAAGAGGTCTTCCAAGACTGTAAATCTGCAGAGATGCAGACTGCCTCATCTTTCTTGGCAGAGTGGCTGATGGGTTTGAACCACCAACCTTTTGGTTAGAGCCAAATGCTTTAGCCACTACACTGCCAGAGCTCCTTGTTTTTGAGTAAATTGTAAGTTAATGTATTTTTACAAAATCAGACCACCTCTGAGAATCAAGGAATCGGGGTGTTAGAGGAATTTAAAAGTGCAGACAAGCATAACAAAATAGCTCAAGATAACAGAGCAGCAGAAGCACTCTGGGTAAGACACGCTGTAAAGATGGGCCATCCTCAAAAGCACAATCAGGGAGGGGACTGGCTTCTCCAGAGGCCACTAGGTGGCAAGGGCTGGCGGGAAGAAGAGCTGGCAAGCACTTCTGATTGCCATTCTGTGACTTAAGACATGTTTTTGTTTCCTCCCTTGATGTCTTGCGTTAGGGGACTCTGGAAGATCAAATCATCAGTGCTAACCCATTGCTGGAGGCCTTTGGGAATGCCAAGACTGTGAGGAATGACAACTCTTCCCGCTTTGTGAGTCTGAGTACCCTTAAGATGGATTTTCTTTGTACTCCACAGGATAGGCAAGGCTCCTGACCTCAAGGAGTTTACAGACAAACAAGGTGCCTACAGACAATGAAAGAATGAAACAATTTCTGATAATGATACATTCAGGGGGAGTTCAGTCAACAGGGTGTGTGAAAGAGAAAGGAGTCCCTAGGCGGCACAAACGGTTAAGCACTTGGCTATTAACTGAACAGTTGGTGGCCACCCACCCAGAGGCACCCGGGTGGAACTGACTGGAGCTGGAATTGATGAATGGCAAGTGCTTTTACTGGTGAGTGATAGAGAGTGACAGGTTGGCAAGGAGGCCTCTCTTGGGGTGGGCATGTGAACTGAGATCTGCAGAATGAGAAGTAATCAGACCTGGGAAGAACAGGGAGAAGGAGGGATAGAAGGAAAAACATGTGCACAGTCTCTGAGAGGGTTCCTGAGTCTGCAGAGTAGCAGGCAAGGGGGTGAGCCATGTGAGATAAGGTGGAGAGGTAGAAAGACACCTGCTGACTCAAGGGGGTTTTCATTGGCTGCTTTCTTGGAAGTATGCCATTGGGTCTTTCTTCTAAGGAGTCTCTAGGTAGACTTGAATCTCCAACTTTTCCATTATCAGCAAGCACATTAAGTATTTGTGCCACCCAGGGACTCCTTCCAGGAGGCTAGTCGAAACAACTTACAGCTTAGGTCCTGTCCTCTTCTTCCACCTCCCACAGGGCAAGTTCATCCGAATCCATTTTGGTACCACTGGGAAGCTGGCCTCTGCAGATATTGAAACTTGTGAGTAAATTAACAGGATCAGACAATATCTTGGGTGAGGAGGGGAGCAGTCTGGGAAAATGGTCTTGTGTTTGTGTTCATAGATCTGCTGGAAAAATCAAGAGTGACTTTTCAGCTGAAGGCAGAGAGAAGCTACCACATCTTCTACCAGATTCTTTCAAACAAGAAGCCAGAGCTCATAGGTAGGAAGTCAGGGCTTTCATGTTCAGTCATCTGTGGGCTTGGTCTGTTAGACAATTTGGCTCTTAAATCCCTCGACCAAGGAGAGTTGTACTTGTACATGGATAGATAACTCAACAGTCAAAGGAGGAAGTTTATTTAAGAAATGGGATGTGGTTATTTTGACAGTGACATGCCAATGTGAGAAAAACTTAATCAAATTGACGGCAATAAGATTATTCTACCATTATCTGTTGCTCTTGAATTGATTCTGATTCATGGATATCCCATGTGTGTCAGGGTATAATTAATTCGTGAGTTTTTCAATGGCTGATTTTTCAGAAGTAGATCACCAGGCCTCTCTTTCAAGACCTTCAGCCTTTCAGTTAGCAACTGAGTCCCTTGCAAAATATGAGTCAGGGCCGACTCAATGGCAAATAACAACAACAACAACAAAATAGGAGCTCTGGTGGTGTAGTGCCTAAGGCATTTGACTGCTAACCAGGAGGGTGGTGGTTCAAACTCACGAGCCACTCCTCAAAAGGAAGATCAGGCAATATACTTCTGTAGTGATACTGCCTCAGAAACCCAAGGAGGAGTCGCTATGTGTCGGATCTGACTGGTGGGCAGTGAGTTTGGTTTTTTTGGGTTATAAAAACCTGAACAACTAAGCATTTGTCCTTCAGCGCCCCCTTGTGTTCTGGCATGGAAATAACCTGCCACCAAATTCTGTGAGCCCAGTGTGAAATTTGATGAAAAATCTAGCCTGGGGATATTCACTCTGCCTTGTTCTTTGGCTGTTCTCATCCTGGTCTACAGACTGGAAACAGTATTGGATGTAGCTGTTCAACAGATTCTGGAAAATTATACCAAATAACTGGTACTTCTGCTCAAATGGTTTCAGGTCCTAACCCACTCTCAGTCAATTTCCAGAATTAATCTTTCCAAATCCACTACTATGCAGCATTCATTGCAAAGTGAAATGATTTAAATATTCTCTAGAGAGTTCACCTACATTTCATGGAAGGCCTGCAGAGGTTTCCCTAGAGTTTACATTCAACTGCAGCTTACTATCTGTAGGCTGTCTGAAAAGACCTCTAACTCAAAATTCAATTTGGGCTTCAGCTGTAAAGCCACCCTCCAGGATAAAAAAAAAAAAAAAGGGAAAACCAACAAGTTGGTGGAGTCAATTTGGACTCATGGAGATCCCCTATGTGTTGGAGCAGAACTGTGTTCCATTGGGTTTCCGTCGGCTGATTTTTTATAAGTAGTTTGCCACATTTCTTCCAGGCACCTCTGGGTGAACTCAGCCAAGTGTGTTAACCACTTGCACCACCTAGAGACATCCAGCCCAGGGTACAGGAGCTCAAATCCACCAGGTGGATAAGTTCTTGGCATCTGGTGGTTCAAACCCACCAGCCACTCTGCGGAAGGAAGACTGAGCAATCTACTTCTGTAAAGATTTACCACCTTAGAAACCCAAAGGGGGTCACTATGAATCGGAATCTATTGGATGGCAGTGAGTTTGGTGTTTTTGTTTGTTTGTTTGTTTGTTTATATAATCTCAAAACTATTTATCATTTCAGAGCTCCTGCTTATAACAACCAACCCTTATGACTACCCATTCATCAGCCAGGGGGAAATCCTGGTGGCCAGCATTGACGATGCTGAGGAGCTGCTGGCCACAGATGTAAGTAGGCCCCAGAGAAAGTTGTGGGTTTGCATCCATCACTGAGACAACCAATTGACTCACTGTTATTTCAATGCCAGAGTGCCATTGACATCCTGGGCTTCACCCCAGAAGAGAAGTCTGGACTCTACAAGCTAACAGGAGCCGTGATGCATTATGGGAACATGAAGTTCAAGCAGAAGCAACGAGAGGAACAGGCAGAACCAGATGGCACAGAAGGTAGATAATCACCAAAACAAGCCAGAAGCCAGAGCAGGGGTGGGGGGCATGGGGGTGAGGGGACAGGGGTGGTTCAACTGAAATCATTTGGTGTCTCTTCCACCTGGAGTATGGAACCTCTCTAGGGCTCAGATGTCTTAGATGCCATTGCCAATCATGTTTGTGGAATTAATGGAGTGCTCCTATTTCAGATGCAGTAAGAAGGGACAAGGATTTTCTAGAACTCAATTCTACCCTTTCAGAAAATCTTTCCGATTCTCTGAATGATTTAGCTTCCATTGGTCATATACATATAAGCGGTTTTGTTATTGTTAGTTGACAACAAGTTGATGCTGACTCATGGCAATCCCACGTGTCAGAGTAGAACTGTGATCCATAGGGTTTTCAGAAGCAGATCACTACGCCAGTCTTCTGAAGTGCCTTCTGGTTAGTTGAGTATGCAACCATTTGTACCACCCATGGACTTAATAAACAGTTTAGAGATTTGTAATATAAAGTACATCCAGGCAACACAAAAGGACAAATATTGTACAATCCTATTTATATGAAAAATCAAGAACAGGCAAATGCAGAGAGACAGAAAGTAGAACAGTGGTTACAAGGGTCTAGAGGGAGGGGGAGCTGGAGTTCCTGCTTAATACGTACAGAGTTTGTTTTGGGTGATGAAAAAGTTTTGGAAATAAATGGGGATACCAAACCCAAACCAAACCCGTTGCCACAAATCAATTACAAATCATATTGACTCAACAAAACAGAGTAGAACTGCCTTAATAGAGTTTCCAAGAGGCACTTGACTGCTAATCAGAAGGCTAGCAGTTCAAACCCACCAGCAACTCCTTGGAAGGAAGGTTGGGCAATCTACTTCCATAGTGATACCACCTCGGAACCCAAGGGGGGTCGCTATGAGTCGGGTCTGACTCGATGGCACATAACAACAACAACAACGACAAATTGTTATGGCAGCAGACTGACTCATCTTTCTCCTACAGAGTGGCTAGTCAGTTCAGACTGATGCCTTTTGGTTGAAGACTTAACTGCTGTGCCATATGAAATACTCATTTGCATCTGACGTTATTCAAGAAAAAATTAATATACTGAGGTGAACATGGGAGCTCTGGTGGTGTAGTGCCTAAGACTTTTGACTGCTAACCAGAAGGCTGGCAGTTCAAACCCACCAGGCACTCCTCAGAAGGAAGACTGGGCAATCTACTTCCGTAGTGATAATGCCTTAGAAACCCAAGGAGGGGTCGCTATGAGTTGGAATCGACTCGACAGCAGTGTGTTTAGCTTTTATTTTGGTTTGAGGTGAACATATCCCAAGCTTTGAAATGCCTGGTTGATTTTCAAAGTTATTCTTCTGCTTTGCGAACACCCAGAGCTCCCCTTTGTACCTGTCTTATCTTTTCTGACTAGTGGCTGACAAAACAGCCTATCTGATGGGCCTAAACTCTTCGGACCTCCTGAAGGCTTTGTGCTTCCCCAGAGTCAAAGTTGGGAATGAGTATGTTACTAAAGGTCAAACTGTGGATCAGGTAAGGGACTGCTCCAGGACGGGAAGGGACACGGGTACCCACAAAGTTCAAAGTGATTATGATTAGCCCATCTTTCCCCTAACAGGTCCATCATGCTGTGAATGCCCTTTCCAAGTCTGTTTATGAAAAGCTGTTCTTGTGGATGGTCACTCGCATCAACCAGCAACTGGACACAAAGCTACCAAGACAACACTTTATTGGTGTTTTGGACATTGCAGGTTTTGAAATCTTTGAGGTTTGTGCTACTCGTAGTCATGTTTTCATGTGGCTTTGTATGTGTAGATTGGTTCTCATGATCCTATAGGAAAGGTGGGGTCCCTGAGAAGTATAAATCGTTAACACTCAGATGTTAACTAAAAGATTAGAGGTCTGAGTCTACCTAAAGGTGCCTAGAGGAAAGGCCTATCAATCTGGTTTTGAAAAATACCAGCCATTTAAAACGCTATCGACCAGAGTTCTATTCTGACATGCATGCAGTAGCCTTGAGTCAGAATCGATTCAATGGCAACTGTTTTTTTTTTTTTTTTTTTAATAAGTAATATATCAAGAAGAGCAACATGTCATAGCACAGTCCAGGAAAACTAGACAGAAGATGGATCAGGCAGAAGAGAAGTAGCAGTATATGTGTGTGTGTGTGGAGGCAGTTTGCATCATTTTAAGAGAAAGGATAAATCCTATTAAGTGGAATTGTAGAAGTCATTGTCAAGTGGATAAATAAAAACAAAGAAACAAACAAATGCAATTATTCACTTAGGGGGAACCAGAAAAAGGATGTAGAAAACTTGATAATAAGCCAATCATGCAATATTTTGTATAAATATTCTACCGGTTCTGTGATAGAAGCATATATTCATTCATCACAGTACATACTTAGTGTCTACCTGGTCAAGATGTGAAAATGAATAAAGATGAACCTGTAGTCTTGGACAGGAAAATTAGAAGTATGTAAGGCAGATAACCAGACAGCTATGATATAAGGCAGAACATGGTTGGTTTCCAGGAGATGCCCAGACCCTGGCAACTCAGGAGAGGGAAAGCACAGGAAAAGTTCCATAGAGGAAAGCTGATCCAAGCTAGGCCTTGAAGAGTGTGGCCTTATCTACAATGATAAGTAAGCTGGTGACAGTCTGAGGCAATGAGAAGGAATGTTGATGGGCCTTTGATTTTTGAAAGAAGTCTAACTTCCCATGTTAATATTATATTTTGGTGTTAGTATAACAGCCTGGAGCAGCTATGCATCAACTTCACCAATGAGAAACTGCAACAGTTTTTCAACCACCACATGTTTGTGCTGGAGCAAGAAGAGTACAAGAAGGAAGGCATCGAGTGGACATTTATTGACTTCGGGATGGACCTGGCTGCCTGCATTGAACTCATTGAGAAGGTATCCCCTCCTGCTAACCTGTCCACTCAGTAACCTCTTCTCATATACTCTGCTGCTCTTAACTGCCACTGATGCTTATCTCATGCATTTTTCCTTCAAATCTAGCCCATGGGCATCTTCTCTATTCTGGAAGAGGAGTGCATGTTCCCCAAGGCAACAGACACTTCCTTCAAGAACAAGCTGTATGACCAGCACCTGGGCAAGTCCAGCAACTTCCAGAAGCCCAAAGTGGTGAAAGGCAGGGCTGAGGCCCACTTCTCACTGATCCACTATGCTGGCACAGTGGACTACAGTGTCTCAGGCTGGCTGGAGAAGAACAAGGATCCCTTGAACGAGACTGTAGTTGGGCTGTACCAGAAGTCTTCTAATAGGCTCCTGGCACACCTCTATGCCACCTTTGCTACAGTGGATGGTAATGAACCCTCAGGAAGGCTTTGTATTCATGCAGTCTCCTTCCACTTGTCCCATGTGATCAGAAAATGTTCTAGATCTGCTAATAGTATGTGTTATGTTTTATTTCCTGCAGCAGATAGTGGAAAGAAGAAAGTCGCCAAGAAGAAGGGGTCTTCCTTCCAAACGGTCTCTGCCCTTTTCAGGGTAGGAAAAATACCACAGATTGTTTGCAATTAGTTTATGTTATCTCAAAATGAGCAATGTAGAATTTATGTAAGAATAGTAATGTTATCCTAATCTGATTACTGTCACCTAGTAAGGCTGAGTGGTGGTATATTAATATGGAAGCATGAGATTTAAAAAATGTAGGTCTAGAAGTTAATTATCATTTTGTACTACAACTAGCTGGGTTGGCTGGACTGGGAGGTGGGACCTCAGAACAAAAGGTCTAGTTTGTCTTAAGGATCCATGAAGTGGCACTTCTGGTTCCCAGTGGAGTTGGATATATCTCCTGAATTCGTTTCGGGAAGCATTTTGTACTTCATTTGTCTCTGGTTCACTATAGCTCTCGCCATAAACCAAAAAAACCCAAGCCAAACCCATTACTATTGAATCAATTACAACTCATAGTAACTATTAAAAAGAATGAGTTAATTTTACTATTCTTTAGAATTCATAATGAATTTAAAACATACATTTTATCTTTCATTACAACTTATCTCTGTGTTTATAAATGCCTATAGTAGGCTGTCAAATTCAATCTTCTTTTAGGAAAACCTGAACAAACTGATGTCAAATTTAAGAACAACTCACCCTCACTTTGTGCGCTGTATCATCCCCAATGAAACCAAAACCCCAGGTAAGACACCTGCTGACTCTCTAGGTGATTCTCAATGTTTAAGAATGTTTAAGAAATTGTGTGTGATGCTGGTGTTTTTTGCTTCTGTTCTCAGGGGCTATGGAACATAGCCTTGTTCTCCATCAGCTGAGGTGTAATGGTGTATTGGAAGGCATCCGCATTTGCAGGAAGGGATTCCCAAATAGGATTCTCTATGGGGATTTTAAACAAAGGTGTGTAGTATATAAACAAACATGTGTTCTATATTCTTCCTATATGTGCAAATGCTAGAGTTTGAAAGGAGAAAGATGTGTACGAAAAGACCCTTTTCCAAAGAACAATTATGGACTTCTAGGTAAAATGAATAACCTACCACTTGCCCAATGTATACGTAGTTGTTTCTACCTGTTTTCTCAGGAGCTTAACTTAGATACAATGAAGCACAAAAAGTCCTGGCCTAACAGTCAGGAGGAATCCCTGGATGATGCATGGCTGCTAACCAAAAGGTTAGAGTTTCAGAGTGCCTCCAAGGGGCCTCAGAAGAAAGGCTTGGTGATCTACTTCCAAAAAATCAATCATTGACAAACCTATGGAGCATAGTTTTACTCTGACACACATGGGGTCATCATGAGTCAGAATTGACTTGATGGCAACTGGTACTGGTACTGGTAAGACTCAGGAGGCCTAGATTCTAGGCCACTATATAGTTGTGTGGCTTTGGGCAGATTACTTCACCTCTCTGGACCTTGGTCTTATTGCCTTATCAGAAGAGAGGCTTGAACTAGATGGTTTCCAAAGTTTTTGCCTTTTCTAGCAATTTATGATGATTTCTGTGTCTACCATTTCAGATACCGAGTGTTGAATGCCAGTGCAATTCCTGAGGGACAATTTATTGACAGCAAGAAAGCTTGTGAAAAACTGTTGGCATCTATTGATATTGACCACACTCAGTACAAGTTCGGACATACCAAGGTTAGGCATCAGTTATAACAGATGCTGACCTATAGTCCTTTTATTAGTACAACTCCAGAAAACTGACCCATGATTCCCTTCTCCCCTCCCTCAACTTTTCTTCAAGGTGTTCTTCAAGGCTGGCTTGCTGGGAACGCTGGAAGAGATGCGAGATGACCGCTTGGCCAAACTAATCACCCGAACCCAAGCTGTGTGTAGAGGGTTTCTCATGCGGGTGGAATTCCAGAAGATGGTGCAGAGAAGGTCGAGCAGGGTCTCTGTTCAAACATGAGCTCTTTAGGGGAAAAGGATGAATCTCTTTTGGGAGTAACCAAGACTTTGTTTTTAGGGAGTCCATCTTCTGCATCCAGTACAACATTCGCTCATTCATGAATGTGAAGCACTGGCCTTGGATGAAACTGTTCTTCAAGATCAAGCCCCTCCTCAAGAGTGCAGAAACCGAGAAGGAGATGGCCACCATGAAGGAAGAGTTTGCAAAAACCAAAGAAGAGCTCGCCAAATCAGAGGCTAAACGGAAGGAGCTAGAGGAAAAGTTGGTGACTCTGGTACAAGAGAAAAATGACCTGCAGCTCCAAGTACAAGCTGTATGTATTTACTTTTTTTTTTACTTCTGTTGCTGTTGTTAGGTGTCATTGAGTGGATTCTAACTCATAGCAACCCTGTGTACAACAGAATGAAACACTGCCTGGTCCTGTACCATCCTCATGATCCTTGCTATGCTTGACCCCATCATTGCAGCTACTGTGTCAATCCATCTTGTTGAGGGTCTTCCTCTTTTTCTCTGACCCTTCACTTTACAAAGCACGATATGTTTCTTCAGCATCTGGTCCCTTCTAACAATGTGAATAAAGTAGGTGAGATGAAATCTGGCCATTCTAGCTTTTAAAGAGCATTCCAGCTGCACTTCTTTTGACTATGCAAAAGGCATTTGACTGTGTGGATCCATAACAAATTATGGGCAAGATTATGAAGAATGAGAGTTCCAGAACACTTAACTGTGCTCATGAGGAACCTATACATAAACCAAGAGGGCATTATTCAAATAGAACAAGAGAATACTGCATGCTTTAAATTCAGAAATGGTTGTGCATCAGGGTTGTATCCTTTCACCCTTTTCACTTCTGTTGTTGTTGTTGTCATGTGCCACCAAGTCGGCTCTGACTCATAGCAACCCCTCCTTGGGTTTCCAAGGCGGTATCATTATGGAAGTAGATTGCCCAACCTTCTTTCCAAGGAATGAATGGCTGATGGGTTTGAACCTCCAGCCTTCTGATTAGCAGTCAAGTGCCTTAGGCACTATGCTATCAGAGCTCCTTTTTTACTTCTAGATTTGATTATACAGGAAAATTAGATTATTTGCAGGGATTTTTCCTTTCCATTTGGGATATTTTATAAAGGACTTTATATACAACCAAATGCTGGAATGTCACAAGCCTTATCTCATTAAAGAACATTATAATTATTTAATTTTTTTTAAAGGAAAGTGAAAACTTGTTGGATGCTGAAGAAAGATGTGACCAACTGATCAAAGCCAAATTCCAGCTTGAGGCCAAAATCAAAGAGGTGACTGAGAGAGCTGAGGATGAGGAAGAGATCAATGCTGAGCTGACGGCCAAAAAGAGGAAACTGGAGGATGAATGTTCAGAGCTCAAGAAAGACATAGATGACCTTGAGCTGACACTGGCCAAGGTTGAAAAGGAGAAGCATGCTACGGAGAACAAGGTATTCTCTTTGTGGGTCTTTCTAGCCTGATGTAGTTATTGCTGACCAAACTTTATTTCTCCTTATAATTGCTTGTGGCATAGTGCCTGAGGCATCTGACTGCTAACCAGAAGGCTGAGGGTTCAAACCCACTGGCCACTCCTCAGAAGGAAGGTTGGGCAATCTACTTCAGTAGTGATATCTCCTTGGAAACCAAAGGAGGGGTCGCTATGAGTCGGATCTGACTCAACAGCAGTGCGTTCGTGTGCGTAATTGCTTGTGGTTTCTTCTTAGGTTAAAAACCTTACTGAGGAACTTGCTGGGTTGGATGAAACAATCGCAAAGTTAACTAGAGAGAAGAAAGCCCTCCAAGAGGCCCATCAGCAGACCCTGGATGACCTCCAAGCTGAAGAAGACAAGGTCAATTCTTTGAGCAAAATCAAGAGCAAACTAGAACAACAAGTCGATGATGTAAGTAAATAATGCCTAAGGCACTTGACTGCTAACCAGAAGGCTGGTGGTTCAAACCCACCAGCCACTCCTCGGAAGGAAGGTTGGGCAATCTACTTCCGTAGTGATACTGCCTCGGAAACACAAGGAGGGGTCACTATGAGTCAGGTCTGACTCAATGGTACATAACAACAACAACAACAGGCCTTCAAGGTTCTAATAGTCCTCAAGCATCCTCTGGTGCAAGGCATTTATTCTTAAAAGAAATGGTGACTTTTTCAGCTGGAAAGCTCCTTAGAACAAGAAAAGAAGCTCCGTGTGGACCTGGAAAGGAACAAAAGGAAGCTTGAGGGAGACTTGAAGCTTGCCCAAGAGTCCATATTAGATCTGGAGAATGATAAGCAGCAGCTGGATGAAAGACTCAAGAAGTATGTCCTAAAACCACTGATTCCAATTTTACAAGTTATTGTGTATTTTGTTTTCATGGAGTCTACATTTCACCTTACAGGAAGGATTTTGAATATAGTCAACTACAAAGCAAAGTGGAAGATGAACAGACTTTGGGCCTCCAGTTTCAGAAGAAAATCAAAGAACTCCAGGTAAGAGGGATTTTTTTCTTTTCAATGTGGGGTCATGCATTGTAGGCTGGCTACTGTCTGTTGTAAGCCACGTGGAGCAACCAACCGCGCAGGATCATGGGTCAGCCTGCCAAATTGATTTTGTGTTTTCTAGACTGGTATAGCAGTGCTGAACAAATATTCCATAACTTTTAAAAAATACATAATTAAAACATTTTTGGTCAATATTTAATTGAATGGAAAAATATCCTGGATTGATCACTGCAGGGGTAATGAATGTATTGGAGCAAGAAAAAAATCATGTTAAAGGAAAAGGACAACATTCATATTTCTCTGAATGAAGTCCAAGAATTGATTTGTATAAAGGGAATGGAAACTGGCATGTCCTTGATATTCAGAGTCTTTCTGGGGTGACTGGCTGCCCTCTGCAGGCTCGAATAGAGGAGCTGGAAGAAGAGATTGAGGCAGAGCGGGCGACCCGTGCCAAGACAGAGAAACAGCGCAGTGACTATGCCCGGGAACTGGAGGAGCTGAGTGAGCGGCTGGAGGAGGCGGGAGGTGTCACCTCCACCCAAATAGAACTGAACAAGAAGCGAGAGACCGAGTTCCTGAAATTGCGCAGGGACCTGGAGGAGGCCACCTTGCAGCATGAGGCCATGGTTGCTACGCTGAGAAAGAAGCACGCAGACAGTGCTGCCGAGCTTGGGGAGCAGATCGACAACCTGCAGCGGGTCAAGCAGAAGCTGGAGAAGGAGAAGAGCGAGCTCAAACTTGAGATTGACGACCTCTCCAGCAATGTGGAGAGCGTGTCGAAATCTAAGGTGCTCGGGCAGGCCACCACCCAATGCTTTTGATAAAATAGCTATCTATGATTATTACAATTGGAATACTAACTTAATTCCCCCTCCCCCTTCAATTCTTTAGGCAAATCTGGAAAAAATATGCCGAACTCTGGAGGATCAGTTAAGTGAGTCTAGGAGTAAGAATGAGGAAATTCAAAGGAGCTTGAGTGAACAGACGACACAGAAGTCTCGTCTTCAGACTGAGGCTGGTGAGGAATGTGCAGGAAATGGGGAAGGGCAAAACCTCACGAACATCTCAAAGGGGCAAGTGGTCAAAAAGAAGGGGCAGAATTTGTTCTGGGGAGAATTTCTAGGAGAGTATATTTTCAAGGAAAATTAATTGAAATATTCCATAATAACAGCCAAATATCCTGAAGGAGGATATTTAGAGTTCAGTAAAAACAGGAGTAAGAGGAAGACCAGAACAAGAAGAGACTCAAGGTATCATCTAGATCAAATACTTTCAAAAGCAATATAACCTTGAAGCAAACAGAATCTAAAGGGCAGAATCAGAACTAAAACAAAGTCCTGGGGCTTTCTACTTATTAAAAAAAAAACAAAAAAACTTGTTGACATTGAATCAATACTGATTCATAGTGATACTACAGGACAGAGTAGAAATAACCCATAGGTTTTCCAAGGCTGTAAATCTTTACAGAAGCAGACTGGCACATCTTTCTTTCTTGGAGAGGCTAGGTTCAAACTGCCAACCTTTAGGTTAGCAGCTGAGCACTGTAACCGTGGCACCACCAGGGCTCCTCCTACTTCTTGCTGCACGTTAATCGAGTGATTCAGTGTCTGCATCCAAGTGTTTTAGAATAATTATTTTCTCAAGACAGAATCTAAATTCTTTCAAGAGGTGAATTTGGTTTATAATAACTGATATAAAAGACACTGAGAAAAATACTCGATGTCCACAGGTCCTTGGAATAATAAAAATACTGAAGAACGTTATCTGGTAGGGTTGCTTGGAAAATGTGGCTCGACCTAGAGCTAGTCCTTTGGCCCATGATCACAGGTGCTAACAGCCACAACCAAGACAACTAAGAAAAGATGTTTCGTTGCCACTGCTACAATAATCCTGGGGGATTTACTTCTGGAATCATAAAGTATCCCTCCTATTTTTAAATCTCTTACCTTTATAACATAGAAACCTGAACTTACCCTCTTAAGAGTCTAACTCACATTGCTAGAGGTATAAAGTCCTCAAGAAAGCAGTTATTCCTTAATGACAAAACCAACCAACAGTTGGAAACACCAGCCAGTGGCAGGCCTGATGGGAGTTGTTAGGTGCTTCCAGTAATGTTTCAAATTTGCAGTTGTTCTTAATTGACAGACATCACTCCAAATTTCCAGTAGTTTACAACAATATTGTACCAAACCAAAACCAAACTCACTGCCGTCGGGTCGGATCCGACTCATAGCGACCCCTCCTTGAGTTTCCGAGACTGTATCACTACGGAAATAGATTGCCTAATCTTCCTTCCAAGGAGGGGCTGGTGGGTTTGAACTGCCAGCCTTCTGATTAGCAGTCAAATGCCTTAGGCACTACACCACCAGAGCTCCCAAATAGTTTCCTTCTATGGGTCCCTTCTCTCCCAGGAAGGGACCACGCCTTATAATTTGCTCTTTCCCCATCTTTTAGACAAGTCCTTACAAATAGTAGGAGCTTTATATTTGTGCATATAATGAAAATATTTCCTTTTTGACACAGGTGAGCTGGGTCGTCAACTGGAAGAAAAGGAAAGTATAGTATCCCAACTTTCCAGAAGCAAGCAGGCCTTTACCCAACAAATAGAAGAGCTCAAAAGGCAGTTAGAGGAAGAGAACAAGGTATGTTGTCTGAGGGAGTTCTTGCTTGATCCAGCTTTCAAATAACACTTGCAGAAACAAAAGCCATTTTATTCAGTAGATGATGAGAACAGGAACGGACATTGGTTGTACTGGGTACATGGCATTGACTTGAATCTGCTGGTACCCTACTCTTTCTCGACTTCTGCAGGCCAAGAATGCCCTGGCCCATGCCCTGCAGTCCTCACGTCACGACTGTGACCTGCTGCGTGAACAGTATGAGGAGGAGCAGGAATCCAAGGCTGAGCTGCAGAGATCACTGTCCAAGGCCAACAGTGAGGTTGCCCAGTGGAGGACCAAGTATGAGACAGATGCCATCCAGCGTACAGAGGAGCTGGAGGAGGCCAAGTATGCAATGCTATCTATGTGCCTTCAGGAAAACTAGAACCCTTAATGAATCACATGATAGAGATCACTGGATATAGAATAATTTGGGAATGGATTTGCCTTGTTATGAGATGTTTCCTCATCTCATTTGTCTTTTAATGCAGTAATATTCTATTAGAGGGATCTGGTGTTAGCACATTTCATTAAGAAAAACAGCTTTGATCTTGGTTAGAGACAAGGCAGGGTATTGATCACTGATTCTTGGCAGACAAATTCTTCTGGGATGATGGAAGGAAACGGTACACCTACTGCTCACTTATCAACTCACTCATTATCTGACATTTCACATTTAAGATAATAGTAAAAAATCTATCCAACTGTTTTGAGCATTGACAATGTATGTCTGGCAATAATGAGCACCTAGGTGTATGTCAGAGTCCCTGACATGTCTCCCTTGCTTACATGTAGACAGGAAGCTCCTATTGCATAGTGTTTCACTGCCTGGGAGGGGAGAGGAGATGTGATCTCCCAGAGCCACTGGGGTGTTGGACAGAGACAAGGAGGGGTAGAGTGGGGCTAGCAGGGATGAGACACTGTCAGGCAAGACACTGTCAGACACCTGGTGGCAGTGGCAGTCAGTGTTCTGAAGGTGGTCTGTCCTTGGGGCTGGGAAGGAAGCAAGACCCTCGGGTCTGGCTCCAGCTCCCAGACCCAAGAGGCAACAGGGCTGGGCCAGACCATGGTCGGAAACAGCCTTGAGATGTGGCACTTGGGTGCCTGGGTCCCTGCTTTAGCTGACTGCCACCTGTGCAGCCCTTACGCTTCTTCAATGCCCCCTCTTACGCAGGCATAGGTGAAGGCAAGGCAGGCTATCTGCATGGGGGTAGGGTCAGCGAATAAGTGCCCAGAGGCAGTTGTAGTTTAAGGTCAAGGGCAGAGGCCAGGCCTGGCCATCATATCCTTGGAGGAAATTCTGGATTGTCTACTCTCATGGGAACATGGGGGCAAAGGGGGGCAGGGTCATCCACTGATAGCTGGAGGATGCTCAGATGAGAGGCCAGTGGGGGAACCCAGTGGGCAGTGTGCACCCCTCTGCTCTGTGGCAACAAGGCCCTTCTGGTCACTGACAGAGAGCCCCTGCCCCCAAGAAAGCTATCAAGGGCATTGGGGGTTGTTGAGGTAATGAGCCAGTGCCACCCATCTTAGAAATATGATAAGGGCAGGAGAGGGACGGGACCCTGGGGATGAGGAGGGGGCAGCATTTGGGCCATTCTGACACTGTAAGACTAGGAAGTTATCCCCTGTGGGCAGAAGTGGGGGTCAAGCTCTCCTGAGGTAACATTGGTGGCGGTGGCAGGTGACCTCAGCAGGGGCCCAGCAGGATGTTCAAAGTACAGGTGAAGGGGTGAGGTGATGTGGTCATCCTCTGTTTTCACATACTGCCATCTCTATGGAAGGAGATTGCCCAGTCTTCCTTCCAAGGAGTGGCTGGTGGGTTTGAACCACCAGCCTCCTGGTTAGCAGTCAAATGCCTTAGGCACTACGCCAACTACAGCTCCCTCTCTTTTATTTTCCTTTAGGAAAAAACTTGCTCAGCGCCTTCAAGATTCTGAGGAACAGGTTGAGGCAGTGAATGCTAAATGTGCTTCCTTGGAGAAGACCAAGCAGAGGCTGCAAGGAGAGGTCGAGGATCTGATGGTTGATGTTGAAAGAGCCAACTCCGTGGCCGCTGCCCTGGACAAGAAGCAGAGGAACTTTGACAAAGTATGTGGTCTGCTCTATGCTGGGAATGCCTAATGGTCATGGAAGTAGGAGACCAGGTCCAGTCCTGCCTCTGCCACCGCTAGCCATGTGACCTTGGGCATGTCCTTGAACTTGACTGGGCTGTGGTCTCCTCATCTGTAGAATAGATTAGGAATGGGATGGGGGTCAAGGTCCCTTTTAAACATTGTCAGTGGAAATGAACCATTTTCTTCTACAAAGCTGTTCAAACATTTTGCCTTTCACCATATTGCTGGTCCACCTGAGCTAACATATGGGAATGGAATCTAACTTAGGCTCCATTAAGAGGCTTCCTGGAAGCCCTCCTTTCAGTATGGCCTGTAAGGTTGAGCCAGTGTTTTAGTGAAATATTTAAAAGTGAAGAGCCATTTTCACATTAGGAAAAGGGCACCTATGTCCAGCTGATTTCTTCTCTAAGGATCTATTTGCTTGTTGGAGATAATTGCTACTGGTTAGTTATCTTGAGTAAATTGATGAAATTAAATCTTGGTTAGTCTAAGAATCAAGAACAAGGAGCCAGTCAAATCCAAGCCCAGCCCTAACTCTAAGAGTACTTGTTATATTGAGTTAGAAGTTTGGAGAAGTGCTAATAAATGGGGTACCTCCCATCCTGATGTTTCAGGTGCTAGCTGAATGGAGGACCAAGTGTGAGGAGAGCCAAGCAGAGCTGGAGGCATCTCTGAAGGAGTCCCGCTCCCTGAGCACTGAGCTCTTCAAGTTGAAAAATGCCTACGAGGAAGCCTTAGATCAACTTGAAACTGTGAAGCGAGAAAATAAGAACTTAGAGCGTAAGCCATTTGAAGCCATCTGAAATCTCCTACCTTCACACTCTATTGCCAGAGAGTGTGCTAGAGTGGGCATGACTTCATTACTCAGATCATGCCCTCAGACCCACTCATTCCCTGCATGCATGCCGTTATTGCATGCCCAGAAAAAGTTCATTATCCTAGGGCTTATTGGGTGACACAAACTGTTTGCCCTTGACTATTGACCTAAAGGTTGATGGTTCAAACCAACCCAGTAGCACTATGCAAGAAAGGTCTGGCAATCTGCTTTCACAAAGATTATAGCCAAGAAAACCTTACGGAACAGTTCTACTCCGTAACGTGGGGTCATCATGTGTTGGAATCAACTAAAAGGAAATGGGTTTGGTTCTCTTATATATACAGTGGAGTCCTAGGGTGGTGCAAATGGTTAGTGCACATGGCTGCTAACTAAAAGGTTGGAGATTCGAGTCCACCCAGAGGTGTCTCAGAAGAAAGACCTCGTGATCTCCTTCCAAAAAACCAGTGATTGAAAACCTTGTGGAGCACACTTCTACTCTGACACATGGGTCACTATGAGTTGGAGTTGACTCCATGGCAACTCCTGGTTTTACATACAGTCTGTTAGTCCTCTAGTGCTGCTCTAACAGAAAATACCACAAATGGATAGTTTTTAACAAACAGGAATTTATTCTTGTACTGTTTAGGAGGCTAGAAGTGTGAGTTCAAAGTGCCAGCTCTAGGGGCTGTGTGAAAGCCCCTCGACCTTGGGCTTCAGCTCTGCCTCTTGCTCCTGGCCCACTGGAGCTGGAGGCTTCTCTTCACTCAGGCAGCTGCTGACCATCGAGTCTCACAAACCCAAGGTCAACAAGTAAAATGGCACAGTCCCCAAATTATCAAACCACATGGCAGGCCACTAATTCAAATCCATTAACAGTCCCAAGGTTGGCTGACATCATGGCAGGCTGCTGAACAATGACTAGGCTACATACAGGGTTCAGGCTTGCCTAAAGCTGCTGAGACCTTTCTTGGTGCTTCTTCTTATATGCTGGAAACAGACCACATCCCTAAGGCAGCAACTCAGCTGCTCCAGTAGATTCCACCATGGAATCTATTACCAGTCTCATCATGGGAAATAACTATATCCAGCTGCTAAGCCACTCAAAACCAGGCCTAGCCAAGTTGACATACAATTTAAATACCACACACAGTGTCTTATTTTTAGGAAACAGGATTTTAATAAACTAATTTAACAGCACTTAATTGGTGCTTACCATGCCAGGAAACCTGCAAAGAAGGGTTTGAATATAAGTGAATTTTGTTTCTTTACAGAGGAGATAGCAGATCTCACAGAACAAATTGCTGAAAATGGTAAAACCATCCATGAACTGGAGAAATCAAGAAAGCAGATGGAGTTGGAGAAGGCTGATGTCCAAATGGCTCTTGAGGAAGCAGAGGTGAGCAGCAACGCTGGGGAGGGAGTAGCAGATACAGATGTGATGATGGTAGAGCTGTGGCCTGGGAGGCTCACTGGCCCCACTCAGCTTCCGCATTTCCATCTCTATAAAATCACAGTTTTAATACTTGCTCCTTTCCTCTCAAATAGGGTAAGTGCAAGGCTGAGCGAAATAATGCCTGTGAATTATCTTGAATTTCTTGGAGAAAAGCATTGCATTAAAATGAGGTCAGAAAGGAGATTTTCACAAAAGTCGTAGATGAATTTAAAATATCTAAAAAGTGTTTTAAGCTTCTAAGAAATATGATTTAAATATGCAATCATTGTTTGATGGTTTAATAAAAAATAAATAACAATGAAACAGATTTTATTTCTGCACTGAATATAAATTAGGGACTTTTTTCTTTAGAAGTCATTTTGAATATCATAGACTTAGAGTTAGGAATGTTGTGGTTGTGAGCTGTCGCTCAGTTGGTTCCTGACTCATGGTGACCTCCTGTACAACAAATGAGACTGTTGTGATTCATAGGGTTTTCACTGGCTAATTTTCAGAAGTAGATTGCCAGGCCTTTCTTCCTAGTTCATCTTGGTCTGGACATTCCGCTGAAAACTGTTCAACATCACAGTAACATGCAAGCCTCTACTGACAGACGGGTGGTGGCCGCACATGAAGTGCATTGGCTGGGTATCAAACCTGGGTCCCCCATATGGAAAGCAAGAATTCTACCACTGAACTACCATTGCCCCTAGAGTTAGGAATAGTCCATTGCCATTTTGCTACACCAAAGGGTAGTGTGGCAGGCTTTCTACCACCACTGTACTCTTTCTGTTTTGCTTAAAGGCTGCTCTTGAGCATGAAGAAGCCAAGATCCTCCGAATCCAGCTTGAATTAACTCAAGTGAAGTCGGAAATTGATAGAAAGATTGCTGAGAAAGATGAAGAGATTGAGCAGCTGAAGAGGAACTACCAGAGGACGGTGGAAACAATGCAGAGTGCCCTGGACGCAGAGGTGCGGAGCAGGAACGAAGCCCTCAGGATCAAGAAGAAGATGGAAGGGGATCTAAATGAAATTGAGATCCAGCTCAGTCATGCCAACCGCCAGGCTGCTGAGACCCTGAAGCACCTCCGGAGTGTCCAGGGACAGCTGAAGGTTTGAGAAAGCTCCATGACAGACAACCTCCCATCCTCACATACTTGAAGACATAGATTAGGCTAGTGGTCCTAATGCCTCAACTTCATATAGAATTTTCCTTGTCTCTCTGGCTAGGATACCCAGCTCCACCTGGATGATGCTCTCCGGGGCCAGGAGGACCTGAAGGAGCAACTGGCAATTGTGGAACGCAGGGGCAACCTGCTGCAGGCCGAGGTGGAGGAACTGCGGGCCTCTTTGGAGCAGACAGAGCGAGCCCGGAAACTGGCTGAACAAGAGCTGCTGGATTCCAATGAGAGAGTGCAGCTTCTGCACACCCAGGTAATAAGAGGGAGAGGAAGAGACAAGAGCTATCGGGTACAGATCCACTACGGTAACATCACGCCTCTTGCCCTAGAACACCAGCCTCATCCACACCAAGAAGAAGCTGGAGACAGACGTCACACAGCTCCAAAGTGAGGTTGAAGATGCCAGCAGGGATGCAAGAAACGCTGAAGAGAAAGCAAAGAAAGCAATCACAGATGTAAGGCCTTTCCTTTCTGCCCGTTTGGCTGCTCAGTATTTCATTAAAGCCCTCTCCCCTGTCCCAAACCCGAGTTCTTTGATATAGGACAGGCTGAGGTCAGGATAAACATGGTGTGGCATTCTGCTCCACCTCCCCTGGAATTCAGCTTGTTCCCTACTGTGCATTTCAAAGTGGGCATGAGAATGGAGCATGGGAAAAAAAAAAAAAAAAAAAAGACAGGAAGGGATTCTATTCTGTTTCTTTCCTTATGCCCACTGAAAGTTATGCTCATCTTTCCTTCAACATCTGACAGATTCCAGATATGAAAATGAGACCCTCATATGTTAATATCCCACCAAATTTCACCTCCCATGAAGCCAGGTTCCATCCCACCCTCATCAAACCTTACTGCATCTCGGGGGGGGGGGGGGGGAGCTTCTCTCTGCTGTCCAAAGCTACAATAGCACCATCTGCTGCTGATGGGAGAACATCACTTCTCAACACCTGTTCTCCAGCACATTCACACCCCACAAGTCTCAAGAAGCCTTCCCTAATCTCACTATTCCCAAACCTGTGATGCTGGATATCAAGTCAGTCTCCTCTAAGTCTCAGGGGCCTTGGAAAATACAGGTTCTCTTTTCTATCTGAAAGTAGACAGTTGCTATGAAACCTTTCATAAGCCGAAATGGTGTAAAGTGAAGAAGCAATTACCATTAATTTACCTGGAAAAAATTTTTGAGCATTCCCAGACCCCAAAAATAACCTATCAAATTATACCTAACAACATGTAAAATCTAAAATAACACTGACATTTAGTGTTCACAGACATAGCTCAAAGCCATGGTGGCTTAATGCTGAGATGCCGAGTGTAGTTCCCTAAAAGAAACTGGGTGACACCACCCTTGCTGCTTGGAGTGTGTGCTACCTCTTTAATGGCTTGCTATAAAACAAACTCGCTAGTTTCATTTTTGGCCTTTTTTCTTAAAAGAGAAAATCCTCTTTGGATTTCTTTCTGTTAGTGGAAACAGGTGCTAATATAAGTCTTTTGCAAAAATGAAGTGGCATAAAGCAGGAGACACCTGTAGCTATGTTGTGTTCAATGGTGATAAATGAAAGAATTTTCTTAGAGAAGAATGAAGGTCCCAAGGAGGCCAGTTTTAAGAAAGGAAGAAACCATTTGTCCTCCAGCCATTAGGGGTGTCATTTCTTAGATTATTTCATACAACCGATACAGTTCTTCTCATATTCTGTGGTGGGAGGGTATGCCCAGCCACTGTCTTACCTACAGTCTTTGTTCCTTTCTCATGTCCCTGCTTCTCTGTAGTACCCAGGTTTTGGCAGCCCCAATGCACTTGACTTTGTCTGCCTCTTGGCGGGTGTGATTTGCTTTTCAGGCAGCCATAATGGCTGAGGAGCTGAAGAAGGAGCAGGACACCAGCGCCCACCTGGAGCGGATGAAGAAGAACTTGGAGCAGACGGTGAAGGACCTGCAGCACCGTTTGGATGAGGCTGAGCAGCTGGCCCTGAAGGGGGGCAAGAAGCAGATCCAGAAACTGGAGACGCGGGTACTTATGGGAAGAAGCCCAGCATAAGCAGAGCCTTCCAGACTCTCCCATTTATGCTACAGCTGTAAACCAATTTCCCAACCATTTCCTGCAGATCCGAGAGCTGGAGTTTGAGCTTGAAGGGGAGCAGAAGAAGAACACAGAATCTGTCAAGGGCCTGAGGAAATATGAGCGACGGGTCAAGGAGTTAACTTACCAGGTAAGTGGGAAGGGGAGTCTCTGGGTGATGCAAACACTTGGCTGCCAGCTGAAAGGCTGGAGGTTCAGGCATCTCAGAAGAAAGACCCAGCAATCTACTGAAAAATCCACCACTGAAAACCATAGAAAGTATGGTTCTACTCTGATACACGTGGGATTGTCATGAGTCAGACTCGACTTGACAGCAACTGATTTACAGGTTAAGTGACAAGAAATCCCTGTTGGTGTTTTCTCTGTACAGTGCAAACACCACCACGGAGTCTCTCACCAGAATACAGGTAGACATGCTTCAGCTCCAGAAAACTTGCAGGACCTTGTGCAACGATGCCCCATCCTCTGTAGCTACACTCCCATTTTCTCATTTTTAGAGTGAAGAGGACAGGAAGAATGTGCTGAGATTGCAGGATCTGGTGGATAAACTGCAAGTGAAAGTGAAATCCTACAAGAGGCAGGCTGAGGAGGCTGTAAGTCAGATCCGTTTGTGGCTTTGGAACAGCAACCTTTTCCAGTTCTCACAGCAAGGGAGGGGACACTGACCTTATTGGCCTGGACTGTTTGGTTTTAGGATGAACAAGCCAATGTTCATCTCACCAAATTCCGAAAAGCTCAACATGAGCTCGAGGAGGCTGAAGAGCGGGCTGATATTGCAGAATCTCAAGTCAATAAGCTTCGAGCTAAGACCCGAGACTTCACCTCCAGCAGGGTAAGTCCCTTCTGTCAGCATGAAGTGGAGAACAACAGAGAGGTGCTCCAGGAGCAGCTCCTGGGATGACTGGGAAGAACCCACAGTGACTGTTGAATGCTCTGACCTGGGAGGAATCTTAGACAATCCCTTATTTTAGAGATGGAGAACCTCAGACTCAGGAAGAAAAGAGGTTTTCTTGAAGTCATTAGCTGAGCAGTGGCAGAACTGGCTAGAACCCAGAACTATAGTCTAGGCCACAATAAATGATTAAAGACTCTGGAAACAACCTAAATGTCCATCAACAGATGAATAGATAAACAAGTGGTACACACAGACAACGGACTATTACTCTGCCATAAAGAGAAATAAATCCTGATACATGCTAAAACATGGATGAACCTCGAAAACATGATGCTGAGTAAAGTCAGTCACACAAGAACAAATATTGTCTGACCCCACTTACATGAAATATCTAGAATAGGCAAGTGTGCAGAGACCAAAGGTTTTTTTAGCAGCTGCTGATGTAGCAAGAAGGGAGTAAGAACATGCCATTGCTTCTGTGAAAGGTGATGGAAAACATCTGGAAATAGAGAGTGGTGATAATTGTACAACATGTTGCACATAATGTCATTGAGTTATACATGGGAAAAAATGTTGAAATGGTAATTGTTTCATGATGTATGTACCTAGCACAATTAAGGGAGCTCTGGGGGCATAGTGCCTAAGGCATCTGACTGCTAACCAGAAGGCTGGTGGTTCAAACCCACCAGACATTCCTTGGAGGGAAGATTGGGCAATCTACTTCTATATTGATACCACCTCAGAAACTCAAGGAGGGGTTGCTATGAGTCAGATCTGATTTGACAGCAGTGAATTTCATTTGGTTTTTTAGCACAATTAAGGAACCCTGGTGGCACATTGGTTAAGTGCTTGGCTGCTAATGGAAAGGTTGGGGATTTGAACCAAAGATGTGGCAGTCTGCTCTTATAAAGATTTATGGCCTTGGAAACCCAGCCTTGGAAATCCTGTGGGGCAGTTCTACTCTGTCCTATAGGGTTGCTATGAGTTGGAATCAACTTGATGGCAACAGGTAAAAAAAAAAAAAAAAATTAATCACGTTCCTGAAAAGGAATGAGTTCTGTCCCCCTGAGAGCACTCCAGCGCCCTCTGATGGCTGCTGTGGGAGTGCCTTCCAGAGCAGGCTGAGTATTAAGCTGTCAGCAGGTAAATAGCTGCAAGGAGTGAGTGGAGCTGTTTTCTCCAAAGAGTTCTGAGGGCCAGCTTCTCAGGCTCTGGGCAATTCCCTCTGTGTATGCACTTGTGTATTTTCTTGAGGTCCAAAAAATGTCCTTGTGTTCTCCTATGAAACGTGTAAGAGCAACTCCATGATGATTGTTACAAGAGGGACTAGGAAGAAATGTATCTCCACCATCTCACATAACTAACAATACCTATTCCTTTCCAGATGGTGGTCCATGAAAGTGAAGAGTGAAGGACACCCTTCTGGAACAGGACGGAAAATAGACAAAATGTATTATTTTCATGATTCCTGACCGCTTTTCACATGCAATAAACTTTACCTTGTTTTTGTTTTCAATTTTATTTTTTCCCCCTCCTCCCCATGCAGAAATGGTTCATAGTTTGGTGATTTTTATGCCTACTGTTGAAATCTCAGTAAGCAGATGGTTTTATGAATTCAATGGGTTTGTATATGTGGAGGGAGGAAGAGATTGCTTTTGGTTCAAATTTGAGATTAGAGTAGAAGGAAAAACTACTCCTAATACAGAACACTACTTTGAATAGGCAGATAGGGTGAGGAGTTGTCAAAAGAGCCACCTTTCAATATGTCATGAAGGAAACACCAAGTTTAGGGTCAGAAAAGCCCTGTCTCAAGTTAAATAGAGTACTTAGGAAAGGAGATTAGATCGCCTTTGTCTACATCCTACCAAGGTGGCTGCTCATGCAAATACTGTGCCAACTATTAGGAATATACAACGAATAAAAGACTGCCAGGTCCCTCCAAGGGCTCACACTCTACATCTGCCCAAGTCATTATCCTGGTGGGGTCTGCAATATTTCAAAGCTGGGTCACAGAAAATCTTACCCCTTTTCTAGGGTAAACCCATCTTGACCTTAAGAAAGAGAATACTACAGGAGTTCAGAATAACCATCTAGTTGGCCTGATGCTAAAAATAGCTTATTATGACTGGAATAATTTGTTGGTTACCATAAACTTATAAGAAATAGTTGCCAAGTTTCCTTCTTCATCTGATTCTAAAAGGCTAGGAGATGACCTGGTTTGACTTAATTGGGCATTAAAGACCAAGTGGGGTTCTCTTCAGCTCCCAACCCCAAGTTGAACAACTCCTGGGATTTGTCATAGTTGTAGGAAGGAGATCATTATTGGAGTCAGGTTTGGCTTCTCTGTGATCTCAGATCATACAGTCTTAAGTATGAACACTTCATGACAGTACTGATGGCTAAAAAGTGACATATCCTTCTGGTCATGGCTGTTGCTGACAGGAAGTTACAGCAAGGAGAACAAGTCTGACCCATGCCCAAAGGTCAGGCTCAAAAGCCCTCTCAGAATGCACAAGGACTGCTACAATTTGCCTTCTGGGGAAAGAAGAAGATAAAGAAAACAAATGAAGTTTCTCATTGCAGAGGCATTCCAATGGATACATAAAGGAGCAATGAAAGAAGTGAAATATCACCACTTTATAACAGCAAGTGAATTATGGCTGTTAGTAGCACCAAAAGATAGACAAACAGACATTATATGACTCCTAATAGAAGGATACACCACCTATGAGGAATTCCTGCCCAAAGAGCTAAGTTGGGTCTGATCAAGTCTCTGGATATGACTGTCAATTCACAGGAAATACAGGGGAGAGACACCAAGATGCAACCAATAAAATCCAGGATGTGGGGAACTTGACAAGCCATAATATAAATATAAAAGAAATGGAAGTGGAGATCTATAGATTGAAAGAGACTTAATGGACTTATCAACCAATTGGGAGCTCTGGTGGCATAGTGCCTAAGACATTTGACTGCTAATCAGAAGGCTGGCAATTCAAACCCACCAGCCTCTCCTCAGAAGGAAGACTGGGCAATCTACTTCTGTAGAGATACCACCTCAGAAACCCAAGGAGGGGTCGCTATGAGTTAGGATCAACTCAACGGCAGTGAGGTTTTTGTTTGTTTGTTTTGTCAACCAATTGCACTGTATGGGCCTTGTTGGGATCCTGATTTATACAAAACCAAAAAACCAAACTCGCTGCCATCAAGTTGATTCTGATTCACAGTGACCCCCACTGGATTTCCAAGGTTGAAAATCTTTAAAAAAGCAGGTCACCTCATCTTCTGTGGAACAGCTGTGGGTTCAAACCACCAACCTTTGAGTTAGCAGCCAAATGCCTTAACCATTATACCACCAGAGTTCCTTGATTTGTACAAAAAAGATGTTAAAAAATAAGCATACACACAAGTATCCCAATTGGAGATATGTGATGATAAAGAATTACTGTTAATTTTAAGGTATAATATTATATATATATATGTGTGTGTGTGTGTTTATAATAGACCTTTTAAAAATACATAAACTATTTACAGAAATGGAAGGAAGGAAGGAAAGCAAGGAAGGTAAAAGAGGAAGGAAGGCATCTTCAAAGTGAACTTGTTTTACAGAATTTCAGATTTAAGGAATTTATAGAAGATGCAATTTATGCAGAACTGGGCCGTGAACCTGAAAATCTGAGGTTGTAGAACCTGACATGTCCTCCTATCCACAAAAACTGATACTTCATGCAAGAGAGAAGGTGAGGAATTGGGTTCTGGAAGCTACCATAGCTATCTCTATTAGACACTGATTTTGTGAAGGACATAACCAGAAAAATTCATTTTTTAAGAGTTAATTTTGTGACCACCTTTACTAGTGTCCAATTATTCCATAAAGCAAAGGAGGCCCATGATGACAGAAAATATAAGCTCTCTGTTAGTGAGGAGAGAAAAATGAGAGCACATACCTCATTCTAAATAAGGACCTGCTGTACTACACAAAGGAACTCTGGTGGCATTGTGGTTAAGGCATTGGGCTACTAACCAAAAAGTCAGAGGTTCAAACCCACCAACCACTCTGTAGGAGAAAGACAAAGCAATCTACTTCTGTAAAGATTTATAGCCTTGGAAACCCTATGGAGGTCTCTGAGTCAGAATCGACCCTATGGCAGTGGGTTCTTTTTTTTTTGTAACACGCAAGCAGAAGAGGGGATGTCTTGTCTGGGAAAGGAGAGGAGGAAGATGACATCAGCCACTATTTATTCAAGTCTTACCATGAGCTATCTCATGTCATCTTTAGAGCATCTTCATAATAGTAACTTGGGGAGATGGGCCTTATTACCCTGCTTACAGATGTAACTTTCTCAAGGTCAAAATAACAGAGGTGGGATTCTCTCCAGATACCATGAGCAGCTGGCAAAATGGATGTGAGATATGCCATGAGGAGGTGGAGTACGAGACAAAATGTGTTAGAACTAGGCTGGTAAACCCAAAGCACATATTCCTTTGGCTTTTTGAACATTTACTATTTCTGTTACCTACTCCCAGGGGTTCCACTGTAACCCTTATCTTGCCCACCAATGTAACCCATCCTGTTCTCAGAGAATCTTCCCTTAGATAGACCATGTGGTCCTTCAGTTACAGGTTGGGCATTTTTCACTTATTTATGATACCTCCCAGCTCTTTTGTACATGAGCCCAAACAGGATGGCAAGAAAAGGAGAAAGGCCTCTCCCCTCCCATCTCACTTCTCTGGGTGGGATCCCAGTATCTCCAAATTAAGAGCCATTTTTTATTTCTTTTCCCTTCTTCAAGAGCCTGACTTTTTCTATTTTTTGTTTTGTTATTTTCTGGAATTGGGGCATGAAATGTATTTTCCCCCTGTACTTACCATGCTATCCAGAAACTTCTGTCTTTCTGAATTCTGTACTGAGCCTCAAATTTCTTAGTGGTAGATTTCATTACCTTTATAATTTTTAAATTACGCAAGGCATACACGTTCAAGCACAAGATTAAAAAAGATCTGTGAACTATAAAGGGTCCGCCAGCAAGGACTAGAGACACCTTCTTTATTTGGAACAGAGGAGATCTTGATTTATGATTGGCAGATGGCTTCCTTCTTAAGGACATGCAAGGGACACTGCTTCTAATAGCAGTAACATGCCCTTATGGGGGGAAAGAGGGCTATAGTTTGCAGCCTGCCACCAGCTGGTGAGGGCAGCATTTATAATTTCTCCAAGCCTGGATCAACATGATAGCTGAGAGTTTTAATAAAGCAAAGTGACCTAGGAATGTGGGCAAAGAAAGCCACCCAGAATACAGAGGGCTCGTTACACCCCAATGCATAATCCCACTGCTAAGAAACAGCTGAGGCTGAGAGGTTCTGAGGCTGCTGGTAAGGCTGAGCAGTGATCCTGTTACCCTCAACAACGCAGAGACATTCCTCAGGCTCTTCTGGCCCCAGCTGTGGGCCATCATGAGCCAGGGCCCAGGACGCCACCAGTTATTTTTATCCAAGACGGTTCATGCTTTCCATGGCAGTGAGGCGTAAGAAACCCCAACTCCCGAGCATTTATGGGCCTTCTCCAGGTTTTATCAAAGGAGTTGTGGCCCTTGCCAAGGACCCCTCAGGAAACATAGAAACAAGTGATAGACACCCATAGGCCACATTCATCAAAAACCTTAACACCAAAGAGGAGGGGCAGCTTAGATAAAGAATCAGACAGTTGCTATTGACATAGGGTTACTCAGTGACCCAAGAATAAAAAGATAAGTAAGATAGAACTGTAACTTCAAGAAGAGTAAAGAATATAAGTGTCCAAAGAATAGTGATTTAAAAAAACAGAGAGAAAGGAAATAAGTAGAATGAGAAATTAAGGAGCCCTGGCAGTGCAGTGTTTAAATACTCAGCTGCTTAAATGGTTGTTGGTTTGAACCCATCAGTGGCTCTATGAGAGAAAAGACCTATTTTATTTTGTAAAAGTTACAGCCTAGGAAACACTATGGAGTAGTTCTACTCTGTCTTACAGGGTCACTGAGTCAGAATTGACTCAATGGCCCACAATAACAACAGGAAAGTAAGGAAGGCTACAGAGTGATATGTTTTTACAGTCAGAGGCCAAAAGAAAGTCAATGCTTTTAGCAATGAGCACAGTGCCTTGTATACAGCAGGCACTCAGTGCATGTGTGAAATTGACTCCCTAGTAGGAAAAATTAAAAATAGCAAAAAAGAGAGAGAGAAAAAAAAAAAAACCCAAAACCAGTTGCCTTTGAGTCATTCTGACTCAAGGCAATGCCATCCAGTGGATGGCCAGGACTTTCTTCCGAGGTGCTTCTGGGTGACTTTGAACTGCTAACCCTGTAGTGAAAGTGGTAAGGAAATCTACATGCCCTTGAGGGAGAAAGGTTCTTTTTCTTTGAACTTTCTGCCTTTGTGTATGAAAAATAAAGGGAGACTAATAACCCAGAAGTGGTTCTTTAGACAATCCTAACCATGAACTTGATTTTCTTGGCTTTGTGAAACAACCACAGTGAGCACAGCTGTTTGCAACTCACAGGACTCATAAACTTGAAGAGTCAGGTATCAGAGAATAGGCCCTTGGGGGTGAGGCGCCTCTGTGTGAAGAGAAGAATCGGCAGCTCAGGAGCCCCAGGGCCAGAACATCCATATCCCCCATGCTCTGCTACTGTAAGTTTCAGACCTGTGTTTTTCTTTGCACTTATCCACTCATTTATCATTTATTAACTGCCTACTATGTGCCAGGATGAGGGAGGAAAGAAAAAACCCACAGAAATTAGACCAGGCAAAGGGAGAAGAGAGATTATGGCTTTATAGTCCCCAAACTCCAAGCAGGGAGGGCAGGTGGGTGGAGAGACATCCATTTCCAAATATGGCCCAGCTTCACTCAGTGCTGGGCAACATTAGCATCCGCAGCAGCTGCATCTATTTTGGGCCTGGGGTCTCTGTCCCCTGGGCAACAACAGGTGTCCAGACCCAAAGAGCAAGGCATAATACTTGGGGGTTGAGGGCATGCTGGCACTGTACCCAGAGGCACAAGCTGGTCCTTTGAGTAGCAAAAGCTGGTCCTTCAGGTAGAAACATGAACCTTCCTCATTCACTGCTTTTCCAGAGGGCTCACCAGCCATCTCATCTCCACCCCACAGGGTGACTGCTGGTTTCTGAATAGGGGGTAGGCTTGGGATGAGTGCAGGTGCCTCTTTAGGCTTAAACAAACAAACAAACAAACAAAAAGACACACCAAATTTACTGTTGTCGAGTCGGATCCCTCTTTGGGTTTCCGAGGCAGTATCACTACAGAAGTAGATTGCCCAATCTTTCTTCCGAGGAGTGGCTGGCTGGTGGTTTTGAACTGCCAGCCTTCTTGTTAGCAGTCAAATGCCTTAGGCACTACATCACCAGAGCTCCCCCCAAAAAACTAAACTCACTGCCATCAAATTGATTCTGACTCATAGCGACACGCTTTGTGTTTGCAAGGTGGTAAATCTTTACAGAAGTAGATTGCTCAATCTTCCTTCCGTGGAGTGGCTGGTGGGTTTGAACAGTCAACCTCCTTAGCAGTCAAATGCCTTAGGCACTATACCACCTCTTTAGGCTACTGAGGGGTAAAGTTCACAGTCTCACAGGCGACATCTGCTTCCTGAGAGACCAAGGACCAGGAGTCAAATCAGGGTGGCAGATAATGAGACAAAGGGAAGTTGGCCCCTTTCTCTCCACACCACCTCAAGGCTTAGCCTCCTTGGTGCTTCATGCTCATAAATGAATGACAACAGCAGCCAGTTCCAGAGAGCATGCCCACAATCTACCACACACTGTTTTAGGTACTCTTCTAACAGGCACAAAACCAAAAAACTAGTTGCTGTCAAGTTTACTCTGACTCATTGTGATCACATATGTGTCAGAGTGGAATGGTCCTCCACAGGGTTTTCAGTGGCTGTTTTCTTTGGAAATAGATGGTCAGGCCTTTCTTCTGACTTGACCTTCCAATCTTTTCGTTTAAAGATGAGCACCTTAACTGTTGGCACCACCCAGGGACCTAACCTACACTTCGTAATAAAATTTCTACCAGCATTCCAGGAGGCAGGCGGAGGCCTTAGTGGTCAGATAGGCTGATAGCTTGTTGAAAATTAGATTATTAGGACACGAGTTTTTAATCCCTGCAAGTGATTTGAGTTTAGCCTCACAATAAAGGCCAGACCACAATAGTGTCTTACACATAATGAGTGATCGATAAACACATCCTCGTGAAATTTGCTGTGACCATAATCAATCTCCCACGGCCAGTGGCAGGCAGCCCCATGGATCTCATTCTCGCTTTTTGAGATGGTAGAAGTGTCATTCCCTTTGGGAAGATCAGCACTTCAGCTGTGACCTAGGAGGTTCTGTTGCAATCCAAGGGAGGCTTAAATAGGGTATCTCCTGGCCACCTGTTCTTTTCTCATCTTTCCTCTGTGTCCACCTTGGGGAGTGGGGGTATTGAGCTGGTACCAAGCTGGGCTTCCCTGAAGCCTGGATTCAGTGCTGTCAGCAGTGAAGGACCCCCACAGTTCTGAATCCCATGACAGCCCACACACAAATTTGAAATCCTGACTCTGAGCCCAGGGATATTTCCACTGCCTGACCAGCAGGGGGCTGAGCACACAGTCAATGCTCCCTGGACACTGGTTCCCTCCCATCCTTCTTCCTCCAAATTCTGGCTTGCCTTGTCAGCCAGCACAATCTATTGCTTTGTTTCATTGTCTGAACTACGCAGTTGAAAATGAACATAGGCTTTTGTGTGTGTGGCTCTAGCTATTTCTCTAAGGTAATGTTAACAGTAGTTCTATGCTTTAAATCATCCTGTTTTCCTGAGATAAAAAGATGGTTTGAATATTAATCACTAGAGGAAAACAAAGAACCAGTTTGGCAGGGCTCTGCCTGCATTTCACGATTTCACTGAAACTCCTTTTCAGACTGGTTATGTGAAGATCTGGTGATTAGAGATACATGTTCATCACAAGGCATTTTGCCTAAAAGAACATCTAGGGATCAAGGCAACCAATGTCACAACTGAGTCCATTCAAATTCATCACTACAACCTATTCCTCCTCATCGGGCCCCTTTGAAACAGAATTCGGATCTAGCACTTTCTTCCCAGATATTGCCACTAGCCCCGTTTGCCTACCAGTTGAGTCCACATGCCTTAGACGGTTACTCTGTGGCCTTGTCAAGCTCACTTCCCACCAGTACTCCAGTCCAGACACATGGGATTCTTCTTTGCATCCATGCCCACCTCCCACCTCACCCACCTCCACTTGTTAAAACCCTGACATGTCTCAGGGCTCTTCTGCTTCTCCTTAGCCACAGTGGTGACCCCCCTCATCCCAACCATTTGTCCCACATTTCTGTAGACACTTTTCTTATTCCTTCTACTCTGCCTGAATAAGGGCTGGGACTTACTGCTTTACTTGTCTTCATATCATAGTTCCCATCCTCAGTACTTTGTATTTTCAAAATTCCACACACACATAGTTTAGATCCAATCATTGGAAGAAAATGAACTATGAATGAGAAACTAGGTCCTAACTTTATTGCTAGTTTCTTGGGCAACTCACTCTCCAGTTTTCAGGTTTCTTACCTGAAACTTAGAGGTCTGAAATATTCAAAGTTTTCCTGAACTTAGTTAAGCATCAGAATTGCTTAGGGTACCTTCTAAAAAATATTGAATTAAGGGTTTCATGGCTGGAGATTCTGATTCTATAGGTTGGGTTGGGGCCTGGGCATCTGCTTTTAAAGACTCTCCCAAGGAATTCAGATGATCTGCCTAAAGATCAACTCTTAGAGGAATGTTTTTAAAAAACAGATTCCTTGGGCCAAACCTAGACCAACTGAACCACAATCTCCAGGGCAAGAGACCTGGTTATTTGTGGAGTTAATAAACGCCCAGGTGATGTTTTATCATAAAGCTGGCTTGAGAAAGGTTGGCCTGGAACCTAGCTTGCATGCAGAGTGCAGACTGAGGACCAATAGCATCAGCACCCCCTGGGAAACTGTCAGAAATGCAGAGTCTCAGTCCTCTCCCCAGAGCACTGAATCAGAATCCGCATTTTAACAAGGTTCATCTGTGACTGGTAGGCACAGTACCGTTTGAGAAATTGCTCTAGATCTGTGCCTCTCAAACTTTAACATGCCTCAGAATCCTCTTGAATGTCTGTTAAAACCCAGACTGCTGCTCCCACCCCTCAGTTTCCGATTACCAGTGGGTCTGGGTGGGCCTGAAAATGTACATTTCTAACAAGATGGATTGGCACAATGGCTGCAATGATGGGCTCAAGCATAGCAAGGATTGTGAGGCTGGCACAGGACTGCGCAGTGTTTCATTCTGTTATACACAGGGTCACTATGAGTCAGAGTTGACTTGACGGCACCTAACAACACAACAACAACAAGTTCCCAGGTGATCCTGATGCTGCCGATCTACGGACCACACTTTGAGAATCAATGCTCTAGATGATCTCTCACAGTCCTTCTAGTTCTAAGAGTCTTTTTATTATTACTTGAGTGAAACATCTACATTCTAGAATTTTAGCTTCTTTAAATCCACTTAATTTTATTAATCCACCTAATTAATCTACTCACACTCCTATTCACCCACCCTGAGTCACCACGGCCATTGAGTCAATTCCAACTCAATAGTGACCCTCATAGGGTTTCCAAGGTTGTAAACCTTTATGGAAGCAGACTGCCTCATCTTTCTTCTGCAGAGCAGCTGGTGGGTTCAAACCACTGAACTTTTGGTTAGCAGCCAGATGTCTTAACCAGAGCTCCTTTCCCTGAGTGTTTAAGATTCTATGAATTAATGATCGGTATAACTAAGGAGTCCTTGGATGATGCAAAGGGTCAAATACTTGACTGCTAACTGAAAAGTTGGTGGTTCAAACCCACCCAGGGATGCCTTGAAAAATAGGCCTAGTGATATTTCCAAAAGGTCACACTCTTGGAAACTCTATGGAGCAGTTCTACTCTGCACATACGGGGTCAGCATGAGTCAGAAGTGACCAGATGGCAACTGTTTTTTTATTTTTAAATAACTATTTAAATGCTAAGTTGTTTGACATAGACTGTTCCAAACAAGAACCCTATCATCAAAGCTGGATGTAACCATCCAAAGCTCCTTGGAGAAACCCATTCCTTCTCATGCACCCTCTCCTCTGGGATGTGCCCTGCAGGAGATGTTGCTCTTGGACTGCCTTTGAGCCCTGAGCCCCACAGGAGCAGGACTTGTTTCTTTCAGAAGCTGGTTTTCCACACTAGTCCTCAGTACTAGAGACTTGGGCACACAATGTCAAAGAGAACAGGGACCATGGAGGTGATCTAGGCTAGACATCTTATCTCACAGATGAGATGGAAAGGACAGTCACATACCCTGTCAGTGGTAGTGCTAAGACTGCAGGTGAATTTCTTGCTCTAGGGTACCCAAGCCTGCAAAGTACTGACATAACCATAGCAACTCTGCTTCACGCTTTCCACCTCTTGAGCCCATCTGCTCACACAGTCCCCAGCAGCCCCACCTCAACTATTGTTTTTGGGTGCCACAGAGCTGGTTCTGACTCATAGAGACCTCATGTGCTACAGAGGAGAACACTCCCATAGGGTTTTCTTGGCTGTCATCGCTATGGAAGCAGACCAATAGTCTTTCTCCTGTGAGAGCTACCGGGTGGGTTCGGCTTTGTTGGCAGTTCTAGTGCTCAAGCGTTGTGCTACCAGGGTTCTTTCCACTTGAATTATCCAGTGGTGTCACTAGGGGGGTGCTGATGGTGGTGGATCACACCAGGTGACAGTCGTAGAGGGAGTGACACGAAAATGACTGTCTGTAAAATTTTTGTGCAGTATTTCAGCAGAAATTTATTATTTTTTGTGAAAATATACCTGTATAATTGTAACAACAAAAACCTTTTTGGCAGGCCCAGCTAACATGTATCAGTATACCTACAAAGCTAAACTCTATGGGAGCTCTGGTAGCATAGTGGCTAAGACACTTGCCTGCTAACCAGACGGCTGGCGGTTCAAACCCACCAGCCACTCCTCGGAAGGAAGGTTGGGCAATCCTACTTCCGTAGTGATACTGCCTCGGAAACCCAAGGAGGGGTCGCTATGAGTCGGGGCCGACTCGACGGCACATAACAACAACAACAACAACATGGTAATTTACTTCTTGAAGCATCTAATGCACTTCAGTCAGAGCTGTCATTGTTACCGAATTACAATGATGCTTCAAATTACGTGGTTTTATCTAGCATGTGCACAAATTGGTATTTGTGAACCTATGAATAACTCTTTTTGAGAATGAATTAGCAATTAAAGGAAAAAGGGAAAAATGAAAAAAAAAAGGCTTCTGCTCAGTTACTAATAATGTTGTAACTAATGATACAATTCAATGTAGAAAGATTTTACAAAACAATTTTTTTGTTAGTATTCAGATACTTTAAGCAATTTACAACAATATTTATCACATATTATTCTATGATTAAAATTGATAATAAACATTACTAAGGATTCTGTATGGTCTGGTACAGGAGGAGGTCTGTGAGAGGAGGGTAACATCATCAGTTGCCATACTGAGTGATATCAACCTAGTGATGTCACTGCAGCTGTTGCTGTTATGTGCCCTGGAGTCGGACACTACTCATAGTGACCTCTCCTTGGGTTTCCGAGGCAGTATCACTATGGAAGTAGATGGCCCAACTTTCCTTCCCAGGAGTGGCTGGTGGGTTTGAACCACCATCCTTCTGGTTAGCAGTCAAGTGCCTTAGGCACTATACTACCAGAGCTGCAGCAAGATGTTATGAAAGTTCCGGAGCAGATTCCCAACGTGCTCAATGCAAATCTTTTCTCCTGAAGGCCTCTGTTGTTCTGTCGGCATCATCCTTCACTTGCTGACACACCCCCTTGACACCAGAGTCTCCCTCTAGGTGGCGCTGCTGCTCTGCCAGGCACGTTGGTTCTGGGCTAGGCCTCCCCACAAGTAGTAAAGTTCGAGAGTGCCAAGTGAGCGGAGGCGCTGGCAAAATGTGGGTGAGAAGTGGGAGAAGATTACCTCTCTGCCCTTTGCCAGGCACTTTGAAAAGAACAGAGCAGTGCCAGGCCGCATGAGGCCCCTGGCAAAAGGAAAAGTCAGTTATACTACTCCCGTCTTCATTTAATATTTGGACATTTTGTTTATCATGGATTTTGTTGTTGTTGTTGTTCATCATGAATTTTGATTAAAATTTTTTTTTGATATTTTGATTCATGAGCTGTGATGTTAAAATATTGTTCATCATGAATTTTGATTTAAAGAATGTAATTGATTTTTTAAAAATAGTTGATTAAAAATATTGCGTGAAAACATTACTTATCTTGATTACTGAGTTTTTTTGACACCCCCTTAAATTTTGCACCAAGCAGTACCTCACTTTCCTCACCCTAGGCCTGGCCTGTTCAAGAACAGTGTGGGCTGTGCCCTGGGGTCTTCAAGCATTATGGAAATTGCTGGGACTGCTGTAATGGAGAAGGTCAGTGGTCCAAACCCATCAGCTGCTCCATAGAAGAAGATGAAGCAATCAACTTATGTAAAGATTTAAAGCCTTAGAAACCGGACGGAGGTTGCTATGAATCTGAATCGACTCAGTGGCATTCCCCCGCCCCTCCTGTAACAGAAGCTGGGCTGGGCACCTTTTAGGGCATTTATTATGCTTGAAAGCTTTGGGCTGGGTCAGTTGGCTGCCACTGGGAAGGAGCCCTATTCCCCCAGGGTAAGTTCTGCCTCTCAGGAAGCCAGTCATTCTCCCTGCTAATCAGTTTCTGCCAGCCCATGCCACCAGGCTACCAAAGAGTCCTAACATACAGAACTGCCACTGTGTGGTCACAAGCCAAAGCCCCTGCTATTGGAGGAGACAGATTTCCTAGCTCAGTGTATCACCCACTTTTTACAGTTTTCCCCTGCCCACTGCTTGACTTGATGGGATTCAGTACCTGGGAGTTTGTTGTTGTTATGTGCCATCAAGTGGGACCCAACTCATAGTGACCCCTCCTTAGGTTTCCGAGGCAGTATCACTATGGAAGTAGATTGCCCTATCTTCCTTCTGAGGAGTGGCTGGTGGGTTTGAACCGCCAGCCTTCTGGTTAGTAGTCAAGTGCCTTAGGCACTACACTACCAGAGCTCACCTGGGAGTTTAATGCCTATTATCCCTTCATTGTTTGGGCTCTGATTCCCTCATTCCCTCTTGTTTTGTTGTTGTTGTTTGTGTGCCCTCAAGTCGGACCCGACTCATAGCGACCCCTCCTTGGAATTCCGAAGCAGTATTGCTGGGAAGTAGATTGCCCCATCTTCCTTCCGAGGAGTGGTCTTGTTTTAGGAGAGGCCTTTTTATTTTCTCTCACCTAATTGGCAGTTTAGGAGCTCTAGTAGTGTAGTGTCTAAGGCACTTGACTGCTAATCAGAAGGCTGGCAGTTCAAACCCACCAGCCACTCCTCAGAAGGAAGGTTGGGCAATCTACTTCCATAGTGATACTGCCTCGGAAACCCAAGGAGGGGTGGCTATGAGTTGTGTCTACCTGGTGGCATATAACAATAACAAAAATTGGCAATTTAAGGCGCTCTGGTGGTATAGTGGTTAAGGCATTTGACCGTTAACCAGAAGGTTGGTGGTTCGAACCCATAAGTTGCTCCATGGAAGAAAGATGAGGCAGTCTGCTTCTATAAAGACAGCCTTGGAAACCCAGTGGAGGTGACTATGAGTCAGAATATACTCAATGTCAGTGAGTTTTAATTGGCAGTTTGAATTCAGCGAGAGGCACCCTGAAAGAAAGGCCTGGTGATCTACTGAAAGTTCACTGTCATTGAAAACCCTATGCTGCACAGTTGTGCTCTGAAACACCTGGAGTCTTTGTGAGTTGGAATCAGCTTGCTGGCAACTGGTTTTAGTTTGGGTTAATGAGTTAATATTCTTAGTTCCTCGTGACATGTCTTCTGATGCTTCTACTTTCTTTCTGTGAGCCCAGTTGCCTTGTGTAGTAACAGGACACCATAGTGAAACAAGCTGCCCACTGAACTGACAGAAATGGCAGAATCAAAGCGCTGGATAAACAGCCACTCCCAGCCTTGGTTTAGAGCTACCTGGGGAGCTTTTAAAAATCCCAAAGGCCACACCCAAAGCCAATTAAATCTGAATCTCTGAGGGTGTGTTTATAAACTCATGCATGGTTCCGACACGCATCAGTAGTTTATAAACTTCCCCAGGTGGAAACTATACCCAGCCAAGAACTAGAACTCAAACTAAAAGAAACAAACTCACTGCCATCAAGTTGATGCTGACTCATAGAGACCCCCATTGGGTTTCCAAGGCTGTAAATCTTTATGGAAGCAGACTGCCTCATCTTTCTTCCACAGAGCAGCTGGCAGATTAGAATCATGGGCCTTTTTGGTTAACAGCCAAACACCTTAACCACTACACCACCAGAGCTCCTTAAACTTGAGAACTAAGGCATCAAAAACAGTCTTGGGCTTCCACCCAGAGGTGCTACCTACAGGCTAGTGCAGGTGGTATGACCTACGGTAGGATCACAGACTAGGGGGCAGACAGACATCAGAGATGTTAGGGTTTTAGAACCTAATTTCCCCACCAAAGATTCTCCTCTACAAATTGCCTAGTGACTTCCACCCCAAGCCCTTCAAAAGATATCCTGCTTCCTTAGGCTACTAGTTGTGCTGGTGAGGCAGCCGCTACTGATTAGCAAGATCTTTTGGCATGCAGCTAAAATCCACCTTGAGAAGTGGACTCCCTTGGCTGTCGTTCTTCACACCGGAGACACAATAAATCTACTCTCTCTGCTCTTCTAGGGTCCAAAGACATTCCCCTTACTTCTGTAGGAGCAAGTCCTCTCAAGGTGAAAGAGACCCAGTTCTTTCACCTGTGTTCTGCTCCCTCCTTGGTTGTCCTTTTCTTGATACGCTGACTGGCGATGTATCTTTATCAATGTGACACCCAGAATTCAGTCTAAGTTTTTTTTTTGTTGTTGTTTTGTTTTTTTTTAAAATATTATAGGAGCAATATTTGTTTGTCATGAAATATATTTGTAAAAACCAAAATAAAACAGAAGTAAAAGCACCCCCTGACTCCTCCATTCTCTCATTCCCACTGTCCAGGGGTGGGGGCAGGGAACCACTGTTAAAATATGGGTGGCGGAGCTCTGGTGGTATAGTGCCTAAGGCATTGGACTGCTCACCAGAAGGCTGGCGGTTCAAAGCCACCAGCCACTCCTCAGGAGGAAGATTGGGCAATCTACCATAGTGATACTGCCTTAGAAACCCAGGGAGGGTCGCTATGAGTCGGATCCGACTCCATGGCAGTAAGTTTGGTTTTTGTGGTTTATCCAGATGGAGCATCATATTCTTGCAACAAGGGAGAGACCATTATCTGCTGCGCTGAACCTGTTTCTCATCTGCAATATGTGAATAATTATAGCATCTATCCTAGAGGAATAATGACATGACACAGATAAAGAGCCTGTCATATACTAAGTATTTACTGGACGGTTCTCCTTAAAGGCTAACTGAATTGTCTCAAACTATTACTGGAACTAAACAGAGGCACAGAGGAGCTTTTCCTGATTATTATATTCACATCACAGCAGGATCATGTCCATGTAGATTAAGAAAAGTGGTCCCAAAGCCCAAACGATGAGGGCATCTACCAAAAAAACTAAACACACTGCTGTGGATTTGATTCCAATTCTCACAGTGAGCTCTCCTTGGGTTCCAAGGCAGTATCTCTACAGAGGTCGATTGCCCAGTCTTCCTTCCGAAGAGTGGCAGTGGGCTTGAACCACCAGCCTTCTGGTTAGCAGTCAAATGCCTTAGGCATTACACCACCAGCACTCCTAAGGTTATCTGAGACCTTGTAAAATAAGAGGCTGTGGAATGCATTCTTCTAAACAGTGAATATGACGAAAGTGACCACGAGAGGGCAGTGCTGGGTAACTTATGATAGGAACTTTTCCTGGTCAGTAAACTCAAAGGACTACTAACCAGAGCTGCCAAGGCTGCCTGGATTCTAAAAACATTTAGTGGAGCCTTGAGGTGGCACCTAGGCCAGTCTGCCGGGGTCTGAGCTGAGCACAGTCACCTAGTATCAAGTCATCCCAAACTGCATGTGCACCAAATCTTTTCTGGTGCCCATTTAGATGCATTTCAACATCTTAGAGTTCAGATTGTGTGGCTTCCACACCACCTTCTGCATGTCAGTGAGCTCTTCTCTCACCTGCACCTGTGGCAGGTGTGGATCAATCTTGAATTACAGCATTTCCCACTGAGGCTGGTCTAAGAATCTGTCTCAACATCACATGTCAGGCAATGACTACAACTGCTCAGACTGGACACCAGAGATTTGGTCATTCAGCAGATATTTTCTGAGGACCTACTACATGCCAGGCACTGAGTTATTGCTGTTCTGTTCTCCAGCCCAAATCAGGCCCAATGTAGTGCTGGTTTCCTTGGCATAGACTCAATTTTCTTGGATCCCTCCAGATTCAGAATGACCCAGGACTGCTCTCAATCAGCGTGCCTCAAACTGCTGGGCCTTTTCTGATAAGAGATATATGATGAGAATCCTCCGATCTTGAATCCAGGTCAGACCCTTCGTGTTCCCCTAGTCAAATTCACAACGGCAACAACTCCCTCCCTGCCAAACAGACTCAAATCTTAAACACCTCCTAAGAATCTGACCCAGACCCAAGACAGTGCCCCAAATTAGACTCTTCCCCTTTCCACCATTCCAATCAAGAGGGAAGAAATACTTACAGACCCTCTCATTTCCCCAACAGTTCAGATGTCGAATATTCTCTATATCAAATACTCAAATGTCCTTGGACTTGGTAAGTGGTGTGTCCCACCAACTTAAAGGCTGCCCTGCTCCACTTGGCCTGGGGGTTTGTGTTTAAGAATGTTTGATTAAGCATGCTTTTCAAGGAAAATAAGGGAAAATGTTCTTTTTTAATTATGCAATTTTAGAGAAAGGGAAGTCAATAAGGTTCTTGACATGAGGGCTACAGACTATTTTAAGAAAGAGGAGAGGAAGGATACAAGGAATCAAAGGGTTTAACACTGCTTAAACCAGAGAGATCATAAAATACTTGTGGGGGATTTATTGCTAAGATGGAATTTAGCTGACTGAATGATACAAGATGCTCAAGATAGCAAAAAAAAAAAAAAAAAAAACAGGGTTGGCGGGCGGGGGGCGGTGAGATTTCAGCCTACTTAATCATCTCAGGAGAAAGACAGAAACACACCCAAAAGGCTCATAGTTGAGTTACATTCTGAGCCTGAATCAAGAGCTGAGTCAGATCTTAGGCCCATCTGGTTTATATCCCAGTGACCCAGCATTCTGGGGACCAGAAAAGAAATGATGGTTACAATGGGAATTAAAAGTTATTAAGGAAAGGTATTCAAAATTCCCTGATGATCTCAGCAACAGAGCCCTGACAAAGTCATCTGCACCTTAATAGACCATGGAATCTAGAGGCAAACAGCCTCAATATTCCATGAGGTCATCATGAGCCTGGCAAACTGTCAATAGCAATAAGCCTAAAACATCCAACAAAAGAAAACAAAACAGAAGGTAAAATGCTCTATTAACTTTACTCAGTTTAAGAAGATAGAGTCACAAAACTCCACATATTTGCAGCATCCATTTATGCTAAATGTCCGGAGCAGACAATTCCTAGAGACAGAAATAGTAGTTGCCAGGGGCTGAGAGAGGAGCATATGGGGAAGGACCACTAATGGGCGTGGCATTTCTTTTTGGGGTGTTGAAATGTTCTAAAATTAGACTGTAGTCATGGCTGCACAGCTCTGTGAATATATTAAAACCCACTGAGCTTTTAATGGGCAAATGTGATGATATGTGAAATATATCTCAAAGCTGTGAAAAAAAGAGGATAGGAAGGAATGTAATATGACTTATATATATTCCATTAGAAATTACTCTAAAACTTCTACAATATAAAAGGACTAGGTTCATTTACCTAGAGAATTCACAGTGTGGAAAATGCCATTCTCAGTCAAGGCTGGAAAAAGGGGGTGTTTCTATATAATCAACAGAGCTGAATTCAGTAAAGAGATTAGAGAAAGAAAATATAAAATGTACCCTTGATGCAATAGAATTATAGACTTCAAGAGAAGAAAGAGATGCAGAAGAGTATATGCTTATTCATATATAATCACTTATTTAATGAAACAGTCTAAAAAAGCACAAAAGGGTTTTTTTTTTATTTTGAATGATATTTTAAATTTTTATTTTAAGAGTTTGTTTTACATTCAACATTACGTGTACATTTAGTTTCACTCCCCATTTACCATGCCGAACCCTAACCCAGTCTCCTCCCCTCCCTGCCCAGTAACCCTCCCCCTGTGCTCCTCATAGTTATGTACTCCTGTTTGTCCTATATTACCTCCGTGTGAATGTTGCCCCTCTGGTGCCCTGTGGTCTACTGCTCCAAGGGATGCATTTCCATAGAGTATGTGGGTGCATCCACCCGGGTTGAGTGGTCTGCACACACATCTGGTTTATTATTGGGCTGAGAGCTTGCCCCTGGGGGTACGTTTTATTCCAGGTACAGAATGTATGCCAGGGCCATAGTATTGGGGTGTCACCAGATTTCATCTGACCAGTAATTCTGGTCATTATTGAGTGTTTGGATTTTGTTCCACGTTTTTCCTCCCACTCTATCAAGGATCTCCAGATTTGATCCTTTTCTGAGTGATTGGCATTGGTAGCACACACCATCTAGTTCTTCTGGTCTCGAGGACCATCATGTCCTAGGGCTGATTGCTTCCAAATACCCTTGTTTTTTTGCACTCTTCTTTGCTTCCAACAATGGGAGACCATTAGCTGCATCTTAGATAGCCACTTGAAAGCTTTTAAGACCCCAGTTGCTACTCACCAATGTAGGATGAGGAACAAGACTTTTACGTATTTTGTTGTAAAAGATCACTAAAGATTTTGACATGAAAACTCAGCCCAGTTCACCAGTCCTCTCTCTAACTTAACCAATATCGCAAGTTTATTGTATATCCTTCCATAAATGTTCTATGCATGTGCATGTATGCACACACACATATACACATGTCCTCTGTTGTCCAGTTAGACAGAAAATATAAGAGGGAAAATGTAAACTAATTAAAAGGAAGAGCTTCCTTAATATAAGAGCAAGTCTTCACCTTATATGGTGGAAGCACTTCCCTTTACTTCAGCATGGTGAAATACAGGGGCTGGTATAGTCTGACAAATTTGTTCCCGAGATCAGCAGTGGGCAACCTGTTGTCACATGAGATGACTCTGAATGACACTCACACAGGTCATCCAGTCAATGGCATGAGAAGGCATAAAGACACAGGCACAGTCCAGTCTGGACCTGCAGGTGTGTGCTCCATGCTTTCCTCGTCTTTGGATAAACACCAGCACTGTGTAACACAATACATCTCTGTTTCTCTGGTTGGAGGCTTATATGGAAGCTCCCAAGATATACTACTGGGGTGGGGATTATTGTGGATACCCATGGATGAGCACTTAAATTTGAGGAGAAAAATGAAGCCTTGTCGTGATGCACAGGGAAGGTGGCTAATTCTGTGTCTGGTGGTTATGTGGTGGAAGTACCAGAAGAACCACAAGTGACATCATTAAATGGGTAAATTTTTTTGGAAAAGGCAATGCGATCATAAGGCTCAACATAAAGATTGCCTTCCAATCAGCTGTAAAGTGAAATATATAGGTTTAGCAATTAAAATCTTAAGCAACATAACACAGGAACAAGGCTACTGCCTTGAAACAGAATACCAAAATACGAGAAATATAGTTCAGGTTACAAAGTCCCCTTGAGGATTCTTCAACCTCCAAAGTATTTTTAGTCATGGTAATTGTAGACAGTGGACAGAGTGCTAGAAGCCTCAAAATAAGATGGCTCCCAAAACCTAAGGTCAGCAAATGCCTTCTCCGTAAGTCAAGACTGCAAGAAGGATGGGATTAGCTGTCTACAAGACAGCTTTCCAGAAGTAACCCATCTTGCAGAGTGATTTGAAGTGACCTTACAGAGGAGATTAAAGTGCTTCTCCCAAGTACTTCATTAGCAAGCAGCCAAACTCTATACAAAACAACCTGACACTTAGGAAACTGTGTGTTGTGGTAACGGGTATAAATGCCAGGGGAGTGGTCTGCATGGATACTTGAGCGGGAAAGTTGGGAAATAAAAATCTATCAGTGTGTCACTAGGAGATCCAGTAAGCTCTGTGATTTGGGTGCTTGATCCTGACCCTTCACTTAAAAAGAGACTCAAAGAAAAAGAGGCTATGCCATCAGATCATCAGAGTTTGATAGAAATAGGACACAAGGGGATCTAATTTCATTCTGTGTTCACCAAACAACCTTCTGATCTCATTCCCTAGGAAGAGAATGCTCTGGAACAAAGACTGGGTCCACTTTTTGGACTCAGAAGAGCTCCTTTTAGAAACTAATAAACTAGCATTCTGCTGTAAACATCAGTCTCTTGTGAGTTTGGTTCATATGCATCAATTTCTGACCACTTGACCAAGGCTACATGCCCTGATAAAAGCATGTATCTGAACTTCAACATATCATTTTTCATCCAATGTATTGAGCACTAACTGATAGCAAGCACTGTGCTAACTGATTGCTGTCCAGTTGAGTCCAACTCACAGTCACTCTATAGAATGAAGTCGAAATGCCAGATAGGGTTTCCAAAGCTGTAATCTTTGCAGAATCGGATCATCAGGTCTTTCTCCTGCGGAGTCAGTAACGATTTCAAACCCCTATCACTTCAGTTAGTAACCAAGCACTTAACTGTTGTGCCACCAGGTTCCTTAGCACTGTTATTGTTGTTTGGTGCTGTCCAGTCGGTTCCAAGTCATGGCGACCTTATGTACAACAGAATGAAACACTGCTTGGTCCTGCTCCATCCTCACAATTGTTGCTGTGTTTGAATTCATTGTTGCACCCGCTGTCACAATCCATTTCATTGAGAGTCTTCTCTTTTTCACTGACCCTCTGCTTTACCATGCATGATACCCATCTCCTGGGGCTGGTCCCTCCTGATAACGTGTCCAAGTAGTGAGATGAAGTCTGGCCATTCTTGCCTTCAAGGAGCATTCCAGCTGTACTTCTTCCAAGACAAATTTCTTTGTTGTTCTGGCAGTCCATGGTATATTCTGTATTCTTCCCCAACACTAATTCAAAGGCATCAGCTCTTTACTTGGTAGGGACATGGTCCTTCCCCTTAGGGAGCTCCAGACCAGTGTTGGCCAGGCCTGGACAGTAGTTAAATATCACTTGTGATGGCTGAGCCTGAAGGGGACAACACGCATCCTCCACAATGATCAAATCAGTCCTTCTCATGTGTAGTCTCTTCATGAAATCAGAAAACTGATTCATTTAGATCTGGGAGAAACCTCAGACAACATTATATCTAGTGGTTCTCAACTCTGCCTGCAAATTAGAATCACCTAGGAGAACTATTAAAAACTGCTAATGCCTGACCCAGCCCCCAGAGATGTTAATTTAATTGGTCAGGAAAGAATGCCAGGCATAAGTGTTTTAAATACTGCTCAGGTGATTCAAAGATGAAGGCAGGGCTGAGAATCACTGATCTATTCCAAATCTTACATTTTCTAGATGAGTAAACTGGGCCCAAGGAAAGGAAAGGGCATGATGATTTTTACATTCATTGAAGTGTAATACTTTGATAAGTTCAGTGATTTGTAGTACTTTAAGTCAGGCTATGCTTTGGGAGCTCTGGTGGTGTAGTGCCTAAGGCATTTGACTGCTAACCAGAAGGCTGGTGGTTCAAACCCACCTGCCACTCCTTGGAAGAAAGATTGGGCTATTTACTTCCTTAGAGATACCGCCTTGGAAACCCACGAGGGGTCATTATGAGTCGGAACTGACTTGATGGCAGTGAGTTTGGTTTTTATGCTTTGATTGAGGCAATCATTTAGTCATTTGCATATGATCTCCATAATATTTGTCATAGCCACAAGCATCTCTATGCACTTAATAGTTTTTCTTTAAAACAAATGATGTTTTAAAATTTAAATGCTTGTTGCGGCCAACAAACATATGAAGAAATGCTCACGATCATTAGCTATTAGAGAGATGCAAGTCAAAACAACAATGAGATACCATCTTGCTCCAGCACTAGTATCAAAGTTCAACAAGACAGAAAATAACAAATGCTGGTGAGGTTGTGGAGAGATTGGGACTCTCATATACTGCTGGTGGGACTGTCAAATGGTACAACCATTGTGGAAAGCAGTATGGCGATTCCTTCAAAAGTTGGAAATACAAATACCACTTGACCCAGCCATCCCATTACTAGGTATATACCCTAAAGAAGTGAGAGCCATAACAAGAACAGATATATGCATGCCGATGTTCATCACAGCACTATTTACAATAGCCAAAAGTTGGAAACAACCTAGATGTCCAACAACTGAGGAATGGATAACCAAACTTTGGTACATTCACACAATGGAATACTATGCAACGCTAAAGAATAATGTAGAATCTGCAAAACACCGCATAACGTGGATGAACTTGGAGGACATTATGCTGAGCGAAATAAGTCAGTCACAAAAGGACAAATATTGTATTAGTCCGTTATTGTGAAAGTTAAGGAAAGGTTTATATATTGGAGGACATTTTCTTTGTTGGTTACCAGGGGTGGGAGGGAAGGGGAGGGAATGCTGTTAGATAGATAGAGATAAATATTGATTTGGGTGAAGAGAAGGGCAATGTACCAAATGTGAGTGACCAATATGGCAGCATTGAGGATGAGAAAGACAGAGAGAGTTACATGGGCAGTACAAACAACAAATATGAACCCCTTTGTAAATACAATACTGAGTTGTCAATGAAAGCAAACATGGGTATAGGGACGGATAGATGTCACCCATCTAAACAGATGTCACAAGCTAAACAATTATGTATGTCTAAATGGAGAGTGTATCCAAGATCATATACAGGGTTGGCAGACAATGGGCCTCTCGAAGAGTATGAAGGGATGGACACTGGGAGGAGGTAACTATGGGGAGGAAGTGGGAGGGGAGCTGCTGCATTGTACATTTTGGTCAATGACATGAGACAAAGTATATGTGAACTGCTGTATGAAAAGTGAATTTACTCTGTAAATCTTCACCCAAATCCTAATAAAAAAAAAAGAAAAAAAGAAAAAAAAAAATTTAAATGCTTGTTTCAGCCTTGTCTTCAGTAATAAAATCTGTGAAGTACACCTAAACATTAATAATTATGAAAGTGAATTGACACCTGGTACACACATCACATCTGGAACAGTTGTGTTGGGGTATTCTTAAATTGTTTAAAGGTCTAGGGCAAGTGTTGTCAGACCTTTGCCAGCAGTTGTTCATATGTGAGGTTGAATCGACTACAGGTAATCCCATAGGTACCAGGTAGTACCTGATCCTCATGGAGACTGTCAGTCCTCAGTGACGTTTGGATTGTGAGGCCTGATTAATGTCAGAGTTGGAGTGAGGAAGGCAGGGCATGACAGGAGGATTTATTTTACCTTTTCTGGAAAGGCCACAGGTCACCCTGTGCCAAGAGACTGTTAAAATGGAGTTGTCTATCCTTCATCTGGAATCTGCTGATGCAAACCTGCTGAAATTGATCTAGAGGTGAGGGGGAAAAAAACAAAACACTCCACTACAGGATGCTCTTAAAGTAACATCACAGGGGCATAACTTAGACTATATGCCACCCTTTAGTCTGGGTTCATAATGAGTCGGGATTTTTAATTTATAATTCTACTTACCAAGTATTCTGACCTATTTTCTTTTTGGAATAAACTTATTTATTTTGTAGTTTCATTTAATATGTTCTAGATTGATATGCTGTGGTGATACAGTGGTTAAAGCACTCATCTGCTAACCAAAAGGTCAGCAGTTTGAACTTACCAGCCACTTCGTGAGAGAAAGATGAGGCAGTCTGCTTCTGTAAAGATCTACAGCCTTGGAAACCCTATGGGGCAGTACTACTCTGTTCTGTAGGGTCACCATGAGTCAGAATCAACCCGATGTCAGTTGGTTTAAATTGATATGCAATATTCCAAAAGAAAGAAAAAATAATATATTTGTCAATCTCCCTCTTAGATCAGCTTCAAGTGAGTTAGTTCTTTGCATTCCAACCAACTAATTCTTCTTAATCGGGGCTTTTATTGAGAAAACCTACTGCCAAGGAGTCGATCCCAACTCACAGAGATTCTTTAGGTTATAGTAGAACCACCCCATGGGGTTTCCAATGCTGTACATCTTCATGGAAGCAGACTGCTTCATCTTTCTCCCATGGAGTTGCTGGTCGGTTCAAACTGCCAACCTTTCAGTTAGCAGCTGAATGCTTTAACCACTATGCCATGAGACATTTTCCAGTTGTCAAACTTGGGAGGAAAGCGGCAAAAAGAGTGGGAGAATTCATCGTCAGGTGAAATGAGATGACCCAGAACCCTTTTTACAGCCAGCCATCCCGAAATAATCCTAAGACTTTCTCCATGTCTCTGTTTCTCTCTTACTCTTGAATTTAAAAAGATTTGCCAGTGACCCAACAAGGTCACTCTTAGGAATGTCCCTTTACATGAACTCTGTTTCAAATACACAAGAAGACACACACAAGGACGTTCAATGAAGTATTCTTCATAATAGTGAAGAATTAGAAATATCTTAAAGGTCTATCAGTAAGAGAATGGACAAATAAATTACAGTGGAGTCATACAATGGAATGCTATGCGGTTATGAAAATTAATAAATCAGATCTACCTGCATCAACTTGATTAGGTCTCAAAAAAAAAAGTTGATGAAAATAGCAAGAATTTTCTACATAATGTACTATGGTATTTTGGTGTAGTTTTTTTAAAAAAAACAAAATAGAATTATATATTGTTTATGGTTATAATATCCACCTACGGCCACTGGGTCGATCCCAATCATAGCAATCCTAAGTGTAACATACTAGACAGGAAAATACACATCAATTTCAGGCAAACAGTATCTTTTAAAGGTATGTGATGACTGTAATATTTTATTGTAGTTGTTATTTTTAAACTCTTGAGGTAAATGTGGAAAAATTACATTTGTTCAACCTGAGTGGTGGGTATAGATATTTGTTAGTTATTTCCCATACTTCTATCAGTTTGCAACTTCATAATTGGAAAAAAAAAGTTATTTAAGCTATTAGAAACTCTGTATCAAATACACATATGTGAACTCATTTGGTGGGGACATTGGTTTATGATGGAAAGCCTGCATTGCCCATAGTGACAAATGAAAAACTCAACTTTTTTTCAGGTGGATAGGCACAGGTAAAATTGGCAGAGGGATTTGTTAAAGGGTTAAAAAAATGATGTTCAATTTTTTAAAATTCCATGCAATTAAAAAATAATGAGTGAAAAAAATGTTTTCCTTAATGAAACACCATTGCTTTTTAAAAACAGATGGTTGAAAATAAAGTATTTTCTTTCTTTCTAGAATTGACTTTAACAGAATGACAAAAGTATTCTTTCTCAACAAGCTAAACAATACAGAGACAGTTAAGTTGACAGTCTCCCGTCTTGGTTGCCATTCCATCTCCATCCTACAAGTTAACTAAGGTTTATAATTTCATAGGTATCTCTTTGCCCCTTTCTGATTAAACAAAATTTAATTGTTTTGACAATCACTTCAATTTTTATAATTAAAGATAATTTATTCTATTATTACCAAAGTAATCCATATTCATTTCAGAAAAATATAGAATGTGAAATTAAGCAATAAGAAGGTAAAATTAAAAAAATAATTACAATGGGTGTGCATTTGAGTCCACTATTTAAAAAACTTAATACATGTTTGAATACTGAATTGAAAGTTGAGGACAAATTCCACTGTCCAACAGATGGTGAGCTTCGTTTACAATAGTACCTTGCCATAAACCAGTTGCCATAGTTGATTCTGACTCATGGTGACCCCATCTGTGTCAGAGTAGAACTGTATTCCACAGGGCTTTCACTGGCTGAATATTTGGAAGCAGATTATCAGGCCTTTCTTTTGAGCTGTCTCTGGATGGACTTGAACCTTAACCTTTTGGTTAGCAGTAGTGACTCTTTCACCACACAGGGAATATAGTCCCTTGCCATAAGAGGACCTTCATGATACTGAGGGAATCAGTGAGAGTGGTTCCACTTCAGGCAGGATGTAATTTGGGTTGGTAATTCACCAATTATATCCTGAGCTTCAAAATGGGGGTGCCATTCATGTCCCCCAAAGCACAAGTTAGAAATAAGATGTTCCATTCCCTTCCACAAGATCTCTGGACAGCTGTGGCTCACCAAATCCTGCCTCTCTCCTTCTTCATTGGCCCCACCCTCATGTCCCTGTCCTTCTTTCTCCTCTGTCCTCCTCACCCTACTCCTTTCATTTCTTCCACTGGCAGAGTGCTCATGTCACTCATTTCTTGGGTAACTAGAGCCCTTCAGCTGTTTGGGTCCCTGTTTGGAAGGACATCTCAGAGTTTCCCTAGGCTCTTGGGGAGGCCAACTTCCCAGAGGCCTCATCTGCAAAAGCAGAGGGTTGACTTAGAATTGCTTACAAGAACATTGTAAAAGCGATTAAAATGAGTTATCTTAGGTACTTGGAAGCTCCCTCCAAAGTGCTCCAGCCCCTTCTGAGACTTCTATTTCTAAACTAAACTTCCTCAGCCACTATTTGGGGGTCTTATCATGTTGCTGAGATTAATAAAGATACTCTGGAGGGTATGCAGGGAAAATAGTTAAAAGGAAAATATTCAATGGCAGTAATATTTCTTCAAAAAGATGAAGGCCTAGAGATAGGTGCAGGGCAGTATCTCCTAAATCTTTAGGACACAGGATATGGACATTTCAGCCAAGAACTATCACTGAACTCTACTTGCCGACACCTTCAGAAACTGGGGGCTTCCCTGATGAAACAGATTTTTTTTTTCCCACCTCTCTCTCTTTTATTGCTCCTTCATGGCTTTCTTTCTTTCTTTTGTAGTTGTATTCAATATTAAACACTTTTGTCAAAAAAAAAAAAGAAAGAAAAATTATTTGGAAATATGTTAGCACCATCAGCATTGACTCAAAATATATGGATAGGCCTCCCAAGGCAATTGCTTGTGTAAAAAGTCAGAAACTAGTGCCAAGGGGCCAAATCACACACACGATACTCACCTGTACCTGTACCTCAGCTAAGGAAATGATAAAGTCATTGGGGAAAGAAATAAAGACTTAGAAAAGTCCCCAGGGCCTAATAGCAGCGGGCACCATGGTAATCATGTGGGGACAAGGAGCCTTGGATGGTGCCAGGAGCCATTGGCATTATCATTTTACACAGAGACACACAAGAATGTCTTTCTAATCCAAGACTTGGGCTTCCCTCCTTGATCTCCATGGGGAAAGAAACCTGAGGACAGAAGGAGTCTGCCAGACATGTCTTCTAACACTGCAAATCTGGCTGAGAGATGGGGCCAGAGCTGTAAATCCCACCGGGGTTGTTCTCAGAAACGAGGTGATGGGGCAATCTGACTTCAGATGTTCTACCTGATCCTAGGATTCTTGACTGACCATGGCTAATGGAATGCTATTATTACCAATTTTGTTATTCATCAGGTATTATTATCAATCATGTATTAGTACATAACAACAAAAACAACAACTCAACATTGGTGAATGGTGTGCTGGCTACTGTGTGATTCACATATATTTTCTTACTTGCCTTATGTTCCTATTAAAAAAAAAGTCAGTGCTACTCTTATCCCTGCTTTGTGAACCCGAGTTTCAGGGAGAGTAAATAATTTGCTAAAATGACATGCATAGTAAGTTTTGGAGCCAATAAAATAACCAAGTTTGTTATACTACAAAGCCCACATTCTTGCCTCCTGTATCCTGGGTCTCATAAATATTATAAGCGTAAGAATGAACTGAGAGCCCTCCAGTTTCTACTAGCAGTTGCATCTGTTTTACAGGTCCAGAACTAAACTAATTGAAGAGTCTTTGTCTCTTTCATTTCTACCTGTCTTTCTGAATTCTTCCCTGTTCAGTCTTCCTGCCATGTTGTTTTTGCTGTGAGGTGCTGCCAAGCCAGTTATGACTCATAGCAAACCTGTGTGCAACAGAACAAAACACTACCCGGTCCTGCATCATTCTCACAACGGTTGCTATGTTTGAACTCATTGCTTCAATCAATCTGACTTGCTGAAGGTCTTCTTTTTCACTGACCCTCTGCTTTACCATGCAAGATGTCTTTCTCCAAGGATTGGTTCCTCTTGATAACATGTCCAAAGTACATGCCACAAAGTCTCACCATCCTTGCTTCTAAGGATCATTCTGGTTGTACTTCTTCCAAGACATATTAGTTCTTTCTTCTGGCAGTCCATGCTATATTCAATATTCTTCATCAATACCATAATTCAAATGCATCAATTCTTTGGTCTTCCTTATTCGTTGTCCAGTTTTTGCTTGCATATGAGGCTACTGAAAGGACCATGGCTTGGGTCAGGAGCACCTTTGTCTTCAAAGTGACATCTTCCCTTTTTAACAGTTTAAAGAAGTCTTTTGCAACAGAATTGCCCAATACAATATGTTGTTCAGTTTCTTGATTGTTGCTTCCATGGGTGTTGATTGTGGATCCAAGTAAAATGAAATCCTTGACAACTTAAGTACTTTCCTTCTTATCATGATGTTGCTTATTGGTCCAGTTGTAAAGATTTTTTTTTCTTTATGTTGAAATATAATCTACATTGAAGCTGTAGTCTTTGGTGTTTATCAGTAAGTGCTTCAAGTCCTCTTTGCTTTCAGCAAGCAAAGTTGTGTCAACTGCATATCACAGGTTGTTAATTAGTCTTCCTCTAATTGTGTTGCCATCTTCTTCATATAGTCCAGCTTCTTAGATTATGTGCTCAGAGCATGGATTGAATAAGTAAGGTGAAATGATACAACCCTGACACACACCTGTCCTGATTTTAAACCATGAAGCACTCCCTTGTTCTGCTGGAACAACTGCCTCTTCGTCTATGTACAAGCTCTGCATGAGCACAATTAAGTGTTCTGTATTCCTATTGTTTGCAATGTTTTCCATAATTTGTTATGATCCAGACAGTCAAATGCCTTTGCATAGTCAATAAAACACAGATAAACATCTTTCTGGTATTCTTTGCTTTCAGCCAAGATCCATCTGACATCAGCAATGATATCCCTTGTTCCACATCTTCTGAATCCAGCTTGAATTTTTAGCAATTCCCTGTCAATGTACTGCTGCAACTGTTCTTGACCTATCTTTAGCATAATTTCACTTGTATGAAATATTATTGATATTCTTCAATAAGTTCCATATTCCATTGGATCACCTTTCTTTGTAATGGGCACCAATATAGATTTCTGCTAGTCAGTTAGTCAGGTACCTGTTTTCCACATTTCTTGGCCTAGATGAATGAGCACATTTCATTATAGTAATTGGCTTTGTCTTCTTGAGCTGCTCTTTGAAATCTTGGGTTCAATTCTTTTATCTTGTCATTTCTTCCATTTGCTTTAGCTACTCTCTGCTCAAAGGCAAGTTTCAGAGTCTCTTCTGTCATACATTTTGGTCTTCTTTTGTTGTCTTTTTAGTGACCTCTTGCTTTCTTCATGGATGATGCTCTTGATGTCATCCCCCAATTCTTCTGGTTTTCAGTCATTGGTGTTCAATGCATCAAATCTATTCTTT
>NW_006921786.1:1271464-1272569 GCF_000298275.1 Orycteropus afer afer | reverse complement strand
CATATGGTTGTCTGATTCAAAATGGCCAAAACCAGTCCATTTCAGCTCACTAATGCCTAGATATCAATCTTTATGTGTTCCATTTCATTTTTGACAACTTCTAATTTTCCTAGATTCATACTTTGTACATTCCATATTCCGATTATTAATGGATGTTTGCAGCTGTTTCTCCTCCATTTGAGTGATGCCACCTCAGCAAATGGAGGTCTCAAGAGCTTTACCTTATACATATGAGTAAGGTTGGTTTTACTCTGATAATGCAGCTCTTGCCCAATCCTATTTTGAGAGCTTTCTAACATAAGTGATTCATCTTCCTCCTCTGTATTGGACAATGTTTCCAGACTATTCATAAAGTTGTGAAGTAATGTATCAGACAGTGTTTCTCTGCTATTCATATGGTTTTCCTTGGCCAATTCTGTGAGAAGTGGATGGCCTCTTCCTTCTTCCTAGTCTGTCTCACTCTGCAAGCTGGGCTGATACCTGTGCACCATGTGCACACCACTGGGTTTGAAACACCAGTGGCATAAGCCTCAAGACTCATAGCAACACGTCATCACAGTAGGACAAACTGACAGACAAGTTTGTCTCCCTTAGTTGTTGGAAACCTCTCCAACCACCCTTACCTGGATCCCTGCAGCTGACTCCTCACTCTGACCCAGCCCCCTTGGCCTTTTCTGTCCTTTCCCTGCTTTCCCACCTTGCTACTTGTTCCCCCTCCTCACCTGGATCCCTGTGGCTGACTCCTCAATCTGTTCACCTGGAGTTAGAAAACCAAAAGGGAATAACACATTTGGCATTTCTTAAGCGGAAAAAAATTGAGGAAAAAATTTAAGCCTCGAGTTGCAATATTGAAAGATTCTATGGGCAAAATATTGAATGATATAGGAAACATCAAAAGAAGATGGAAGGAATACACAGAGTCACTGTACCAAAAAGACTTGATCGATCTTCATCCATTTCAGGAGATGGCATATGATCTAGAACCAATGGTAATGAAGGAGGAAGTCAAAACTGCAATGAAGGAATTGGCGAAGAACAAGGCTTCAGGAACTGATGGAATACCCATTGAGATATTTCAACAAATGGATGCCACACTGGAGGCACT
>NW_006921786.1:1219759-1270799 GCF_000298275.1 Orycteropus afer afer | reverse complement strand
AATAAATGGAGAGAAGATTGAGGTTGTCAAAGAAGTCGCGTTGCTTGGTTCTATAATCGATGCCAATGGAAGCAGCAGTCAGGACATTAGACAACGTGTAGCATTGGGAAAGTCAACTGTGAAGGAACTGTTTCAAGTGTTGAGGAACAAGGATGTCTCCTTGAGGACTAAGATGCACCTGACACAAGCCATGATATTTCCAATCACTTCGTATGCATGTGAGAGCTAGACAATTAATAAGGAAGATTGAAGAAGAGTTGATGCTTTTGAGTTGTGGTGCTGGTGAATAATGCTGAAAGTACCATGGACTGCTAAAAGAACTAACAGATCTGTCCTGGAGTAAGTGTAGCCGAAATGCTCCTTGGAAGCGAGAATGGCCAGACTTCATCTCACCTACTTTGGTCATGTTGTCAGAAAGAACCATTCCTTGAAGAAGGATGTCATGCTTGTTAAGGTGGAGGGTCAAAAAAGAGGGGAAGGCCTTCAACAAAATGGATTGACATGGTGGCTGCAACAATGGGCTCAAGTATAGCAAGAATCATGGAGCTGGCACGGGATCGGTGTTTCATTCTGCTGTACATGGAGTTGCTACAAGTCATAAACGACTCGACAGCACCCAACAACAACAACAACAAGATGAATGAGCATTTCCAGCATTTCATCTGTTTGTTTAAATAACTCAGTTGGGATTCTGTTAATTCCTGGAGCCTTGTTTTTCACTAATATCTTCAGTGCAGCTTGGACTTATTCCTTTGATACCACTGCTTTTTGATCATATGCTACCTCCTGAAATGGTTGAATGTCAACCAATTATTTTTGGTACAGTGACTCTGTGTATACCTTCCATCTTCTTTTGATTCTTTCTGTGTCCTTCAATATTTTGTCTATAAGGTCCTCCAATATTTCAACATGAAACTTGAGGCTTTAATTTTTTCTTCACTTCTTAAAGTTTAAGAGATGCCAAATGTATTCTTCCAATTTGGTTTTCTAACTCTAAATCTTGGCACATTTTTTATAATACCTTGTCTTCTCAAGCCTCACTTTGAAATCTTCTGTTCAGCTCTTTTTACTCCATCTTTTCTTCTGTTTGCTTTAGCAAACAGGGGCAACTTTCAGAGTCTTCTGACATCCATTTTTGTCTTTTTTTTCCCTGTCTTTTTAATGACATGTTGCTCTTTTTATATATGAAGTTTTTGATGTTATCCCACAATCTGTCTGGCCTTCAGTCATTAGTGTTTAAGCCATCAAATCTATTCTTGAGATGATCTCTAAATCAAGGTGGAATATACTCAAGGTTGTACTTTGGCTCTCATGGACTTGTTTTAATTTTTTTCAGCTTTAACTTTAACTTGTATATGAACGATTGATGGTCTGTTCTGCATTTGCTCCCTGGCCTTGTCCTGACTGATGGCATTGAGCTTCTCTATCGCTTCTTTACAAAGATGAAGTAGATTTGATTTCTGTGTATTCCATCTAGCAAAGTTTATACATAAAGTCACTGTTTATTATGTTGAAAAAAGGTATTTCCTAAGAATTGGTCATTGTTGTTGTTGTTGTTATGTGCTGTCAAGTTGGAGCCGACTCATAGCAACCCCTCCTTGGGTTTCCGAGGCGGTATCACTATGGAAGTAGATTGCCCAGCCTTCCTTCTGAAGAGTGGCTGGTGCGTGTGAACCGCCAGGCTTCTGGTTAGCAGTCAAGTGCCTTTAGGCACTACGTTACCAGAGCTCCTAAGAATTGGTCATTTGTCTTACAAAATTCTATCATGCAATCTCTGGTGTTGTTTCTGTCACCAACCCATGTTTTCCAAATACTGTTCCTTCTTCTTTGTTGCCAATATTTGCAATCCAGTCATCAGTAATTATCAATGTATCTTGATTGCACATTTGATCAATTTCAGACTACAGAGATTGGTGAAAATCTTCAATTTCTTCATCTTTAGAATTAGTGATTGGTGCATAAATTTGAATAATAATCTTATGAACTGGTCTTTCTTATACCAAACCAAAAAAAAAAAAAAAAACCTCACTGGCATAGAGTTGGTCCCAACTCATAGCGACCCCTCCGTGGGTTTCCGAGGTGCTATCTCTTTGGGAGTAGATTGCCCAATCTTCCTTCTGGGTAGTGGCTGATGGGTTTGAACCACCAGCCTGCTGGATAGTTGTCAAATGTCTTAGGCACTACGCCACCAGAGCTATGGCTATTCTTCTATCACTGGCAGTGTTGTATTTCAGGATAGGTCTTGAAATATTCTTTTTGACAATGAATGTGACACCATTCCTCTTCAATTTGTCATTCCCGGTGTAGTAAACCATATGATTGTCTGATTCAAAATGGCCAATAGCAGTACATTTCAGTTCACTGATGCCTATGATTATCAATCTTTATGAATTCCATTTGACTTTTGACAGCTTCCACTTTTCCTAAAATCATACTTTGTACATTTCACATTCCGATTATAAATGGATGTTTCCAGCTGTTGCTTCTCATTTTGAGTTGTGCCACATCAGCAAATGAAGGTCCCTAAAGATTTACTCCATCCATGTCATTAAGGTCAGTTTTACTTTGAGGAGGCAGCTCTTCCCCATTTGTATTTTGAGTGCCTTTCTACCTAGGGACTCATCTTCTGACACTATCAGACAATGCTCTGCTGTTATTCATAAGGTTTTCACTGGTCAATTTTTTCAGAAGTAGATTACCAGTGCTTCTTCCCAGGCTATCTTTGTCTGGAAGTTCCACTGAAACCTGTCCACCATGGGTGACCCTGCTGGTATTTGAAATACTTGTGGCATAGCTTCCAGTATCAGAGCAATGTGAAATTCACCACAGTACCACAAACTGACAGATGAGTGGTGGCACCCTGTGATACCCTATACAATAGCCTATCTCGACTGTTTATTTTTGTCCAGACTTATCAAATTTCTTATCACCACATTGCATATACTCTCATGTGGTTTTACCTGCTGGGAATGTTCTTTCTCCCTTCTCTGCCTATAAGAATAAATTCCAATATTGACCCCTCCTTAGGAATTCCTTTCCTAGTCTTCCTGCAGTAATTACTTTTCCTACCACACTGTGTTTGACCTTCAAATCCAGCCCTTAGCATATTGTTGCTATTTGTTTTCATGTCTGTCTCTCACCTTTAGACAATCTGAAGGCAGTAATTGTCCCTCTCTTGCTTTCCCTTAGTCATCTTTATAGTGAATAAGTATTAGTATTAGTACTGTGTACTAAGTGCATAGTAAGTGCTCAGAATGTCTATCATATAAGTGAATGCATGAGGTGAGTTTTATTTAGAAAATATAATTAAGATTTTGGAGATAATTTTATCATAGGAATTAGTTTGCATTTGCAAACTCCAAGGATCACAATCATTGGCTCAGCATCATACTACCCAAATCACTAAATAATTAAGGGTAAAAGCTAAATCAGAATGAGTGCTAGTCCACAGAGCTTATAAATTCCTAATTGTGCATTTTGTTTTTTATAAAAAGTGGTATAAGATGGAAGATATGCCCTGAAAACTAGATCTGATAACACATAAGGGTCTTGGAACCATCTTTTTCAGAAGAATGCAAAGGGATTTTCCACCATCAGATGACTTTCAAAAGTCAAAAGTCAAACATTCCATTGTACGGCATTTTGAGAAAAAGGAGAAATTATTTCTTCTGGAAATAAGTAAGAGTAGCTAGAAATAAATTTTATTGTAACTGCTTAGCAAATACTAGTTCTTCCTGATGTACCTTTATGCTTCTAAGAGTCTTTACAACTCACTCCAAACTGGGTTCTTCACTGATCAAGTAGACCACTGAGCATGCTTACATCAGAGAATATTGGTGCCTGATGTAGAAGCAATCTGGATTACTGGTTTCAGGTAGCTGTTGTTGCTCTTGTTTGCTGCCATTGAGTTTGGCCCTCAACTATGGTGACGCCATACACAACAGAATGAAATGCTGCCCAGTCCTGCACCATTGCCATCATCAACTGAGGATCACACTGTTGTGATCTATAGGGTTTTCATGGTTGATATTCATAAGTCGATCACCAGACCTTTCTTTCTAGGCCATCTTAATCTGGAAGCTTCTCTGAAACTTGTTGAACAACAACATGCAACCCTTGGTTGACAGACAGGGGGCCACTGTGCACTGTGCACTGTGCACTGTGAGGTGCATTAACTTGGAATTGAACCTGTGTCTTCTGCATGGAAGGCAAGAATTCTACCAGTGAACTACAACTGTCCCCTAATATGGAAATTAACATGCAAAATAATAACATACAAAGGGCATGTCAAATGATTAGCTCCAATAATAACATAAGTCTGTCTGAGTTCAAATTGTATCCCAGGCATAGCCCCATAAAGGGGTCGTGTGAGGTAGTAAAGAAGGGCTAAGTAAGAGGTATGAACCTGATCATCTCACTCTCTGCTTCTTCTTTTCTCATCTGTTGTGTGTCTTTACACACACAGTATAAAACCTTGGCCACTACAGTAGGCCATTGTTGGACCGGATATTTCAAGTTAACTGGTATAACAAATAGGTTGCATGTTAAGAAATGCTCAGGCCAGTTTATCTGTTGTTCTGAAAAAATTAAGCTCAGCTATGAGTTTAGCTTGGCTCATGAGTCACGTGACCAGTTGTTAGTACATGGGTGTTCTCTGCACATGTATCTACATCTGAAATGCTATCACCAAGTGGGTTTGGAAATAGGTGAGAACTGAGACTTCTTTCTAGGAAATGCCATTCCTGAAGCACTTACTTTTTTGATGCTTAGAAAACATTTGATCTCTTGGTAGGATGGTCACTGTGTTGGGATTTCCTTGGAAGAAGAGCAATGCAGTGCTTCATCCACACGGACCTCAGTTTCCCTACTTGAACAAGGTGACAAGATTGTTTTATAACTTTGTATACTTTGCCACTTTCATAACACTGACAGGAAAATTATATGTGACCATTTGAAAAATGTAAAGTTTTTCTTTTCTTATACTTCCATTGGGGTCCCTGGGTGGTGCGAACAGTTAATGTGCTCAGCTGCTTACTGTAAGGTTGGAGATTCAAGCGTACTCAGAGGCATCTCTGGAGAAAGACCTGGTGATCTCCTGAAAATTACCCATTGGAAACCCTATGGAGCACAGTTCTATTCTGATACATTTGGGGTCCCATGAGCCAGAATTGACTTGATGGCAACTGGTTAGCTTCTGAGCCTGTAGTTTTAACCATCTTCTTCTTCCTTTTTTTTTTTTTTTCATGATGTGGAGAGGACTTATAGAGGTTTGTTTCTTAGAAAAGTCTTTTAGTTATATTCTTGATTAGACTTGATTCTCTTAAAAAGTAGTCTTACTACCTTATTCTTCTATGAATGGAGAGTCTCTTCCATACACTACAAATACCACTCAACTAAGGATTATTTTAATGACTGTAATACAGGCTTCTGCATGAGAGAATGGGAGAGAAGGGCCAGATGAGAGCCCTGGAATTACTACAACAATAAACTTGGTAGCAGGGAAGGTAAAATAGTGCCCTGCGAACATGATGGAATGCTTTATCTACATTCCAAAAGCTTAAAAGAGGTGCCAACTTTGGAAATCCTAGAGCAGAGAGGTCAAGGACTGGTCGCACTGCATTCCCACTGTTGCCTGGGTAAAATTTAATCTATAATGACTTCTGGCTTCCCACCTGCTGAGCCATGCCATAGGAATTGCTTGAATTTATTGGGCGACTTCCAAAAGTTCCAACCATTTCATATATGAAATCTCATCCGTACAGTGTTCCTCCAAAAAGGAAGTAAGTGCATTGTTCTTACTTCATTGAATCAATGGTGAGACTAAGCCACAGAGACAGTAGTTTGAGGGGAGCTGGCTCAGCAGGGAGTAGCATTTAGGAGATAAAGATGTTCTTTTGTCCATCCTGGCTCTGCTGTAAAATTGCTGTCAGACCAGAGGTAAGTCATTCTTTACTCAGTGAACATCCATCTATCCATCCATAAATGTGAGTGCCCATTATGTACCAATCACTGTAAAATAGTCATGGAAGCAAGATAGGCATTGAACCTACCCTCATGGATCTTATAATCTAGCAGCTGGTTGCCTTACTATGTAGGGGAAATGGAGAGATAAATGAAAAAGCCTTTGTCAGATCCTCAAAAAATTAAGCATAGAATTGCTCTATGACCCAGCTATTCCACTGCTAGATAGTATATATCCTAAAGAATTAAAAGCAGGGACTCAGAACAGATATTTGTACACCAATGTTTACTGCAGCATTATTCACAATAGCCAAAAGGTGGAAATAACCCTAAGTGTCCATCAAAGGTTGAATGGATAAACAAAGTGTGGTATATATATATTCAATGGAATTTTATCCAGCCATGAAGAGAAAGCAAAGTTCTGATACATGCTATGACATGGATGAACCTTGAAAACATCATGCTGAGTGAAATAAGTCAGACACAACAGGAAAAATATTGTATAATCCTGTTGTTGTTGTTGTTATGTGCCGTCGAGTCGGCCCCGACTCATAGCGACCCCTCCTTGGGTTTCCGAGGCAGTATCACTACGGAAGTAGGATTGCCCAACCTTCCTTCCAAGGAGTGGCTGGTGGGTTTGAACCGCCAGCCTTCTGGTTAGCAGTCAAGTGCTTTAGCCACTATGCTACCAGAGCTCCTTGTATAATCCTATATACATGAAATATCTGTAATAGGCAAATTCATAGAAACAAAAAGTAGATTAATAGCTATCAGAAGCTAGGGGGAGGGAGATGGGGAGGTAGTGCTTAATGAGTGCTGAGTTTCTGTTTGGGGTGATGAAAACATTTTGGAAATAAATAATAGTGATGATTATACATACATACACACAAACACAAGCCCTTTCTTTCTAGGGAAGCTATGATCACCTACTTGCCAAGATCCTCCCTGCCTAAAGGAGCTCTGGTAGCACAGTTTCTAAGGAATCTGACTGCTAACCAGACAGTTGTGGGTTCAAACCCACCAGACACTGTGGAAGAAGACTGGGCAATCTACTTCTATAAAGATTTACCACCTCAGGAACCCAATGGGAGTTGCTATGAGTCAGAATTGACTCAATGGCAGTGGATTTGGGTTGTTTTTTCTTTTCCCCTGCCTAAGGGCCTTTACACTTGCTGTTCCTCCACCTGGAATTCTCTTTCCACTGACCTTTGCAAGCCTGGCCCCTTCTGTCGTATAGATTACAACTCAAATGTTATCTCCTTACAGAAACCTTCAATGTTATCTCCTTACAGAAACCTTTGCTGAGCATCCTATCTAATGCTACCCCTCTCTCCTCTTCAGTCACTCTTTATCACTTCACCTTGCTTTTTTTTTTTAAAATTCTTGGAAATTATTATATTAATTTGTTCACTTATTGATCTTGCTTCCCTATAATTGGATGCAAGCTCCATGGGAAAAAAAAGTCTTGTTCATATAGTTTACCACATGATCCCCAGAATCTAAAGAACACCTGGGATGCAGTAAGTGCTCAATACACAATTGTTAAAGGCAGGTACAGTACAACATCCCATCAAACAAGTACCTTATGAGGGGACAAGATAAAGTTTGGTAAACATTCAAAGGAGCATATGTTGCTCAAAATGCTTTCTGAAAAATCTTGATTTGAATCTGGATCATAATGTATAAGAAAAAGATAAATGTGGTTGGAAGCATATGTGGGCAAGTCAGAAGGGCCACATCAGCAAAGAAAATTATAGAAGCAAAGACTCCAAAGCAGGAAGGGGTATTTTGTAAGGAAAAGGCCATCAGGGTAGCTGGAAGCAAGAGTACATGCAAGCAAATGGTGAGAGATAAGCTGGCAGAGATAGGTTGGACCAGCCCATGAAGGGCCTTCAACGCCAGATGCAGAAATTATTCTCTAACAGAGAAAGGACTCAAGAATATTCCATTGCATCCCTACTGAATAAAGCCCACAGTTTTTGTTTCAAAAGGAATGAACATCCATATTTCTTAGGAAAAGACATATAATATTTAAACCTCTTTTTGCAGTTATAAAGAGCTCTGGTGGTGCAGTGGTTAAAGCATTTGATTGCTAACCAAAAGGTTGGTGGTTGGAACCCACCAGCCAATCTGTGGACGACAAATGAGGCTGACTGCTTCTGTAAAGATTTACAGCCTTGGGAACCCCATGGGGGTCACTATGAGTCAGAATCAACTTGATGGCAGTAAGTTTGGTTTTAGTTTTTGTACTTATTCCAGTTAGTATTGAGTGAACCCTGAGTCACTATGACACCATGTATATCAAAGTAGAATTGTGTGTCATGGGTTTTCAGTGGCTGATTTTCAGAAGCCTTTCTTTCAAAGTGCCTCTGGATAGACTTGAACCTCCAACCTTTCAATTAGCAGCTAAATGTGTTAATTGTTTGCACTACCCAGAGAATCCTTTTTCCTACTTAAAATGTAGTATATCTATGATAGGCTATAGGAAAGAAAATGCGTGCATGAGTAGCCCACTTGTCTAGGACTGTCCCAAAGTGCCACAGAGTGAGAAGCAATGGTGTGGGGTACAGGATGGGCATAGAGAGAGAAAGTCAGAAATGCTTTCCCAGAAAACCATTGTGAGGCATGGCAAAAGTATGCACGTCACATTTAAGATCAGTCTCTGTATGTAAAAGAAGCTCTGGTGGCCTAGTGGTTAAGGCATTCGGCTGCTCACCAAAAGGCCAGCTGTTTGAACTCATCAGCTGCTCCCTGGAGAAAGATGAGACAGTCTGCTTCTGTAAAGATTTACAGCCTTGGAAACTCTATGGGGCAGTTCTACTCTGCCCTAAAGTGTCTCTATGAGTCAGAATCAACTTGATGACAGTGGATTTGGTTTTGGTTTCTGTACATAAAGACCATCAATCTACTATCAGTCAAGGATTTCATAAAAAAGAGTTTATCAAGGAGCTTTAGTTTCACAATGACTGCCTTTTCCATTTAGGACAGTTTAAAGTAGACTCAAAAAGGGAAAACAAAAGCTGTCATTTGGCAACGACTTTGGAATAGCAAAAGGAATATTGCTTAAAATTTTAACAGTGACAAGATACCCTTTCCTTCCCCTTTCTTTAAAAACATCAAAGCAAAAAAAAAAAAAAAATCTATTTTTGACACCAAGTGGAAAATAATTTTTGAAAAAGGGTCCATGTGCTTATGAGGGGGATGACATGGCAGAACTTAAAAAAAGAACCTGATGATGTCGGAGAGCAAGTGCAGAACACTTGAAGCTTCCTTGACAAGCTCAGCTTCTGTTTGAGGCTCAGCACACCATATGCTATATTCACTCACTCCTCAAGGATCATCCGCTCCTCTTCCAAGTATTAAGATGTCAGTGAAAATCTACCTTCTGGAGAAATTTAATCTGAGGGAGAAGAGCTGCTGACACTCGTAAAAATAGCTTTTAGACATTATGACTCCTCTGGGACACGAACAACAGAGAAGGGTCATTGAGCCCAGGAGAGTAAAAGAAAATGAATCAGAATCCTTAAAGATCATGTAAGCCAGAAGCTCTGAACTTGGAGTCCAGAAGCATTAGGGGTCTATGAGTGGGCTTCAGTGGATCTAGAGAGAGATTTCCTGAGATTGAACACAAATTATTGTGCCCTTGTGGATTTTTTTTTTTTTTTTTTGAGGAAAGGGGCCAAAATTTTCATTTGATTCTCAGAGGTCCACATCCAAAAGTGACGAAGAAGTGACTTATGAACTTGTTTTCTGTCTTAAAAATTATGTTTCATTGCTGAAGAAATACTTAAACTCATAAATCTTACAAGAAATTTAAAAATCTTAGGTAATGCTGTAATCTCTTTGTCCACCCTTCATTCCAGATCTGTTCTACTATTTTCACCCCTTACAGAGGTGATAATTATTATTTTTTTAATACATTCATGTAATTATGGCATTTCTGTGTGTGTGTTTAACCCAAATGGCACAATATTGTATATATTATTCTGCCACTTGCTATTTGCAATCCACATGTCATGGGGATAGTTCCACATCTATACATATAGAGGTGCCTCATCCTTTTAACATGCTGTGTATCATTCCACAGTGTTCAATATCTTTAGTTATTCCTCTACTGATGAAAATTTAGGTTGTTTCTAGTTTCCCCCATTACAAATAACAGCACAGTGAATATCTTTGTACATGTCTCTTTACACATGGTACAAGTGTTTCTCTAGCAAAGATTCCAAGAAGGAGAACTGCCTGGTCATGGGGTATTTACATTTTTCATTTTCAATTCAATCGCCAAAACCAAAGCAAATCTACTGTCATTGAGTTGATTCTGACTCATATTGACCCTTTAGGACAGAGTAGAACTGTCCCACAGGGTTTCCAATGCTATAAATCTTTATGGAAACAGACTGCCTCATCTTTCTCCCATGGAGCAGCATATGGGTTCCAACTGCTGACCTTTTGGTTAGCAGCTGAATGCTTTAACCACTATGCCACCAGTGTGCTGCCAACTGCCAAACCACCCTCTAAAGTTGTGTGCTGGTTTACCCTCCAACGAGTGGTATATGAGAGAATCCGTCTCCTCTCCCTAACTGCCACATTAGAAATTATAAATCTTTTTAATTTTTGGCAGTCTGATAGATAAAAATGTCTTATTGTTATCTTCATTTGTTCTTCTCTAAGTGTGAGGTTGAACATTGTTTCATATGTTTAGTGACTATTTGTATTTCTTTTTCAGTGAATGGCCTGTTCCTGCTCATTTTCCATTTGCTTGAAGTATTCAAATGATTTACCTATCAGGTTTATGGAAGTAAAATTATGGATGTTAGGTGCCATAGACAGTGCCCAGGCTGGTAGGAACTCAACAAAACTACACTCTGATCTCTCCCCACTTTATAACTTACTTGAAACAAAAATCTGGTTTCTGGATCCCATCCTCACAGATGGAATATTCCTACTTTCATCAATTTTATGGAGCAATTGCAAGTTTTTCCAAGGTGTCTAAATAAAATCTTCATAATACTCTTAAAACTTAATCACTCATGCTGCTGCATGTTTGCATATTTGCTCAGAAATTTACTTAGAGAGTCTGCAATAAAAATATTTTTGACACCAAATAATATAGGATAAACAATCAATGAATCAATATTATTGTTTATTACAAGAAAGGCACTGAAAGTGTTCAGGGTAAGATTAAGACCCCAATCTCATCCTCAAGTACTCTGTTTTAAAGAGACTTGAAACTTAAATACAACCAATAAATTAGGTAGCAAATGATAAATGATAGTGAACTCTAAAGTGTTCCAACAAGCAAAAGAGAAAGATCTCTCTGAGTGGAAGAGTTAGGAAAAACTTAAAACATTTTGAAGAAAAGGGAAAATTTTGCCAGGTAGAGGGGAAAGACGTGTTTCTCACCCAAGAAACGGAGTATGCAAAAGCAAAGGTACTGAAGGACCGAGTAATTTGTAGGCGCAATGGGTAGACCAGGTAGACACCTTAAGAAGGTAGGTGACAAGAAATAAAATTGGTAAGGCAGAGCATGGGGAAAGCTTGTGTAGACCCTTGAAATTCTTGTGTGGGGAATTTGGTTGTCCTTTGATTAATTGGATTAAAATCTTATTTATTGTAGTAAAATACATATTATATAAAACTTTCTATTTTAACCATTCTTCAGTGTACAATTCACCAGCATGCATTGCATTCACAGTGTTGTGATAACACTATCACTGTTTCCCAAACTTTTTCATCATCCCAAACAGAAATTCTGTACCCATTAAGCAGTAACTCTACTTTACCTCCTCCACTACTCCCTGGTAGTCATTAATCTACTTTCTGTCTCTGTGAATTGATCTATTCCAGGTGGCGTGGTGCCTAAGGCATTTTACTGCTAACCAGAAAACTGGTGGTTTAAACCCACCCGCCACTCCGCAGAAGGAAGGTTGGGCGATCTACTTTCGTAGTTATACTGCCTCAGAAACCCAAGGAGGGGTCGCTATGAGTCGGATCCGACTCCATGGCAGTGGTTGGGTTTTTAGGTATTTCAGGTAAGTGGAATCCTACATATTTGTCCTTTTGCGTTGATAGAATGGGTTTTTTATAAGAGTTGTTTTGTTTCCATTAAAATTGAAGAGAAAAATTATGAAACTGTATGTTTTTTTCATTTTATTATTTACATACTCTAAAATTTAAATGTAATGTTTCGATGGGTACAATTTCATGGCACAAAACACAAAAGGATAGAAAAAACTCTTTTCTCATGCCTGTCCCTCAGCCACCCCATTTTCATCTCTGGAACAGTCAGTGTTACCAGTTTTTTGTGTACTCTTCAAGTGAGCTTCCACATACAATTGATTTTAGCTGTCATTGGGTGGTCCCCAACTCATAGTGTTCCTATACAAAATGTAAATAAACACTATTGGGTCCTGTGCACCCTCATGATCAACTGAGGATTAGAATGATGTGATCCATAGGATTTTCATTGGCTGATTTTCGGAAGTAGATGACCAAGTCTTTCTTCCTAGTTTGTGTCAGTCTGGAAGCTCTACTGAAACCTGTTCAGCATTGTAGCAACACATAAGCCTCCACTGACAGATGGGTGGTGGCTGGGCATGAGATGCATTGGCTGGAAATTGAACCTGGATCTCCCACGTGGAAGGTGGAAATTCTACCAATAACCATCAATGGTCTCATTCCCCCCCCCCCTCTTTCTCTCCATACCAGAAGTTAGAGACAGATCATTTCCCCACGTATTCACTAATGATGAAAATTCTGATTAAGAAAGATGGATGATAAGTGTGGTGAAGGTAAATAGACACTGTTAGGAGGAGATGTCACCTGCAAAGCACAGATTTCTGGGACAGAGGACAATGACATCAGTGTTTACAGTTGCATCACCAGGAGGCTAAGCTTTATTATCAGTAGAAGAGGACAGGAGCAGTGGTGCAATGTCTCCTTCCACACAAAGAGCTCTAGAAGGAGCAGTAGAAGGATATCAAGGGGAGAGCAGACCCACAGATGAAAACATTGATGGATTGGTCAGCTGTCCAGCAAGGGGCAGGAGCCATAGGCAGGAAAATAAAGTGGGACATCACTGTGACTTTGGGAGACCTGGAGGGGCTCTGTGGTGGAGCAAAGGGACTAGAAGTTATCATCGTAATGATACAAGTGACATCTATGAAAACACATTGGAGTTTAGACATTATCTGTCTTTCAAAAAAGGCCAAAGCCTGTGTTGGTGAGAAGAAAGCAAGAGAAATTGTCTGAACTTGTGCTTAGACTCATTACAGGGCCACTGTTTTGTTAAGAAGAGTAAAGTTCATAGAGGCCATTTGAGTGGCTGTTGCTATTATCAGTCATCCATACAGTTCTGTGGAAGAGAGAAGATGTAGACTGGAAATAGAATTTCAGAGTTGGGGAGGATCTTAGAGTAATGACTCCATTAGAATCTCATCTAACACTGTCCTCTTCCTGCAACATAAACTCCTGAAATGGAGGCTTTTCTTAAACACAGTGGGAAGAAGGTGTTTGCTAGTCTGATAGCATCTCCCTGTCAGGGTCATTGGGATCCAGGGCTGTGGCCAGGGAGGAGGAAACTAAGGGTCAACATGTTTGTAGAACTCTGAAGGAGCCACCAGTTTTGCTCTTGAGAACTGGTTGTTCTGTGTATCCAAACACTGCTGGCCTGACTCACAAAACTCTAAGAATCTCCCAATTCCAAAGGCAGTAGAGGACTCTACAGGTCTTCTGCAGGAAAACATTATTCTAGCTATAATTGCACGCCAAAGGTAGAATACCAGTTACCATCAAGTCAACTCTGATTCATGGAGACCTCACGTGGGTCCATACAATTGTGCAGAACTATGCTCCACAGGGTTTTCAATGGCTGATTTAAGTAGACTACCAGGTCTTTCTTTTGAGGCACCTTTGAGTGGATTGAAACACCAATCTTTCAGTTAGTAGCCAAGCACTGAACTGTTTGCACTTCTAAGGGAACACCATTTGTTGTTGTTGTTGTTATGTTCCATCAAGTCAGACCGACTCATAGCAACTCCTTGAATTTCTGAGGCAGTATCACTACGGAAGTAGATTGTCCCATCTTCCTTCTGAGGAGTGGCTGGTGGGTTTGAACCACCAGCCTTCTGTTTAGCAGTCAAGTGACTTAGGCACTACGCTACACCATAGAAATCCATAAATGCTGATGTTATCAGGCATCAAGTCCATTAGTTAATTGACCTGAATCTCAAAATTTAACCATCTGGATCATTTTCAGTCTCTGTGCAGAAGCATCATTGCCTGATACATTGTGTCAGTGAGCTCAGAGCTGCCAAAGACGGACATTATCTTTTTTTATGAACATTACTTTGGCTTAGGACAGTGGTTCTCAACTGGGGATGACATTTGGTAATATCCAGAGACTTATTTGGTTGTCACATCTTGAGGGTGCTACTGGTGTGGATAGAAGCTGAGTGCTGCTAAACATCCTACAATGCACAGATCTGCCCCCACAACAAAGATTTATCTAGCTCAAAATGTCACTAGTGCTGAGGCTGAGAAATCTTGGAATAGGGACATGAGAGTTGCTTTGTTTTATCCTGATGTAGCATCTTGTTCAATATATATTTAAAATATATTGAAATGTGTTTCAATTGTGACTTCAAGTCAATCTCCTAACAGTTCATTATCCATCAAACTCATGGTTTACAGATCAGGGTTTAACTTAGGATTGACAATCAAAAATACGTACACAGGAACTAATTTCACAGATTCATCTTTACTGTCATTTCAGGCTTGCCCTGCTGACTCTAATAGAGAGTCCTCAAAACTATCATTAAACAAGGGCACTGAATGAAGTTGACATGAGCTCATTGATGCAATTTGCAATTTCACAGGCTATTGACCCCTTCTCTAGCCCAGCAGAAGGTGAGAGACAAGACTAGCTCTTACACTCAGATATTTACCTCAGACCAACTTCAAGTGTCTAAGTGGAAGAATCATAAAGATATAGAGACTGACTAGTTACTTAAGGGATATGTTGATTATGTGTATATTAGAAACAGTATGTTATGAGAGAAAACCAGTCCCTTCCCCAATGCTAGAAAACTCTCTATTTCCTTATGAGACTGTAGAATTTGGAGAGTGATTAGCTCTGCCCTAAATGTGAGCTAACATCTAATTGGCCATCCTGGATATGGTTCTGGGAAGCTGTGCTTCTTAAGCTTTACCGTGCATCTGTACAATTAATGCCTATGTCTGGATTTCTGATGGACCTGAAGATCTTGTTAATTGCAGATTCTGACTCAGCAGGTCTGGGGTATGGCCTGAGGTTCTACATTTCTAATAAGCAGCTATATGATGCTGATGCTACTGATCTGTAGACTGCACTTTGAGTGAACACCAGGCATTAGAGAATCCTAAATAAACTTAGTCACTATTTAAAAGACACAGGCTCATAATGTCTAATATTTAGAGATCACTTTTATTATCTCACTTCCTTCATTATGCAATGAGAGAAATCTTTGGATCTTTGCCCCTTTGAGGGCCCAAAGTAGGGATAATTTTTATACCAGTGTAGAGGTGATAGATAGAAGTGATAGATCATAATCAGTATTTGTTTTGACTTGAAAGATGGTCTGTATTCAAAATGAATGCTGTTCTGGTCACCTAGTGCTGCTCTGACAAGAATATACCAAAAATGGGATGGCCTTAACAAACAGGAGTTTATTCTCCTACAGTTTGGGAGACTAGAAGTCCAAGTTCAAAGTGCCAGGCTCTAGGGGCTGTTTGAAAGCCCCTCGACCTTGCGTGTGTTAGACTGGGTTCCCTAGAGAAACAAAACCAGTAAAACTTATATAGATAGAGAAGGAGAAATATGTCTTGGGAAAATGACTCCCACACTTATGGAAGCCAGCAAGTCCAAAGTTCTTGGATCGAACATCAAGCTGGAGGCTTTTCATGACTCACGCAGCTGGAGGGGTTGAGGAGCTCAAGGTTGGCAGGAAGTATACTGGCTGTTGACTCCAATGAATGACGAATCCAAGATCTCCAGGGCAAATGGTGGATTGTTCTCTCATGGACAGTTGTAGGCAGCACAACAGAGTCCCAATCCACAGAAGAGTGTCTCTTTTCTCAGGATGTCCATAAATATACTAGAAGCAGGCCACACCCCTAGGGAAACTCCCTTTCAATGGATTGTCTCCTCAAAACATATACATCTGATCACATCATGGTAATAACCGCATCACAACTTCTTAAACCACACAGAATTGTGGTCCAGCCAAATTGACACACAGCTCCAACTATCACAGTCCACCCCTTGTCAACTTGGCAGTTGTCCACATCTTCTTAACCATATATAATCTCAAATAAGGATAATTATAAAGTCATATTTGCACCAACATAATACGTTAACATGCGTACAACTGAAATGCATTAGCCTTATTTTCATTTCACAGTTCATAACAGAAGGAAACAAAAATATTTGACGCACATATACAATGAAGAAATATATCACAGTTCTAGTTTCTGCAGCTGGTCATGTGGACATAGCTGATATTCAGAACTACCTTCTCTCACCATCCATTCAGTATTTCCCTTGCCCTCAGCAAGCACCCCAGCTGGTCACGGTTCTTTGCCTGGTGGGGTGACCAAAACCTTCGTTCCTGAAGGGTCTAGGCCATTAGCAGTCATATCAGAATTGGGTTGCTGTAATTTTCTATTGACTTTAATCACAGGGCATGGTAGTATTAAGAGACATCCTAAAGAATCTCCTGTATTCCAGGCATATTCTTCTTTACCTCCATTATGTAAAGTCAATCCAATTTTCCCCTGATAATCAGGATCTATCACACCAGATAGTACAGTAATGCCTTTCTTTGTCTGTCGATCCAGAGGCATGAGGAAGCCAAAATGACTGGGTGGCATTCTTAATTTCCAGTTCAATGTAATCAGTATTGTGTCTCCACGTGGGAGTGTTCCTCCTTTTAGGACTAAGGTCTCCAGACCTTCAGAGCATAGAGTAGCAAGGATAGGAAGCAAAATTTTTTGAGTGGGTCACTAGGGGTAATAGTGAGTGGTACCACTTCCGTTTCTACCCCTTGGTTCCTGGACCCATGAATACTGGCTATTGGAGAAACAGAACCATATATTGGACTCTGGTTTAGAGCATATACAACCTCCTGGAGAACATTGCCCCAACTGTTCAAGGTATTGCCACCTAGCTAGCAATGTAATTGTGTTTTCAGTAGGCCATTCCATCGTTCTATCAAGCCAGCTGCTTCAGGATGATGGGGAACATGGTAAAGCCAGTGAATTCCATGAGGATAAGCCCACTGCCACACTTCATTTGCTGTGAAGTGAGTCCCTTGATCTGAGGCAATGCTGTGTGGCATATCATGACAGTGGATAAGGCATTCTGTAAGTCCACGGATGGTAGTTTTAGCAGAAGCATTGCGTGCAGGAAAAGCGAATCCATATCCAGAATAAGTATCTATTCCAGAAAGAACAAAACACTGTCCTTTCCATGATAGAAGTGGTCCAATGTAATCAACCTGCCACCACATTGCTAGTTGATTGCCCCGAGGAATGTTTCCATATCGTGGACTCAGGGTAGGTCTCTGCTGTTGACAGATTGTGCACTCAGCGGTGGCGGTAGCCAAATCAGCCTTGGTAAGTGGGAGTCCATGTTGATGAGCCCATGCATAATCTCCATCCCTGCCTCCATGGCCACTTTGTTCATGAGCCCATTGAGCAATGACAGGAGTAGCTGGGGAAAAAGGATGGCTGGTTTCTACTGAACGTTTCATCCTATTCACCTGATTGTTAAAGTCCTCCTCTGCTGAGGTCACCTTTTGGTGGGCATTCACATGAGACACAAATATGTTTACTCCTTTGGCCCATTCAGAGAGATCTATCCACATACCTCTTCCCCATTCATCCTTATCACCAATCTTCCAATCATGCTCCTTCCAAGTCCCAGACCATCCAGCCAAGCCATTAGCCACAGCCCATGAATCTGTATATAATCACACATCTGGCCATTTCTTATTCCATGCAAAATGAACAGCCATATGCATGGCTCAAAGTTCTGCCCATTGAGAGGATTTCCCTTCACCACTGTCCTTCAAGGAAGTCCCAGAAAGGGGGCAGCTGCAGTGCTGCTGCTGTCCACTTTTGAGTGGTGCCTATATATCATGTAGAATTATCTGTAAACCAGGCATGAGTTTTCTCTCTCTCAGTCAAATGACCACAAGGAACTCCCCATGAGGCCATAGGTGCAGACTGGTAAAGGGAAGATAATGTGACTGGAATGGAGACCATAGGCATTTGGGCCACTTTCTCATGCCTTCAGGTCCTGTTAGGGTCCGATTTCTGATACACCACATCCATTTAATGATGGAGTGCTGCCGCGCATGTCCAACTTTATGACTCTGTGGGTCAGACAACACCCAGTTCATGATGGGCAGCTCAGGCCTCATGATGACTTGATGGCCCATGGTTAGGCGTTCAGTCTCTACTAAAGCCCAATAACAAGTTAAAGCTGTTTCTCAAAAGGAGAGTATTTATCTGCAGAGGATGGCAGGGCTTTGCTGCAAAATCCCAAGGGTCTGCTTTGAGGTTCACCAATAGGGACCTGCCAAAGACTCCAAACAGCATCTCTATCTACTACAGACACTTCAAGCACCATTGGATCAGCCAGATCATATGGCCCAAGTGGCAGAGCAGCCTGCATGGCAGCCTGAACCTGTTGCAGAGCATTCTGTTGTTCTGGGCCCCACTCAAAACTAGCAGCTTTCTGAGTCATTTGATAAATAGGTCACAGCAACACACCCAAATGAGGAATATGTTGCCTCCAAAATCCAAAGAGGCCCACCAGACATTGTGTCTCCTTTTTAGTTGTGGGGGAAGCCAGATACAATAACTTATCCTTCACTTAATAGGAATATCTCGACATGCCCTACACCATTGGACCCCAGAAATTTTACTGAGGTGGAAGGTGCCTGAATTTTTGTTGGGTTAATTTCCCAACCTCTATCACACACATCTCACTAATAAGTCTAGAGTCATTGATACTTCTTCCTTACTAGGTGCAATCAGCATAATACCATCAATATAATGAACCAGTGTGATGTCTTGTGGAAGGGATGGCAATCAAGATCCCTACAGACTAAATTATGACAGTGTCAGGGAGTTGATATACCCTTGAGCAAGCTGTGAAAGTATACTATTGGCCTTGCTAGCTGAAGGCAAACTGCTTCTGATGATCCTTTGGAATTGGTATCGAGAAAAAAGCATTGGCCAGATCAATAGCTGCATACCAAGTATCAGGAGATGTACTAATTTGCTCAAGCAATGAAATCACATCAGGAACAACAGCTGCAATTGGAGTCACCACTTGATTAAGTTTACGATAATTCACTGTCATTCTCCAAGATCCATCTCTTTTTTGCACAGGCCAATTAGGTGAATTAAATGGGGATGTGATGGGAATCACCACCCCTGCATCCTTCAAGTCCTTGATGGTGGCAGTAATCTCTGCAACCCCTCTAGGCATGCGGTATTACTTTTGGTTTACTATTTTTGTAGGTAGAGGCAGTTCTAATGGCTTACATTTGGCTTTTCCTATCATAATAGCCCTTATTCCACATCTCAGGGACCCAATGTGGGAATTCTGCCAATTTCTCAGTATATCTATTCCAATTATTCATTCTGTAACTGGGGAAATCACTATAGGATGTGTTTGGTGACCCACTGGACCCGCTGCAAGATGCACCGTAGCTAAGACTCCATCAATAACTTCACCTCCATATGCCTCCACTCTGACTGGTGGGCCACAATGATGCTTTGGGTCTCCTGGAATTAGTGTCAGTTCAGAGTCAGTGTCCCGTAATCCCAAAAAAGTCTGATTATTTCCTTTTCCCCAATGAACAGTCACTCTCATAAAAGGCCTCAGATCCCTTTGGGGAAGGTTGGGAGAAAAATTGACATTATAGATTTTTTGGCAATGTAGTGGGGTCCTTCCTCAAAGGGACATGGTCTCCCCTCCATTCAAGGGGTTGTAGGTCTTTAAATTTACTCAAGTCTGGGAATTGATTGAGAGGCCATGACTGTATTCTGGCGATTCAATCTAGGCTGCTGTTTACGTGACCTGGAATTCTTCTGTCTATACAGATCAAGTAAATATTTAGTAGGTTTGCCATGTATTTTACTACTAGCAACACCATGCTCAATAGCCAATGCCATAATTGATATGAGTCAGACTATTCTGGTTACTGTTCCAACTATGCTGTCCATTATGGTGACCATGCCCACCTTGCCTTTGTCGATTAACTTCAACCCATCCAGGGATGTGGTATTGGCCCCTACTACCACAGGGTCCAATCAGCCCCATCGTAATTAAGTATCTTAGTTCAATTAGGGCAGTTCCCACTGTCAAATCTGGTTTACATATAAAGCAGCAGTCACAACAGTCTTTAAGGATGCTGGAGCTCCCTTCAAAAATTTATTCCTCAGTGTACTGGTGAAAGGCATGTCTTATGGACCTCCATTTCTGGCTCTAGGGGTCTAATCTGATAAATCCTTTCTAACAGGCCAATTTCCCTAAACTCTTGATACCTTCTACATTTTACCAAGGCAGGTCTGGTACTTCAACTTGACTTAAGGTACATCACCGCATAATCCATGGTTCAGAAAGCCAACCAAATAAACTATTAGATCCTTTCCTAACCTATCAAGCTGAAACATTGAATGAAGAATCCGTACTTAGTGGGCCTAAATCAATAAACTCAGACTGATCCAATGTTACATTCCTTGCACCATTATCCCAGACTCTCAGTAGCCATTCCCATATATACTCTCCAGGTTTCTGTTTGTACATGTTAGCAAAATCAAGTAGGTCTTTTTGGGTGTAGCGTACCACCTCCTCAGTCACACTTTCTATTTCACCTTTTGGGGCTCGCTTGGACTTAACTTTAGTTACAGGTCTAGCAGTAACAATGGGTGGTTGGGGCAGTTCCTGAGAACGTTCCGCAATGTCTTCCATGGCCTCTGTCTCAGGCAATAACCCAACAGGAACAGTTGGGTTAATCCTGTCAAACTGCAGTAGAGGGGATAATCGTTTTATACTAATCCCTTCAGATGGGAGAGATTCAACAGAATTTACAGGCTCCATATCCTGATCTTCCTGACTATCTTCCCGTATGTCCCCATTCCAGTTTCAGGATCCCATTTTTTCCCAATCTATGTCCTCGCTTTAACTTCAGACACCATTCTGGGTTGGTAATTTAATTGGCATTGTAATTCAGCCACCCTTACAATAAGATTCTGGCTTTGGTTTTCAGCAATATCAGCTCTGTTACTAGAAGAAATAAGACTTTCTTTCAGAGCACAACTGGAAACATTGAGGTCTTTTATGCGGTGCTTAAGCTGTGACTCAGCAGCCCTGAGCTCATCTTGCTCTTTCACCAGCTACCTTATACTTGTCATGCTGACAAAATTGCAGAAAAGTTTCAAATATGTGATCACCCAGAGCCTTACTTCTCACAAGTATTTGATCTATTTGTGGTGCTATTTTGCATATTAATGTTGCCATCTCACGCCACAGATTAGCAGGGCCCTCTTTACTAACAGAGACAGGGTCACTAGTGTCTTTACAATTAATCAAATTGGAGAATCAATTTAGGAAGCCCATCCTTATGATTTTGTCTCTCTAGAACCAAATGTGTTAGACTGGGTTCTGTAGAGAAACAAAATCAGTAAAGCTTATAGACATAGAGAAAGAGAAATTTATCTTAGGAAAATGGCTCACACACATATAGAAGCTGGCAAGACCAAAATTCTTGGATCAAATGTCAAGCTGGAGGCTTTTCCTGACTCACACAGCTGCAGGGGCTGAGGAGCTGAAGGTTAGCAGGCAGTATACTGGCTTTCGACTCCAACAAATGACAAATTCAAGATCCCCAGGCCGAATGGTGGATTGTTCACTCACGGACAGTTGTAGGTAGCACAACAGAATCCCAATCCACATACGAGTGTCTCTTTTCCCAGGATGTCCATAAATATACTGGAAGCAGGCCACACCCCTAGGGAAACTTCCTTTCAATGGATTGGCTGCTCAGAATATATACATCTGATCTCATTATGGGAATAACCACATCACAACTGCTTAACCCACACAGAATTGTGGTCCAGCCAAGTTGACACACAGCTCCAACTATCACATTGGGCTTCAGCTCTGCCTCTTGCTCCTGGCCCACTGAAGCTAGAGACATCTCTTCACTCAGACAGCTGCTGGCTACTGAGGCTAACAAGCCCTAGGTTGACAAACACAATGGCACAGTCCCCATGTTACCAAACCACACAGCAGGCCATTAATTCAAGTCCATTGTAAGTCCCCAAGTTGGCAGTGCATGGCAGGCTGCTAAACAATGACACAGCTACATGCAGGGTCTAAGCATGCCATATGCTAGAGACTATCCCCAAAGATTCTCCTTATATACAGGAAGCAAACCATATCCTAAAGGCAGCTGCTCAGCTGCTTGTGGTAGATCCCATCATGGAGTTTATTGCCAGTCTCATCATGGGGAATAACTATCACCAGCTGGTCAGCCACTCAACCAGGCCCAGCCGAGTTGACACACAAAGATAACTACCACAAATGCCAAAGATTTGGTTTTTAAGACATTAATGCATGTTATAGTTGGGCAGTGAAAAGTCCACTGGATCAAGAATCAGTAGAAGTGGGTATCAATACTACCATTAGGTCACCTTGGAGGGTTACATGGTTTCTTTAGACCCATTGTGAAATGTGGAGATCCCTATATGTTCTAAAAGCCTATGACTCTAAGGTGAGGAAAAACTTGAAAAGTCTGCCAGGGAGGGGCACACAGGGACTTTGAAGGTAAGTTTAGGGTCCCAGGTGCTTATTTTATTATTATTCTTTCAAGCATAACAAAAACCAAAAAAACCTAAGCCATTGCCATTTAGTTGATTCTGAGTCATAGCAATCCTATAGGACAGAGTAGAACTGCCCCATAGGATTTCCAAGGCTGCAGATCAGTATGGAAACAGACTGCCCCATCTTTCTCCTGTGGAGTGGCTAGTGGGTTTGAGTTGCTGACTTTTTGGTTAGCAGCCAAATGCTTTAACCACTATGCCACCAGAGGCCCTTCTTTCAAGCATGGCTATATCTTATATATGCTCTTTTGTTGTCTGATATATTTCATAATATTAGCAATTATTTAAAATTTAATGGTGGTATTGTCAAGAAGTTAGAGACTGGCATTCTCTTTTTAGGATAACATCTTATTTAACCTGTAAATAGGTCCAGTTGCAATTATTATTATTATTTTTTATTTTATAATAATAATAATTATTATTATTTTATTTTTTTATTTATTATTAGGTGCAAATTTACGGAGCAGAATTTGTTTTACATTCAATATTTTGTGTGCACATTTAGTTTCACAGTTACCATCCCCAATCCTAACCTACTCTCCTCTTCTTCATTCCCAGTAATTGCCTGCTCTCTGTGCCCTTCTTAGTTATGCACTCCTGTGTGTCCAGCTTTTTCTCTGTGTGAATGTTGCCCCTCTGGCATGGCTGATTGCTCCAAAGGATGTATTTCCGTAGAGTAGTAAGTACATTGCCCTGGGTAGAGTGTTCTGCATGCAAGTCTTATTTACCATTAGGGTGAGAGACAGCCCTTGGGAGTGAGTTTTATTCCAGCCTTACAGTGTATCCCAGGGCCATAGTCTTGGGGGTCCCACCAGACTCCATCCAACCAGGAGTTCTGGTCATTATTGTGTTTTTGGATTTTGTTGCAAGTTTTTCCTCCCACTCTATCCAGGATCTCCAGTTTTGATCCCCTCCCAAGTGGTTGGCATTGGTAGCCTGGCACAATCTAGTTTTTCTGGTCTCGAGGTCCATCATGTCCTAGGGCTGATTGTTTCCAAATGCCCTTGGTTTTCTTCACTTTTCTTTGCTTCCAATGATAGGAGACCATTAGCTGCATCTTAAATGGCTGCTTGAAAGCTTTTAAGACCCCAGTCACTACTCACCAAAGGAGGTTGTAGAACAAGGTTTTTATGTATTTTGTTGTACCAATTGATTCTGCTGTCCCCCAGTATTATGGTCCTGTGTCGGCAGATCTAGTGGATCTCTCTCCCACAGTGTCTCGCTGTCTATGAGAGATTGCTCTATGTCTGTCTTCTGTTGCTTCTGTAATGATTGCGGGTATTTTGTATCACTAAGATCTGTGCCAGATTAGTCTCAGCTGAATCTATCTTTGGTCTGGAGTATAATCTTGTTCACTGACCCCCATCTGATCTTCTCAGTTATCTATGTGTTTATCTGTAGCCTGGTGTTTGGTGTCAATAGTAATGCAGTATTGTGGATACACTGGTACTTGCCTCTGTCCTCTATATCTTATGTGCACAATTCAGTGTCCTCCCTTTCCCCAATATTATCATGCTGGTCACAGACTCTTTCCATACCATCTCTCCCCTTACCCAACTCAGCCTGTGGCCCTCAACAGTCCGAAATTATCCCTCCCCCTTCCTTCCCATCCCCGGTAAATTGCAAAGTGAATTCCCTTCCCTAAGCAAACTTTTCTTTGACTTTTTATAGTAATGGGCTCATACAATATTTGTCCTTCTGCAATTGACTTATTTAACTCAGCATAATGTCTTCCAAGTTCATCCACATTGTGAGATGATTCACATATCCTTCATTGTTCTTTAATGTAGCATAGTATTCCACTGTATGAATGTTCCATAGTTTGGTTATCCATTCATCTGTTGATGGGCATTTAGATTGTTTCCATCTCTTTGCTATAGTGAATTGTGCTGCAATGAACATGGGTGTGCATATGTCTGTTTGTGTCCTGTCTCTCACCTCCATAGGATATATTACTAGTAATGGAATTGCTGATTCAAATGATATTTCTATTTTAATTTTTTAAAGAAAACACCATACCATTTGCCACAATGGTTGTGCCATTTCACAGTTCCAACAGCAGTGTATGAGAGTTTCAATATCTCTGCAGCCTCACCAGCATTTGTTATTTTCTGTTCTGTTGAACTATTGCTGGGGTGAGATGATAGTTCATCCATTGTTTTGATTTGCATCTCTCTAATGGCTAACAATCACGAGCAATTCCTCATGTGTTTGTTGGCAGCCAGCATATTATATTTAGTGACATGTCTGTTCATGTCTCTTGCCCATTTTTGAATTGGACTGTTTGTCTTTTTGGTGTTGAGGAGTTGAAGTTTTCTATAGATTTTGGAGATAAGTCCTTTGTCAGGTAGGTCATAGGCAAATATTTTCTTCCAATCTGCAATTTCTTATAGAACAAGGGTGTTATTTGCCAACCATATACCTCATGGTATGAGCAGTTATGATATCCAAAGAGGCTTTAAAATATCTGTCTATATATACATACATATATACATATATACATATATATATATATATATATATATATATATATATATATGTATACTCACACACACACAGAGTGAGCCTGTGAGAGCTGGAACTCAATGGAACTGCTTTGTTTTTCTGGGTTCCAGCTTCAGCAGGGTGCAGGCTTACCACTTTTTTGTTGCTCTCTATTCAAGTTTTCCTTCTCTGACAGATTTCTGCCTTATACATTTTCTTGTTTTCACAGGTTTTACTGTATATAAAACCAGTCATGTCAAGTCAATTCCAATTCACAGAGACCCCATGAATGTCAGAGTAGAACTGTTCTGTGTAGTGTTTTCAATGGTTGATTTTTTGGAAATAGATTGCCAGGACTTTCTTCCAAGGTACCTCTGGATGTCCTTAAACCCCCAAACTTTCAGGTAACAGCCAAGTGTGTTAACTTTTTGTACCACTGAGAGACTTTCTATAAACAAATATGTGTTAAAACATAAGGAAATTTAATTCCATTACGACCAATTTCAATCCATGAGTTGTTTATGCTACCAAGCAAAATTCCTAAACTCAACGATCAACTTTCACTAGCGTTTCAATGAATCTGCTAGGATGGGGCTCTGCATGCAGAACACTCAAGGGACTGAGGGATAAGGAGAGCAGAGAGATGTGTGAAGATATCCACAGGCATCTTTCTCCCTTTATAGCTCCTCTTTGTCCCAAGAAATAGAATCTAATGGGAGAATAGTTGAACTTTTTCAGCCTATGCCCCTATGCCACTTTAAAAAACCCAGGGACCTTCAGACAGGCACCAAACTAAGTCCTTCTAGCCAGAAGAAAATCCTATGTGCTGTTACAAAGCCTACTGAATAAGTAATAAAGCATTTTTAATTAATACTAAAAAAAAAGCAGGCAATTTGATTCAATACAGTTGTATTCAGTGTTGCAGTAAATTGTAGTTAGTTCAGTACAATTAAACTAAAATAAGTGCCTATAAATGTAGACTACATGCCATATTCATCAAATTTATAAATGACAATCTGGTAGTTAGATATTTGGATAGAGGTTTTCATAGTAGAACTGCAAGGAACATCTGTTCTTCCTTAGTAGTTGTGGCCCCTGTGGGGTCCTAAAGGAGCATAAGGATTACATGGATCAGTCTGAAACAGAATTTTTGGAAACTTTTCTTATGGTCTGACGTCTCCTAACAGGTTGAGAGAAGATAATGGGAGTCTCAAATATACTTTAAGCAGGAAAATTTGATAGAGACTTATGCAGGTTATGACCCAGTTCATTATTGCACAGCCATTCCCAATTACACTCTTTCCCATCACTACAACAAATCATACTGAGTGAGCCTGGAAATGCATCAAATGCAAATCTCCAATTTGGAAATGTTTGTCCTTAGGTTCCTATATGGTGACCATCTCTTTGTCTTGAACTCTTTGCATTTGATACGTGTGGATTCTAACTTTTAGCATGGGAAAAGTCTCCAGGTGGACCTGGTAACTCTGAATCTTACCTCATCAACACTCACAGCACACAGTATTATGTCAGCACCATAATTCAACAAATATTAAGGATTTCAAGTCTCTTCCCAGTTACAACAGAAGCCTGTCCTAGAGGGAGTCTTGAATGTTAGCTGGATGAAAGCACTATCCAGGAGAATATAGGAAAGGGGAACACTACAAAGGTAAGCTTGAAATGTTGGCAGAACTCAGACATTTACCTCTGATACTGGGCCCTCAGTACAGGTTATTGCAATTCCACTGCAGAATTCCTCATTTGATGCTCTTGCAACATGTGGGTTTTGCTTAGGGATGTAGCTAGGAAGGGACTATTTCATGCACCATTATGTCAATCATACTGAAGGTCTCATAATAAAGTATATTTTATTGAAAAACTACACAGCCTAAATGCCTCATCACACCTTCTTATTGCTGAAACTGTACAGAGGAGGGAAAAAGGGGACTAGGGTAATGCTGATAACATGGAAATTTTAAGAAGTTGAATAGAAACTAAAAGAATCACAAACCACTGGAAAGTGATCCTCCTCCACCATTATTAGATCAAAAACATCTATATTTCCCTTTGAGTTTAATGTCAAAAGGAATCAATTTGCTCAGTTTATTTGAAAACTTAAATCCACACAAAATACCTGCTTGTGAACATTTATATCCACTTTACTCATGATAACCCAAAACAGAAACTAACCAAGATGTCCTTCAATAGGTGAATGGATAAACAAACTATGGTATATCCATACAGTGGACTATTATTCAATGATAACAAGAGATGAGTTATCAACCCACAAAAAGATATATAGGAATATTAAATACATGCTAATAAGTGAAAGAAACCAATCTAAAAAGTCTGCAAACTACATAGTTTCAATTGTGTGACATTCTGGAGGAGGCAAAACTATAGAGACAGTTAAAAACAAACAAACAAAAAATGGTTATCACGGTGCTGGAGGGAGAAAGAAGAGATGAATAGATGATATTGTTATGGTGGATACATGACATTATAATTGTCATGTCAAAACCCACAACTTTACAACACAAAGAGATAACTTTAATTTGTATAATTTTTTAAAAGATCATTTAGAAAATCAAAGCTTCTCAGGGAGGGATTCGGACTTTGACAAGAGAATCTGTGTTAAAAAATGTATGAAACAACCTCACTAAAGGGGTAGGGGAAGAAGTGTTGACATATTTAACACTGGAATTGAGTAGAGTCTGCAAGATTAAAAGCAAAAGAAACTGCACATAAGCACTGTATCCTAGTCGATAAAGTTGTTCCCCATGGGAGTGTAGGTTAGTAATTTTGATACTATTATATATGTATACTAAAATTGAACAATGAAGTAAAAGATATCAGACTATGGGAGCCACATTTCTCAGTGCTGAAGCAGAAATTTACAGATGAACAAAAGAAGGAGACAAGAACGATCTGCATGGTCATGAATTAGAGTTGGAAACATCAGTATGAGCTAATGCTTAGCTTAATAAAGACATAGCTGAATATATAGAGAAATATTTATAGATATGTGTATATACACATGGGTTAGTATACAAACATATACTTCCTTACTCTGCCAGCTGAGAAAGTCTAAAATAAATGACACCCCAGTAGCAATGACCACGTGTAGTGCCCATAAATTGTTTTCTAACTATTCTCCAATAAAATAAATCAGGACTCCTTGGAGAAATGGTTGATTCTACGACTGGGGCAGGAAGTATGCAAGATGAGCCTGGAGCATTGTGTAGTGTCAGAAATTAAGGAAGTGTGCAAAAAAAGCTGAAACTGAAAAAACTCTCAAAAAGCTCACATTGATGGAGGCATGTCAGAGGGACACAGGAGGCAAGTGAAAGAGCTCACAATGGCTAAATCCAGGAGATTTTGAGCAGCAAAATAGTGTTGCATTATGACCCAAAGTATACACATCTGTAAGTCAATATTGATACCATTGAATGATTGAATAAATTACTAAATGGAGGAGAAGCAAATCTCCTGTGTAGAAAAATTCCAAATAATTTATACAGATACTATGCCTCAAGCTGAGGACGCATAACTCCCCACTCCATCTAAGGATGGGTTGTACACAGCGACTTCCTTTTAAGGAGCACAATATGGAAAGAGGGTGGGAGAGAGTAACTTTTCAGTGAAGAAACCAGAAAGCACTATCTCAGCTAGGTAATCAAGGACAGCATCACCAGTAATAAATGGTATTGGTAGTATAGGATGAAAATGACACTTTGCCTCTCTAATCCTCCTCCCTAAAACCCACAACCCCAATCTTCTCACAAGAAAGACACCAATTTCCAGTAGAAGGTCATCTTACAAAATACCTGAGCATACTCCTCCAAACTTTCCAAGTCTCCAAAAAGTAGGCCAGTTTGAGAAACTGTCACAGACAAGAGGAGCCTAAGGGGACACGAGAACCAAATGTAATGTGGTATCCTGGGCGGGCTCCTGGAACAGAAAATGGAACTCAGGTAAAAACGCAGGAAATCTGAATAAACTGTGGACTTCAGATAACAATAATATATCAACACTGATTCATCAATTGCAACAGATGTACCACACTGTTAAAATAGGGGAAACTGAGTAGATGAGAACTCTCTGTACTATTTTCTCAATTTTTCTGTAAATCTAAAACTACTTTTTTAAGTCGATTAAAAAATAAAATATTTTAAACTTGAAGAATTAATGCCGCAGAATAAACTGGCCAATGACAAATGGGGCATTTGCGTCAATTTAAATGAGGAAGTCCAAATTTCCAAGACATTTCTTCAGATTCTTTCTTTAGCCTGTTAAGGAGGTAAAGAGATGGAAGAAGGATCTAGCTAATAGCTAATTACAAAGTGGCTAATCTCTTTCAATCCTGCTCCCCAAACTAAGAAGGCTTCAGAGCATCCGTATCATGGTCTTGACGGCAATATAGGTGTCAATCAGAGAGCTATGCTCTTCTAAGTCTCTAAGTCAGACTGTACCACAGGCAAACAAATTTCAGTGGCTACAATAGGTTGCCAAGACTTGGCTTGTACACTGCAACTAGGGTGCTGAGGGAGTATACTTGTCAATCAACCATCCAACACCTCAGCAAGTTTATGATGATGTCAAGTTTCCATGTTTTCAGCAGTTCTTTTGAAACACATCCTTAAATGCTCTCATGAACATGCAGAGGAAAATGAGCAGCAGTTTTATTTTCTGTAATATGTATCTTTAACCAACAGGTGTGGTTATATTTGTTAGGCTTTATAATTTCTTCTAAAAAGGAGGTAGGAGTGCAAGGCTATAAATTTTAAATTTCAGTAAAAGTATATCCCCAGGTGTTTTATTTAAATGTACAGAATGGAAACTGAAAATAAATATGAGAGCAAAGAGCTCAAATAGCAAAGGGGAATGAACTTGTGCTTTCCAACCTTTCAAAATGCTGTTAACAATTAGGTTACTATTAGGATTTAAAAATCTCTTACATTATTAATTCATGAAAAGAACATTTTTTAATGACTCTCTCTTCACTAGGTATCTATCTTCAATCTCCCTGATGTGAAAAATGTAACTTCATCATGCTAATTGCAAGCATATATTCTTTGGAAATATTTTGTCTCATTTAAGGAGTGAACTTCGCTGAGCTGAAGAGTTTGTGTTAAAACTAACAAGGAATCAACTAACATGTTTTCAAAGGGAACAGCTGGAAATTTCTCTCATATTCAGTTTTCAAATGTAGTCAAAACTGCCTGTGTTCTTGAGCACCATTTGTGGAATGATTTGAACAGTGAGCAGTGTTTGCAGGTGGTTATTTGATGGCTCTTTCCCATCCTCCATCTCTGTAACCCCAGGGTTGTTTTTGGGAGTTGGGATCAAACCTTAAAAATGTTAACTATTACCAACTCCTCTTCAAGGGCAGGGCAATGTAAAACATTCATACTTCCTGCAATTGCAAGTAGGGAAGACCAAAGATGCAATTACGAAATACCTTGGGGAATAGAGTGCCTCTTTGGGGATTTGTAATTGTCATCATTTAAACTCATTAAAAACTAAGTTGTTATTCCTTTATTCACTTGTAACACTTATTGAGCACCTATTATGTGCCAAAGGAGCTCTGGTGGCACAGTGGCTAAACCATTTGGCTGCTAGCCAAACATTCAACAGTTCCAGTCCATCAGCTGCTCTGAAGGAGCAAGATGAGGCAGTCTGCTTCTGTAAAAATTTGCAGCCTTGGAAACCCTATGGAGCAGTTCTATACTGTCCTATAGGGTCACTATGAGTCAGAATCAACTCGAAGGCAGTGGGTTTGGTTTGGAATTATTATGTGCCAGGCATTGTTTTAAGTGCTGGAGGAAAGGAAAAAAAGAAAAAGGACAAAGACATATATCCTCATGAAGATAAGAACACATACAGATGAATATACATAACCTATCTTATACTTTTTAATATTATAGTATTTCATTGGATGAGTAGTATAATGTATTCAGTCAATCTCCCATTGATGTGTATATAATTTTTTCCTCAGGTTTGTTTTTTCCATTACAAACATTGATACAATAAATATTGTGTGTATATATTGGTGCATCTAACTGTGCAAGCTAAATTTCTAGAAGTAGTACTGTTTGGTCAGAGGATTTGTGCATTTTAGGAGTTGGTAGGTACTCTTACAGATGCCCTCTTAAAGATGTTGCCTCAGGTTATACTTCTATCAAGATGATTTGAAAATCCCTCGATACAGGCATTTTAAAAAGGTCCAATAGTTAGCCACAGAGGACTAGGGTTATACAAGACCAGAAAAATCTTCTAATCCATTCCCCATAACAAATGAAAATCCTATTTCTGGGGGAGAAGCCACTCTGTTTACTTCAAGGCTGCTATGTAACAAATGTGTCCCCAGCTCAAATTTACAAATTCCAGATGAAGGTGGTTTGTCTTTCAACACAAATCATATTTCACCAGGCTGATCTTGAATGTCCCAAGGGCAATACTCTACTTAGCACTTCTGTGCTTGGGACGTGCCTGGGTAAGGAGAAGGGACATTGTAAAGCCCCAGAAGAAACAAAGACCTTTTGTTTCATTATTAGTAGACATATGTCATCTCTTAAACTGAGTTAGTTCTCTTTCATATGAACCTATTAGACTCTTTCAGGAAAGTAAACGTGGAGAAATGGGAACATTTCAGCTGGGGTATTTTAAGACTCTTGTGTTTTGATGAACTGTTTAGTAAAGAATTCTCTGCAGAAGACATGTTTAGTTCTAGAAACGTCTTTGTGTGATATCATTATTACTATTTGTGAGCAAAATATTCAAAACCAATATTCTTATGTATGATTTTTAGAACGCTTGACAAATGAAAACATTCCTTCAAGCTGACCAAAGCAAATAGACTCACTTTAGTTTGGAGCAGGAGCATACCTTCAGTTCTTTGATTTAGATTTAAGTAAAAGAGACAGAGTCCCTTAATTTCTCTTAGCAGAGCAAATGTTTATTCACAAGTCAGGAAACCAAACTCTTGCCTTTCCCACGGCTCAGTAAACTGACAGATGCTCTGTATCTAATTACCTTTCTAGACATACTGGATTTCCATGGAAACTATTTCAAGTCGTGGGTTTACTGGAAACTAAGTTCACAGGTCCACCGACCACCTTTTCTATCTACTCTGCCCCCTTTGGCCATAGATCTGCGTCCATCTTTAGGATCTGCTTCCATCTTTGCATGGAAAGACCATAAGGTCCTCTTCTCTCACTGTAATAACAGTGGCCATCCCTCATCTTATTTTACTCTCTCTTGTTTCGTCTTGTTTGCCTCTTCTTCCCCTTTTCATTCTGCCAGCCTACACTCCCACCTCCACTGCTTTGCTCCTACAGTCACACTGGTCCTCTATTCCTTCCTCTAACTTCTCAAGCCTCCCTGCCTTAACTCCTCCCTCCACATTTTACTTGGTCTCCAATCACCAGTCACCCTCACATTTTTCCATTAACAGAAGCACATTTGTTACTCTGTTGACCTCTACATGTGAGTAACCTACAGTTCTGAGGTTTCCAAATCACTGTGTTTCTATTTCACAGACTACTGATAAAATCTCATAGTTAGTGAGAGGACAAAATTTCCCAAACTTTACCCCTTGCAAAACATCATTTCCAGTTGTCCATTTTGACAGAGAGTGAAAAGATATCAAGGACCATGAATCTAAATAATAATTCAAATGAAGGCAAAAGGAAATAAACCCAAAGTGTTGAATTTAAACCATCTTTGGAAGGAAAAAAAAAGTTAGATTTAAATCATCTTTGACGGGGAAAAAGAAAAGTTCATTTCTTGAGAATCAAGGAGCAAGATCCTCCTGATATTCAATTTTTTTTCTCTTTTTACCAAAAGATAAAAGCTGAGAATGTCACAACTACTGCCATAGGTATTTCTTGGAAAATGGAACTTGCACTCATGATGACCATATTGCAATGAGACAGTTACTTAAAAGTTGACATTCACTAGACCTCTTTGGCTACCCTTGTATTTAACCAAACAAATTTCAATGTTTCCTATTTTTCTGAGAATCACTTGTGTGCTGGAATGCAGGTATATGATTGCGAATAAACCCACATTTGCAAACACATGGCCTGGCCCCAGGAGCTAGTGTGTGGTTGAGGAAAAGGAACCAACCAGCACGGAATCTTCTGAGAGCAATGAGCCAATGGAAATGGCTGTGAGTACTCAGGCCCAGCAGATGCCAGGCAGGGGTGAGGGAGCCAAGGACACCAGAGGACCAGACTGGCCTTCTGGTCCCTAGTGTGATGGACAGCTCTGCTGAAGCAAATCCCATGATCGTTCAGCCTTCCATCTTTTCTCTACAACATTCTCTTGCCACCTGTCTCCTTTCCTATTCCAATCTTGAACTGCTTCTACCCCTAACCCAGAAAATCAAGCACTTTAAAACTGTAGCTCTCCCTTGATGTTTTAAAATACACATAGCACTTTTGTGTTCATGTATTCCACCCTCAAGTTGAAAACCCATTTACATAAGAATACATATGTTGATTGGATTGAATGAATAAACTTATAAAGAGAGGTAGGGAAAAAAAAAATCCACTGCCATCCAGCTGATTCTAACTTATAAGACTTACAAGACAGGGTAAAATGGTCCCATAGGGTTTCCAAGGCTGTAAATCTTTACAGAAGCTGACTGCCTCATCTTTTTTCCAAGGAGCAGCTGGTTAACAGCCAAACGCTTTAACCATGAAGCCACCAGAGCTCCTTGGTAGATAGGAAGGTAGGTGGATAATAGATATATCTGATCTGAATATATATACATAAAGGAAAGAATTAGAATGATGAGAATGAATGTATCAATACTCTATAAAAATATAAAACTGTTCACTAGATGCTATTGACATTATTACTAGTATTTTTTTTTTTTTTTTAAACCTACTGCCATCAGGTCAATTCCAACTCATAGTGACCCCATTGGATTTCTGAGGCTGTGAATATTTAGGAAGTAGATTGCCCCAGCTTCTTTCTGTGGTGCTGCTGGTGGGTTTGAACCACCAACCTTCTGGTTAGCAGTCAAATGCCTTAGGCACTGTACCACCAGAGCTCCTTATATACTACTAGCATTAGATGAGGTAAAAAGAAAACGAGTTTCATCTTTACAAAATAAAGAACCTTACAAAGCTGTTAGCAGATACAGATTGCTCACAGAGTATGTTATCTATAAAGTAGTATCTTGATTCAAATTCCCACTTTTTGCTATCTAATATTTTGCTCTATGCTTACGCATCACTGCTTAATAAAAATTTATATTCTCAACCCACCCACTGCCATCTAGTCAGTTGTGACTCATGGAAACCATATAGAATAGAGTAGAACTGCCCATAAGGTTTCTAAGGTTTAAATCTTTATGGAAGCAGATGGCCTCATTTTCCTCCCATGGAGAGGCTGGTGGGTTCCAACTACCAACCTTTTGGTTAATAGCCAAAGGTTTTAACCATTGCACCACCAGAATTCCTTACATCCTCTATTTCCCATCAATTTACCAGTTCATTTGAAAGATTATGCTGATGGGCTAAAAAATGAAAATGATTGAAATTGACAATTCCAATTTTTGTCTTAAATGTTTTTTTTTTTCTTTTTTTAGGTGATCAGTGTTTCTGAAATGATTCTGCCAGTAGTGAACTACTCACATAACCAAGTTAAGAGTTTATTCTAAAATTTCCATCATATTATTTCAAAAGCAGGCTACATTTTTTGTGTCCATAAACTGGATTAAGTTTAAAATTGTCATATTTTTAACAAAAGGCAGCTGCTGAGGAGCTGGTAATATTCTGTTTTTCTGACTAAATGCTGGTCACCTAGATACATTCAGTTTGTGAAAATTCATCAAACTGTAGTCTCATGGTATGTCTGTCTATTTATATTATACTTCAATAAAAAGTTTTAAAAACAAGCATACGATCTTCGTACAAAAGAAACTCTGTGGCACAATGGTTAAAGCATTCAGCTGCTAACCAAAAGGTCAGTGGTTGGAACCCATCAGCCACTGCTTGAGAGAAAGATGAAGCAGTCTGCTTCCATAAAGATTTACAGCTTTGGAAACCCTATAAAAAAAATTCATTGCTGTCAAGTCGGATCTGACTCATACTGACCCCTCCTTGGGTCTCTGAGGCAGTATCACTACAGAAGTAGATTGCCCAACCTTCCTTCTGAGGAGTGGATGGTGGGTTTGAACCACCAGCCTTCTGGTTAGCAGTCAAATGCCTTAGGCACTACACCACCAGAGCTCCCTGGAAACACTATGGAGGTAGTTCTACTCTATTATATTGGGTTGCTCTAAGTAGGAATCAATTCGATGGCAGTGTTTTTTGTTTGTTTGTTATCTTCATATACAGATGCACTAGACTTGGACATTTCCTGGCATATTTTCCCACCAGTGTCTGCATGGCTAGACTACTGTAATAGTTACTGCTTTGAAACCAAAGAAGGATAAGTTTTAGGGACCCAATATTATGCTCTGGAAGTGTTCTTTTTATTTGCGGGGGGCATGGCTGACCATAGTTAACAGCAATATCCTCTTAATAATGATTGAAGGTATGGTTTAACTTTCAGGGAGCTTGGGGATAGGGCTGTACCTTGCAAGGAAAACTGTGCTGTGACCATAGCATCCCCAGGAGACTCTGCCCAGTGGTGACCAGCTGTGCCCATCCATCACACAGCTCAGGCTCAGGGATGTCAGAGCCAGTTGCCAAAACCTATTTAGAAAGCTGCACACCCACTGTCTCTCTCTGCCTAATGTCCTTCTCTTCCCTTCATCTCCAGAACATCTCTACAAGACCTTTAGGCCATTTGACCACTGGCTTCATCCTTTTTTCCTGCAGATAAGCACTCATAACCACTTTTCCAGAAAAAAAAATCTTACCTTGATTTATTCTGTTGACCTTTCAGTGGCTTTTCCCCTTATATTTGCTTGCCTCCATGAAATCAATCATTAACACTTTCAATCTTTCTGATCTATTTTCTCTTTCCTTGGCTCCTATCATATGCTCCCTCTGGTATGATGCTTTATTTGACCAAAGTTTGGGGCAGGAAGAAGTGAGAGTTTTAAATGGAAAGTGTCAAGCTTCCCACCATTCCATCCTATATTATATGTGAATTCAGAACATCCAAGGTACTCTAATCTACCACCTGACTGTTTGTTTGTTGTACTGTGGTGGCTTGTGTGTTGCTATGATGCTAGAAGCTGTGCCACCAGCATTTCAAAAATCAGCAGGGTCCCATGGTGGACAGGTTTCAGCAGAACTTTCACATTAAGACAGACCAGAAAGGAAGACCTGGCAATTTACCCCAAAAAATTAGCCAATGAAAACCCTATGCATAACAACAGAATATTGTCTGAGGTGGTGCTGGAACCTGAGCTCCCTAGGTTGGAAAGCACTCAAAATACACAGTGGCCACCAATGAGGGACTCGAATATACCAACAGTCATGAAGATGGTGCAAGACCAGGCAGTGTTTCATTCGTTTGTATGAAGAGATGCTATGAGTCAGGGCTGACTCGATAGCAACTAACAATATCAACAAGTACATATAACATATATTATCTTTCTGGGAAAACTGTAGAATATCCAATAGTTCTTTAGGGACACTTGAACCCACCTCCAAAGCAGGAAGACATTTAAAATTCCTCAATACAACTGTGGGGACCCCTGGATTTCAGTACAGGGACAGGTGCTTTCTGCTCAAGGAGAAATCCCTTCATCAATATCGCATTACTCCATACTTGTCTCTGAAAAAGAAACTGAAATCTGTATCCACCTTTATTCATGGAGCTGGAGTTCCCTTCTCCAAGATTGAATTTTGACAGGTATCACTTTCTGTCTGCCTGGAACTTTGGGTCATTCGAGTTGTGAGACTTATACTTGGGACAGTGTATGGAGAACAGACAAAGATACTTAGAGTGAGAACTTTTTTGGTAGGACATGGTAGAGTTTCCCAAGAGAAAAGAGTGGAAATTTTAGACAGAGAAACTTGAAAGTGAAAAAGCTTGGGTAGAAAAGGTCAAGTCCCAAGCAGGAAAGCTACCTTGGGAATGGGAGAAATGAATGGCCTCCCTGGGAAGGCCTGAGTCTTCAGGATTTCCCTTGAGAGATGCCACAGACAGTACAGTGGTTGGAAGTACAGGTTCTGAAGCCACACTCCTTGGGCTTAAATTTCAGCTCTACCACTCTGTACGTGTGATTCTAGAGAAGCTGCTAAATCTATCTGGGTCTCACTTCCCTCTTCTGTAAAATTAAGATTGTACTAATACCTATCCTGCAGTCCTTGTAAAGATTAAACAAAATCATGCACGGAAGGCACTCAGAACTGTGGCTGGCATGTAGTAAGCACCCAGTAAATGTTAGCTATTATTAGCTTTTACCTTCTAACATAAAAATTCTCTTTTCTAGCTCTTCAATAAAAAACATTTTGATATATCAGAGTCCACATGTTGGTTATAAGAAGATAGGAGGGACAGGATGGCAAAGGGTTGAAGGGAGAAGGAGCTTTTTCCACCCCATTACCCTACAGAGCTCCACCAGGAAGGGACTGTTTCCCTCTTAAGGGTTTATAACTCTAAGTCTTAGGTGGGAGTGGTGGCTGGTAGCAAAGCTGAAAGAAAGACTCACAATTCTATAGCAATATTCTGGAGAGCACATATGCAAAGAGAGGCAATGAAATGAATCCTATATTTTAGAGAATGGTGTCATTCTAAAAGGGTAGCTAGAGAAATCAGTCAATTCCTGCGTAAACCAATGTAAGGCTAAATTGAGATAGATTGTATTGGATAGCAGGTGGACCAGATCATCTGAAAGGTACCTCTAAGCTGTGTACATATTCTACCAAATATTCAGAGAGGAATTGACACCAATCCTACTGAAACTATTCCAAAACATAGAAAAGGATGGAATCCTCCCTAATTCATTTATGAAGCAAGCACAACCTTGATACAAAAACCAGGCAAGGACATCACTCAAAAGGAAAACTACAGACGAATATCCCTAATAAATATAGATGCAAAAATCTTCAACAAAATCCTAGCCAATAGACATCAACAACATATCAAGAAAATCATTCATTATGACCAAGTAGGGTTCATATCACATACGCAAAGATGGTTCAACATTAGTAAAGCAATCAATGTCTTCCACCACATAAATAAAACAAAGAAAAAGCAACACATGATCATATCGATCAATGCAGAAAAGGTTTTGATAAAATTCAACACCCATTCTTGATCAAAACTCTCGGCAAAATAGGAATAGAAGGGACATTCCTCAACATAATAAAGGACATCTATGCAAAACCAACAGCCAACATTATTCTTAATGGAGAGAGACTGACACCATTCCCTTTGCGAACAGGGGAATGGTCCTAGCCAGGGTAATAAGGCAAGAAAGGGAAATCAAAGGCATCCAAATTGGTAAGGAAGAAGTCAAACTATCCCTATTTGCTGATGATATGATCCTATACCTAGAAAACCCAAGAGACTCAGTCAAAAATCTATTGGAACTAATGGAGAGATATAGCATCGTGGCAGGATACAAGATCAAAATCCAAAAATCAGTTGGATTCCTCTACACCAGCAGAGAGATCACTGAAAAAGAAATAAGGAAATCATTACCATTTATAATAGCTACCAAAAAGTAAAACACTTGGGAATAAATCTTACCAGGGACACAAAAGACCTGAACAAAGAAAAAAACTACTTCAAGAAACTGTAAGAGATTTACATAAATGGAAGGACATCTCATGCTCGTGGATAGGAAGATTGAACATTGTGAAAATGTCGGTTCTACCCAAAGCAATCTCTACATTCAATGCAATCCCAATCCAGATCCCATCAATATTTTTTAAGGATTTGGAAAAACCAATCACTAACTTTATAAGGAAAGGAAAGAGATCTCGGATAAGGAAAACACTATTGAAGAAGAAGAGCAAAGTAGGAGGTCTCACATTGCTGGATCTCAAAACCTACTGTACAGCCACAGTAGTCAAAACTGCCTGATATTGGTATAATGACAGACATATAGACCAATGGAATAGAATTGAGAACCCAGAAATAGATCCATCGACCTATGGTCAGCTGATCTTTGACAAAGGCCCAAAATCCATTAAATGGGGAAGAGAATGTTTGTTTAATAAATGGTGCTGGCAAAACTGGAGATCCATTTGCAGAAAAATGAAACAAGATCTGTACCTCACACCATACACAAAAACGAACTCCAGATAGATCAAAGACTTAAATGTGAAACCTAAAACCATAGTGTTCCACAAGGAAAAACTAGGGGCAAATTTAGGGGCCCTAATATATGGCATAAATAGACTATCAAGCATAATCCAAAATGCACAAGCAGCAGAAGAGAAACTAAATGAACAGAACCTTCTCAAAATTAAAATTTGGTGTGCTTCCAAGGATTTGCCAAAAGAGTCAAAAGAGAACTTACAGATTAGGGAAAAATATTTGGTAATGACATATCTGACAAGGGCCTTATCTCTAGAATTTATAGAAAACTCCAGCATCTCAACAACAAAAAGACAAAAATCCAATTAAAAAATGGGCAGAAGATATGAATAGACACTTCACCAGGATATTCAGGTGGCCAATAAACATATGAAGAAACACTCACGATCATTAGATATTAGAGAGATGAAAATCAAAACAACAGTGAGATACCCTCTTGCTCCAGCACTAGTAGCAAAGTACAACAAGACAGAAAATAACATATGCTGGTGAGGATGAGAAGAGTTTGGTACTCTCAAACACTGCTGGTGGGACTGTAAAATGGTACAACCACTGTGGAAAGCAGTATGGTGATTCCTTCAAAAGTTGGAATTAGAAATACCATTTGAGCCAGCCATTCCATTACTAGGTATATACCCTAAAGAAGTGAGAGCCATGACAAGAACAGACATATGCACACCCATGTTCATCGCAGTGCTATTTACAATAGCCAAAATATGGAAACAATCAAGGTGTCCATCAACTGAGGAATGGATAACCAAACTTTGGTACATACACACAATGGAATACTATGCAACCCTAAAAAGTAATATAGAGTCTGCAAAACACAGCACAACTTGGATGAACTTGGAGGACCTTATGCCGAGTGAAATAAGTCAATCACAAAAGGGCAAACATTGTATTAGTCCGTTATTGTAAAAATCAAGGAAAGTTTTATCTATGTAAAGAAATTTTCTTTGCTGGTTACCAGGGGTGGGAGGGGTGGGTAGGGAACAATATTAGATAGGTACAGATAAGTATTGATTTGGGTGAAGAGAAGGGCAATGTACCCAATGTGAGTGATCAACATGGTGGCATTGAGGAAGAGGAAGACATAGAGATGTTCATGGGAGGTACAGACAACAAAGATGAACCCTGTTGCACATATAGTACTACGTTGTCAGTGAAGGCAAACATGGGTATACAAGTGAATAGATGAGTGGACAGGCTGAGCTATTAGGCATGCCTATGAAGCAGGGAGTGTACCCAAGACCATGTATAAGGTTGGCAGACAATGGCCTTGTTAGTGTATTCATATGATCTGTAAGAATTCCCAGGTGTATAGTAGAGTTGACAAGGGACAAGATTGTAGTCACTTCTTGGTCACAGCCAGCTACCCAGAGGAACCAAGTAGTTGAACCTGTGGGCTCAGGACCATAGTTACATGGGACATCAAGCTCAATTAGCATAACATACTACACAAAACATTGTTCCACCTCCTACTTTGGCACATAGCAACTGGGATCTTAAAAGCTTGCAAGCAGCCATCTAGATTCAGTGATGGGTCTCTCCTTGTCCAGAGCAAAGAAGAATGAAGAAAACCAAAAATTCATGGAAAGAATAAGTCCTAGTGACTGGTATACCATGTGATCTGCAGCTTAACACAACTATGAGACCAGAAGTAGATCGTGCCTGGCTACCACTGTTAACCACTCAGAGGGGATCTATGTAGGAGATCCTGGATAAAGAGGGAGAACAATGTGGAACAAAAATCAAATTCATTTGGGAAAAAAAAGGGGAGGGGGCCAGGTTTGCTGGTCTGATAGACCCTGGTGGAACCACTGAGACTGTGGGCCCTAGCTGCCCTTCAGGTCTGGAATTGAACCCACACCTGTGGCCTGAAGTAGATACATTCCTTGGAGAGGACAATCATGTTAGAAGGAAGGGCTGTCTATGCACTGGGAGACAGATCAGGTGGCAGGGGTGCATGGAGGGGTGGACACAGGGAAGAGGTGACTATTGAGAGGAAGTGAGAGGGGAGCTGTTGCATTGTGGTGAATTGTGGTCAATGTCATGAGACAAAGTGTATGTGAACTGCTGCATGGAAAGTGAATTTGCTCTGTAAATTTTCACCCAAATCACACACACAAAAAAAAAAAAAAAGAAGAAGAAAGAATACAATTGGCAGCTATGCATGCAGACCTTAACCAGATGGAATACATAGGAATCAAATGAAATGCATATCTGTAAAGAGACAAAATGGAAGCTTGATATAATGAGTCAGAGCAAGGCCAGGTGCTGACTGTGGAACAGACTATCAATTGCTCATATACAAGTTCAAGTTGAAGCTGAAGAAAATTAAAACAAGTCCATGACAGCTAAAGTACAACCTTTAGTATATCTCACCTGAATTTAGAGACCATTTCAAGAACACCTTTGATGCACTGAATATAAATAATTGAAAACAAGATGAGTTTTGGGGTGACATTAAGGACATCATACGTGAAGAAAGCAAAAGGTTGTTAGAAAGACAGGGGGAAAAGGCCAAAACGGATATAAGCAGATATCCTGAACTTTGTTCTTGAACAGCCAAAGAAAAGTAGAAATGATGAAAAGAGCTGCACAGAAGATTTTGAAAGGATTTTGATTTACTTGAGAAAACAAAGTAAAGTGAAATGTGTAGACTCAGAGTTAGAAAACCAAAATGGAAAAACCCACTTGGCATTTCTCAAGCTGAAAAAACTGAAGGAAAAATTAAAGCCTCAAGTTGCAATATTGAAGGATTCTATGGGCAAAATATTGAATCATGCAGGAAACATCAAAAGAAAATGGAAGGAATACACAGTCACTATACCAAAAAGAATTGGTTGGCATTCAACCATTACAGGAAGTAGCATATGATCAAGAACTGATGGTACTGAAGGAAGAAGTACAAGCTACAGTGAAGGAACTGGTGAAAAACAAGGCTCCAGGAATCAGTATCAGGTGTTTCAACAAATGGATGCAATGCTGGAAGTGCTCCAACTGGAAGAGATTCATAATTGTGGCGCCATTCCAAACAAAGGTGATCAATGCTTAGTAATCAAAATAATCATTTAATAATCAAAATTATTGAACAACATCATTCATATAATAAGCAAATAAAATGTTGCTGAAGATAAAACAATTGCAGCAGTACATTGACAGGAAACTGCCAGAAATTCAAGTTGGATTTGGAAGAGGATGTGGAATGAGGGATATCATTAGTGATGTCAGATGAATCTCGGCTGAAAGCAGAGAATATCAGAAAGATGTTTACTTGTATTTTTGTTTTTTGACTATGGAAAGACATTTAACTGTGTGGATCATAACAAATCATGGGTAATGTTATGGAGAATGGGAATTGCAGAACAATTCTCATGCAGAACCTGTTCATAAACCAAGAGGCAGTCATTTGAACAGAACTAGGGAATACTGCATGTGGTTTAAAATTAGGAAAGATGTATATCAGTGTCTTGTACTTTCACCATACTTATTCAATCTGTGTGCTGAGCAAATATCTGAGAAGCTGGATTAAATGAAGAAGAACTCTGCATCAGGATTGGAGGAAGACTCTAACAATCTGCATTATGGAGATGACACAACCTTATTTGCTGAAATTTAAGAAGATTTGAAGTACTTACTGACGAAGATAAAGACTACAGCCTTCAGAATGGATTATACCCCAACATAAAGAAAACAATCCTTACAACTGGAGCAATAAGCAACATCACTATAAACAGAAAAGATTGAAATTGTCTAGAAATTGGTCCATTTCTTCTAGGTTTCAAATTTGTTGGGGTACAGATCTTCATAATATCCTGACATTATTCTTTTTATTTCTGGTGGTTGTGCTGTGACATCACCCATTTCATTTCTTATTTGTGTTATTTGCATCTTCTCCTTTTCCTTTGTTAAGTTTGCCAGTGGTTTGTTGATTTTATTAATCTTTTCAAAGAACCAAATTCTTCTTTTTTGATGTGTGCATCTATTGTTATAAATTGCCCTCTGATCACTGCTTTTCCTGTGTCCCAGAAATTTTGTTACGTTGTGTTTTCATTCTTGTTTGAGTAAAAAACAATTAAAAATTTTAATTTCACTTTTTATTTTTTTGTTACCCAGTCATTTTTAAGGAGGGTGTTATTCAGTTTCCATTTGCTCTTTTTCCGCTGATCTTTCTAGTGTTGATTTCTAATTCTATAGTGTTTTGATCTGAGAAGATGCTTTGTAGTATTTCAACATTTTAAAATTTATTCAGGCTTGTGTTGGTGGCCTACCATATGGTCTATCCTGGAGAATGTTCCTTATGTGCTGGAAAATAATTCATATTTTGCTGTTGTTGTGCAGAGTGCTCTGTAGACATCGCATTGTTTAGTTCTTCAGCATCTTTGTTGAGTTTCTTTCCAGTTGTTCCATCTCTTATTGAAAGTGCTGTATTAAAGTCTCCCACTATTATTGTGGAGTCATCTATTTTTCTTTTCAATTCTGTTAAAGTCTGTTTTACATATTTTGGGGCTCTTTCATTGAGTATGTAGATATTATTATGGTTATGTCCTCTTGTTCAATTGATCCTATAATCATTACATAATGTCCTTCCTTGTCTCATATGGTCATTTTTGTCTTAAAGTCTATTTTATCAGAAGTTAATATTGCCACTCCTGCCCTTTGCCCCTCTCCATTTGCTTGGTGTATGTTTTTCCATCTTTGATTTTTAGTCTATTTTTGTCTTTGTGTCTAAGATGAGTCTCTTGTAGACAGCATATTGATGGGTCATGCTTTCTTATTCAGTCTGCAGCTCTCCATCTCTTAAGTGATGCATTTAATCTATTGACATTCAGTGCAATCATCAACAAGTATGAATTTATTGATGTCATTTTGTTATGTGTTTTTTCACGGTGTTGCTGATTTCTTTGTTCCATACAATTTCCTGTGCTGAGCTCATTTTGTTTATGAATTGTGTTATCATCTCCTTTGCTGGTTTTGTTTTGGTGTTTGCTAAATATGTATGCTTGTATTCTTTTTTATTTTGATGTGAAGGTTTATTATTTTTCTTTGAGATTACCCTGTGATTTATTATTTTATTCCCAAGTGTTCTGGTTACCTAGTGCCACTCTAACAGGAATATACCACAAATAGGATGGCCTTAACAAACAGGAGTTTATTCTCTTAGAGTTCAGAAGGCTAGAAGTCTGAGTACAAAGTGCCAGGCTTTAGGGGCTGTGTGAAAGCCCCTCAACCTTCGGCTTCAGCTCTGCCTCTTGCTCCTGGCCCACTGAAGCTAGAGGTATCTCTTCACTCAGGCAGCTACTGTCTGGTGAGGCTAACAAGCCTGAGGTCGACAAATAAAACGGCACAGTTCCGATGTTACCAAACCACAGAAAAACCAAATCAAACTCACTGCTGTTGAGTCAGATCTGACTCATAGCAACTCCTCCTTGGATTTCCGAGGTGCTATCACTACAGAAGTAGATTGCCCAACCTTCCTTCCGAGGAGTGGCTGGTGAGTTTGAACCACCAGCCTTTTGGTTAGCAGTCAAATGCCTTAGGCACTACGCCACCAGAGCAGGCCATTAATTCAAGTCCATTGTAAGTCCCAAGGTCAGCAGAGCATGGCAGGCTGCTGAGCAGTGGCATGGTTACATGCAGGGTCCAAGCATGCCATAGGCTGGACACCATTCCCAAAGCTGCTTCTTATATATGGGAAGCAGACCACATACCCAAAGCAGCTACTCAGTTGCTCCAATAGATTCCATCATGGAGTTAATTACCAATCTCACCATGGGGAATAACTACCACCAGCTGCCTAGCCACTCAACCAGGCCCAGCCAAGTTGACACACAGACTTCACCACCACACCAAGTTTAAAACAGTCTGTTCTATTTTGTGATTTTCTTGAGTTCCTCACCATTTAAAAGTTTTATAACTATTCTATTTATTTCCTGTTTGTTTTGTAGTTGCGCTTAATTACCAATCGATGTCTCTGGTTCCCTGTTTACAGTCTTGTAAGCTTATTTTACTTTGGGTACGTCCATAGTTGTGTTGGTTTCTGAGTTATGTCATCATGTGTGTTAATCATTGGTTGTTGTTTGCTGTTGTTGGTTCTCTTTTGGAAGGATTCCTTTTCACATCTCTTGTAAGTTGGTCTGGTTTTAACGAATTCCCTTAATTTCTGCTTATCTGGAAATCTCCTAATTTCACTCTCTTATTTGAGGGACAGTTTTGCTGGGTGTATTAATTCTTGGCTGGAAATTTTTTTCTTTCAAGGTTTTATATATATTGTTCCATTGCCTTCTCACCTGCATGCTTTTCTGCCTAGGAATCAGAGCTTAGTCTTATTGGTTGCCCTTTATAGATAACTTTTCGTTTTTCCCATGCTGCTTTCAGGATTTTTTCTTTGTCTTTGGTTTTGGTGAGACTGATTATGATATGTCCTGGAAATTTTCTTTTGGGGGTCTATCCTGTTTGGGGTTTGTTGAACTTCTTGAATGGATATATTCTTATCTTTTATAATATTAGTGGAATTCTCTCCCAACAAATCTTCAATGATTGTCTTTGTGGTTTTGTCTCTTCCTGATCTGGAATTCTTATTATACATAGGTTATTCCTCTTGATGGTATCCCACATGTATCTTAGGCTTTCTAAATTTTGTTTTGATCTTTTGTCTGATTGATCCTTGAACAAAGTAGTATTGAAATATTTGTCTTCAATCTCATTAATTCTGTGTTCCATTGATTCAATTCTATTCCTTTGCCCCTTCAATGTGTTATCTGTTTCTGAAATCTTGATATTAAGCTTCTGGATTTCTATTTGTTATTTTTGTATCATTTTTAATTTTTTGTTTATTTTTTCAATTTGTGCTTGTATTGTTTTCCTAAATTGTTCTAGAGTTTTGTCTGTATTTTCCTGGATCTTGTCAGCACTTTCCTTGGTCTGTCTCTCAATCCATTGAAGGTACCCAAATATAATTCTTTTGAATACCTTATCAGAGAGTTCCAATGTTGCTTCTTTCTCAGGGATGTTTTCTGGGTTTGTATTTTTCCATGTCTTTGAAGAAGGTTGATGGAATCTGGTCCCTTGTTTCTACTACTTTATCTTGCTTCTTTGTGTGGACTGTGATAGTCTGTTGTCTCTGAGACATTGTAGTGGTGTTATATTTATGCTAAATGAGTCAAAGAGAATGAGAATGAGAATGAGAGTATATGCACAGATATCTGTTAGCTGTTCATAAGGAGCAGTTGAGGGTGAGTTGAGCTGGTATTAGCCACTATCTATCATTGGGCAGTTGTTGCAAAAGCAAGTATTGGCCCTCATTCAGTGGGTGGGGCTTGCAGGAGGTGCAAGTATGTTTAGGCTATGTCGGAACAGCTGTTGTCTTCCACTTAACTAGACAAATAATAATAATAGCTTAAAAAAAAAAACAAAAAATAAAAGCAAGAGAACAAAAATTCAAACTGCATAACCAAACAGGAACAATCACACAAAAAAAAGAGAGAATAAATAAGAAGAAAATTTTTCAAAATATATTAAAAAGGAATTTAAAAAAAGATAATGAGCAAAAGAGAGGGGGAAAAAAGCACAATATCTGGGAAAGGAGGAATGAGACAAAAGAGTAAGAGTAAAAGAATAGTAAAGACAAAATGGGAAAACTGCAAAAGGAAAAACAAGGGATGAGACAAATCAAAAGAAAGAAAGGAAAAAAAGCAACCAGACAAAGGGGAAAGAAAAAACATGAGCTAGGGACAGCAGAAAGAGAGAGAGAGAGAGAGAGAGAGAAGATCAAGATTAAAACAATAATTTAAAGACAAACAAAAATAAAACTGTGAGGGGTGGGCCACAGCACCCAGGATTTGTCAAGGCACAGGCCAGGATGGAATTCCTGATGGTCAAGAAGGTGGGTGGAAGTGGAGGATGGCCACATCTCTGTTCACCAAGAGTGTGTGGTGTATAAGAATAACAAGGGGAATATCGCACCTTTCCAGTCATCAGCCTCCAGTGCAGCTGCCTGTCCTGTCCTCAGCAAGTGGACCTCACTCCTCTATCACAGTCTAGGAAGAATGCCACTTGCATATATTCAAAATGGTCTCTTTTGCCACTTGTCAATATTTCAAAATGGCTGCACCCTCAGGATAGCAGCTGCAGTCCACAGGTCTGTTTCTCTCCTTCTTCTCTATTTTGCTTTCTGGTTGTCAGGCAGTCCTTGCCAATGCAGTCTTTGGTGAATAGAGCTGATTCTTAGATTACTAGTAGGATATATTCAAAATGGCTGTGCCCTCAGAGTAGCCAGCAGTCAGCAGCTCAGTTTGTCTCCTTACTCACTGTTTTCATTTCATTCAGGTTCTTCTACTAGTTGGTATTTAATCTTCTTTTTATCCTTGCCTTCAAAGCTCAGGGTTCTAGGATCATCTTCTGTATCTGTTTCAATTAGTTTCTCATTGCTTTGTTGCAGAGGGTCTGTGTAGCTTGTCTGCCTATTCAGCCATCTTGCTGAGCTCTCTTGAAGTGTTCTTTTTGACAATGAATGTGATGCCATTACTCTTCAATATGTCATTCCTGACATAGTAGACCACATGATAGTCTGATTCCAAATGGCCAACACCATGGCCACTCCTCGGAAGGAAGATGAGGCAATCTACTTCCGTAGTGATACTGCCTCAGAAACCCAAGGAGGGGTCGCTATGAGTCGGGTCCAACTCGATGGCAAATAACAACAACAATGCCTAAGGTATTGATCTTTATGCATTCCACTTCATTTTTGACAACTTCCAATTTTCCTAGATTCATACTTCATACATTCCACATTCCGATTATTAATGAATGATTATAATGTATGTTTGCAGTTGTTTCTTCCCATTTTGAGTCTTGTCCCATCAGTAAATGAAAGTCCGAAAACTTTACTCCATCCACGTCATTAAGGTCAATTCTACTTTAAGAGAGAGCTCCTCCCCAGTCACATTTTGAGTGCCTTCCAACCTGAGGGGCTCATCTCCTGGCACCGTATCAGACAATGTTTCATGTTCTTCATAAAGTTTTCTAGTAATATATTAGACAATGTTTCACTGTTATTCATAGGGTTGTCAGTGGGCAACTCTTTCAGAAGTGGATGGCCCCATCCTTCTTCCCAGTCTGTATTAGTCTGGAAGCTCCGTTGAAACTTGTCCACCGTGGGTGACCCTGCTGACATTCAAAATACAGGTGGCATAGCCTCCAACCTCACAGCAACACACAAGCCACCACAATATGACAAACTGACAGACGAGTGATGGCAATCAGCCAAACAAGATTAAAAGGGAAGCATTTGCCCAAGGGTAAAGTTCAGAAGGAAGGAAGGAAGGAAGGAATAGGAAAGAAGGATGAAGGGAAAAGGTAAACACAAGGAGGAAGTGAAAAGAATGCTGTTACATTGTGGGGATTGCAGCGAATGCCACAAAACAAAATGTGTATGAATTGTTGAATGGAAAACCAATTTGCCCTGTAAACTTTCTACCAAATTACAATCAAAAAGAAAAAAAAAAAAAAAAAGATTACCACCTAGAAAATCTTATGAGGCAGTTCTACTCTGTCACATAGGGTCACTATGATTTGAAAACTGATTCAGACACCTAACAATAAACCCAGTTTACCAAGAATTTTGACAATATTGAATGTAGAGTTGCTAATGGTATAAATAGACAAAATATAATGTCTTCTGAAAGTTAGTAGATATGCATACATATGATTTCAGTGCACAGGTGAAAGTGTGGTAATATGGTATTGAACTGCTGTAAATAGTAGCTTTGATAAGCAAGAAACTTGTTGAATTATAGCACTCCTGATCCTGGATAAAGTTCAAATTTTACTCATATAACACAATATATTATTTTATAAATTAATAGTTTTTAAGTACTATTATAAAAACTTGAATAAGACCTTCAAATCACCAAATCATCAAATGTGCTCCATGTAACTTCTGAGGTTCATACTCATTGCTAGGGCTCTACTCTGAGTCACATTAGAGCCAGCACTAGACTATAACTGAGTTGGAACTCACAGCTTGATGTAGTAAGACACAGGAAGAAGCTGCTAATCTTTTAAGCTGTGAGTTAAGAGACTAAAGGTGAAGAGAATGAAAAAAGCACACTAAACTTTAAATTCAGTAATTAAGGGTGAGGGCAACAATGACATTTGTTGTTAGTTATTGGCAGTTTGATCACCCCAAAAACATTTGTTTGAAAGTAAAGATGATGCTCTCAGTTTTTAACATGGACTGGCTTGACAAAGCTTACCCATAATTGGAAATACAGGCAGGAAGAATTGGTATAGAGGACACAATATTTTTGTCTTTATGGACCTTCTTAAGTAACTACCCCTATTCCCAGTCACCATGATTCAGGGATGTTGTTACATGCTGTAGAGTTGGCCCTGACTCATGATGACCTCATGTCCAATGGGATCTGATTGTTATGAGCCATAGGGTTTCATTGGCTGATTTTTCAGATGTAGATCACCAGGCCTTTCTTCCTAATCTTAATCTGGAAGCTGTATGGAAGTCTGTTCTGCATCGTAGCAACGCACATGCCCCCACTGGCAGACGAGCGTGGCTGTGCATGAGGTGCATTGGCTAAGAATCAAACCTAGGTGAGAATTCTATTACTGCATCACCACTGCCCCTCTTGGCTTAGGTATAGAGTTGCCAAATTGAGCAAATAAACATATATGAGACTCAGTTAAATTTGGATTTCAGATAAACATAGAAAATTTTTTTCAGTATAGACATATTCCAAATATTGCATGGGAAGTACTTATAGTTTAAAAATTTGTTTGGTTATCTGAAATTCAGATTTAACTGGATATCCTGTATCTTATCTGGCAACCTTACTTAGGGATGGAAATATAACTGAGCCAGGCCATTCAAAGCCCTTCCAAAATTGGTACCAGGACCCCTGGGGAAGAGCTGTCTTTTCACTGATCTCTCTAACTGGAAGGTATACTGGTAACCTAGAGCAGCCATTGACTACATTTTGTACCACCAAGGAGGAGCCTGTGGAGGTATAGAGTCAATATAGAAAGAAGCAGAGTCAAGAAATGGTGGGAAAGACATTCCTGGGGCATCATTTAAATTCCAAGATTCAGTTGTGCCTGAAGCCACATTTACTTCCTTAAATTTCTCAGTAATGTGAAAATTCTTTGTTGTTGTTTTCATTAGTTTGATTAGAGTTTCTTCTCCTGACAATCCAAAGTTTGTCAACAATCGGATAAGCAAAGCACTACTGAAGAAGAAAAAGTAGGAGGTCTCACATTGCTGGATCTCAAAACCTACTATACAGCCACAGTAGTCAAAACTGTCTGGTATTGGTTCAATGACAGATACATAGACCAATGGAATAGAATTGAGAACCCAGATATAGATCCATCGACCTATAGTCAGCTGATCTTTGAC
>NW_006921786.1:1215232-1217679 GCF_000298275.1 Orycteropus afer afer | reverse complement strand
AAATTTTGGTCAATGACATGAGACAAAGTATATGTGAACTGCTGTATGAAAAGTGAATTTACTCTGTAAATCTTCACCCAAATCCTAATTAAAAAAAAAAAAAAAAGTTTGTCAACAAACAAGGGGTAAGCAGCCAAGGCTGGAGAAGCTTTTAAAAGCATCCATGTTGATGGGACCTGCCAGGTATGGCTAGTTCTTCAACTGAAGGTGCCCTGGAGCCTCTAGATCAGTGATTCATACTGTTAGAGCAAGAAAAGTATAAAATGCTTCCTGACTTAGTGGAACTTCTCGTGAATCTCCTGGTTCTTTTATCCCAACCATCTGATTCAATTTATATAAAGTCCCAGAACAAATGAAAGTAATCTATGGTGGAAAAAGATCAGAGAATGATTACCTTTGTGGGTGGGGACTGACTTGGAAGGCACCCTGAGAAAACTTTCTGAGGTGAACAAAATGTTCTACATCTTAATCTGGGTGCTGGTTCAGTAGTTTAATACATAGGTACTTTAAGATTTGTACATTTTCCTGCCCATAAATTATATTGCAGATAAAAAAAGTGTGCCATACAACCCAAAATTTACTTGTATAGCTAAATTAAAATAACATGTCTCATTAATATGAAGATCTATTTTCACCCCCATGAATGCTCCACCCCCTCCATTTAACATTTTTAAGTCAGGATGGGCATTGGAATCAATGACATTTCATAGTGCAATTGGCACCATTTTTTGTTTCTCTCTGCCTCCATCCCCAGCCTCACTCATCCTGTGCCGTCATCTATTACAGAAGGTGGAAAGTAAAATAGTCAATTTTCTAACCCTCCCTTGTTACTTGTGGTAGCTATGTGACATAGTTCTGGCCAAAGGAGCATATTTTGAAGTCTGCTAATGGGGGTGAGGGGCAGACAGATCTGGGAAAGCTTTTGATTTCTTGCCACACCCCCTCCCAGTATCTTGCCTTGAATTTCTATGTGACGGTTGATACCAAAGACATTGTCTTCTAACTTTTGGAAAAAATGTACATCAGAAGTTAAAATATATACATTTGTAATATAGAATCAATGTTCTGACATGAAAAGATAGGGAAAAAGATGGTAGAGCAAAATGAACAGAATGATTTTTATTTTGAAAACTGTGTTTTTGGATGAACATCTTAAAATGGCACAAGAATTGGTCTGGAGGGCTATGGACTAAACTGTTGACAGTGGGAGGGAGGGGGAAGGGAAGGAGAACTATCACTTTTTCCTCTTTATATTTATATATGTAATGTTTTAAAATGTTTATCACTGTATTATTTACTGTAAAAAAGCAAACCAATTAACAAACTAAGCTACCATGTAATTAGCAAGAGTAAGGAGGTTTGAATAAGGAGCCATGAGGGTCTGGAGAAAGGCTCAATTTAGTCTGTGAGAGGCTGTCACAAGAAAAGGGAGATTTACGCCAGGAGACTGCCAGATCCTTCTTGGTGACAGGGCTTTTGTTCAAGCCAGACCTTTCCTTTTGCTCTCCAAGGCCCCAGTTCCACAGCAAGAAGTAGTTGTTAAAGAAATTAGTTCTCTTCTAGTTAAGATCTAGGAGATCTGGTGGTGTGGTGCCTAAAGCATTTGACTGCTAACCAGAAGGCTGGCAGTTCAAACCCATCAGCCACTCGTCTGAAGGAAGATTGGGCAATTTACTTGTGATACTGCCTCAGAAACCCAAGGAGGGCTCACTATGAGTCGGATCCAACTCAATGGCAGTGTTTGGTTTTTGGTTTAGTTAAGATCCAAGCCTGATAAGGGTTTAGTGGTTTGTACTTTCCAATACTTTCTAACAAAGAAGAAAAAGCACGAAAAAGAGAAAAATCAAGGCAGTGTTAAACTATGAAAAGAATGCTATTTCTTGTGCTGTTAAATATGATCTGAGAAGATGTTTTGCAGTATTTCAATGTTTTTAAATTTATGAAGGCCTGCTTATGGCCTAGCATATGGTCTATCATTGAAAATGTTCCATGTGCACTGAAAAAGAATGTATATTGTGCTGTTGCTGGGTGAAGTGTTCTGTAGATGTCTATAAGGTCAATTTGGTGGATTGTATTGTTTAGCTCTTCTGCATCTTTGTTGAGTTTCCTTCCAGTTGTTCTATCTTTCATTGAAAGTGGTATATTAGAGTCTCCCACTATGACTGTAGAGTCATCTTTTTGCCTTTTCAACTCTTAAAGTCTGATTTATGTATTTTGGAGCTCTTTCATTGGGTCCATGGATATTTATTATGGTTATATCTTCATGTTCAATCGATTCTTTAATCATTATATAATGTCCTTCCTTGTCTTGTATGGTGGTTTTTGTCTTAAAGTCAATTTGATCAGAAATTAATATCGCCACTCCTGCTCTCTTACAGTTGCCATTTGCTTGATATATCTCTTTACCAAACTTTGATTTTTAGTCTACTTTTGTCTTTATGTCTAAG
>NW_006921786.1:1214058-1214597 GCF_000298275.1 Orycteropus afer afer | reverse complement strand
TGGAAATCTCCTAATTTCACCATCATATTTGAAGGACAATTTTGCCAGGTATATAATTCTTGGTTGAAAATTTTTCTCTTTCAGGGTTTTATATAGACCATCCCATTGTCTTCTGGTTTGCATGGTTTCTGCTGAGAAATCAGAGCTTATTCTTACTTGCTGACCTTAGTAAGTAACTTTTTGTTTTTCCCATGCTGCTTTCAGGATTCTGTCTTTGTCTTTGGTTTTGATGAGTTTGATCATGGTATGTCTTGGTGATTTTCTTTTGAGGTCTATCCTATTTGGGGTTCTTTGGACTTCCTGAATGGATATATTCTCATCTTTTATCCTATTAGGGAAGTTCTTCTCCAACACATCTGGGACAATTTTCTCAGTGGTTTTATTCTTCTCTTCCTGTTCTGGTATTCCAGTGACATGTAGATTATTCCTCTGGATGGTATCCCACATGAACGTTAGGCTTTCTTCATTTTGTTCTGATCTTTTTTCTGATTGATCCCTTTCCAAAGAAGTATTCAGGTATTTGTCTTCAATCTCATTAA
>NW_006921786.1:1202767-1213044 GCF_000298275.1 Orycteropus afer afer | reverse complement strand
TGCTGGCCCAGAAGGTGGGTGGGAGTGAGGGATGGCTGCACCTCCGTTCACCAAGAAGGTGTGGGGTGTAAGAGTAACAAGAGGAATGTTGCACCTTTCCAGTCATCCAGGTCCAGAATGTCCTTGGGGTTCCCAGCAAGTGGAGCCTGTTCTTAAGTTCCTGGAATCTGGGAGAATGCTGTCGCTTTATATATCCATAGTGGTCAAGCCGCTTGGAAACATTCGAAATGGCTGTGTCCTCCAGACTGGCAAAAGTCCACAGCTCAGCCTGACTTCCTCTTCACTGCTTCCCCTTTTATTCCTCAGCCACCACTGTAGAACACCGTGCAGTTCCTGGCTAGCAGGGCTGATTTTTAAGTTAATTCTTAGGTCCTACCACTACTTGGCAATATCCAAGCTGTCTGTGCCATCAGGATTGCTGCCAGACCACCGCTCCATATGTCTCCTTTTTTGGTGTTTTCATGCAAATTTTTCTGTTAGTTGAAGTTTAGTCCACTTCTATATCCTTCCCTTCAAGGTTCAGGGCTCCAGGATTATCTTCTGCGTGTGTTAATTGGTTCCCCTTTTCTTTGTTGGAGGGGTTCTGTGCAGTCTTTCTGCCCATTCTGCCATCTTCACAAGGCCTTTCTTCTGAGTGGATTTGATAACTTTTGTTATCACCCAAACACTTAACCATTTGTACCACCCAGGGACTCCCACAACTTTTTACTAGATCTTTAAAGAAGGGCATGTGTTATTACCTTGCCCTTACAGACAAGTAAATAGTAGTTTGAAAAGATTTCATGATTTGACAACAATCCTCTTACCAGCTCACATATCTGGCCCAGGAAGAAACAGAACAAACCAGAGTGAATTTTGCATAGTATTTAGAAAATACACAAGGAGCTCTAGTGGCATAGTGAATAAGAAAGGCATTTAGCTGCTAACTAGAAGGTCAACAGTTCATAACCTACCAGCTGCTCCATGGAAGGAAGATGTGGTAATGTACTTCCATAAATATTTGCAGCCTTGGAAACCGAAAGGGGTCGCTATAAGTCAGAACAAACTTGATGGCAGTGCGTTTGGGTTTTTTTATTTTTTTGGTTTAGAAAATACACAGAAAGAATATCTCACCTTAGTAATCACTAAAAACACATTTAATTAGTGATTACGTAAATATAACACAATTATTTATATATATGCACATCAACTCCTTTTATTAGAAGAAGACACCATAAACATTAAGACGGAAATGAAAAGTACTTCAATAGAATAAATAATAAAGTTAGGGAGGCAGGAATGCATAGGCAAGAAGGACACAGTGAAAGGGTAACCACCGGGAGGAAGTGGGAAAAGGGTTCTTACATTGTGGAGATTATAATCAGTATCATGAAACAAAATGTGCATGAACTGTTGAATGTAAAACAAATTTGCTTTGTAAAATTTCACCCAAATCACAATAAAAATTTTATAAGAAAAAGAGTAAACAATAACACTGTCAAGGTAAACCAAGTGATGTCTTGTGTTTTAAAATTAATCTCAGTCACTTTAATTTTGCTTGTAAAACACATTGCTACCAGGAGGGAATAGCTGTGTTCCTAATTTTAAAAGACTACTCATAGTCTTTTTATGTTGCTTGAGTAAATTGGAGCTATCTTTGAAAATCACAGTGAGTTAACAAGGTGGTTGGGTAAAATTATTCTCTTATGACTTACCACTTTAATTGAATCAACACAACTTTACAAGTTGTACAATCTACAAGCAGTAACAAGAAGAATTTTTTTTTTTAAACATAGCACATATAGATTTTTATAAAAATATTTGTAGTTTCAAGATTATAAGTGAACAGTCCTTGGGACTACTAAAATGTGTTTTTGTGATATTATAGGACATCTTTTTGCTCGTTTCACAAAGAGATATATAGAGAAATTAAACTTCATGTGAGAAAATACAGAGAAATTACTGATGTATCTTAAATATTGTGTAAAAATGTGCTCATCTTTTTTTTTTAATTTTTTTAATCTTCCAACTAGATGTGATGGCTAGCTGAGTGCCCATCTAATAGCATCTGAGTCAACAGCCCTCATCCTTCAAGGTTTCTTTAAAAATTTCTACTAAGTTTGTGGTTTCTGTCTTCAGTTATAATTTCTAGCTAAAACGAATAGTTGGCTACTAATTTGAAAGGTTGATGGTTTGAATCTACCCAGAGGCACTTTGGAAGAAAGGTCTGTACTTTAGAAAAATCAGCTATTGAAAATCTTATGGAGCACAGCTCTACTCTGAGACACATAGAGTTGCCATGAGTTCTAATCAACTTGATGGCAAATAGAATTTCTAGCTAGGGATGAATTAAAGATGACTAGGCTTAAATCCTTCTGTTTCTGTAACAGTTAATGTTTACTGCACACTGTGTTAAATAATTTATCTACATTATGCTCTGTACTCTTCACAATGCTATAAAGAATGAGGCAATGCAAGCTGTCCAAAGTAAAACAACTGAAGTGGGGAGGGAACGGGGAGTTATTGCTGAAGAGGTACTGAGTTTCTGTTTTATGGGATGAAAAAGTTGGAAATGGATAGTGGTGATGTTTGTACAACATGGTAAATGTAAATGATAATAAATTGTACATTTGAAAAATGGTTAAAATGGAAAATTTTTGTGTTATATATATTTTACCACAATCCAATGTTAAAAAATATATTAAGAGGAGAAAAGAAAAAGTTTAGCAACTTACCCAGGGCCTCACAGCAGTAAATTTCAGAACAAAGTCTTTAACTCTGTGTATTTGTTTGACTCCAGTGAACAAGTCTTCATCAGAGAACATGAAAATAAGGACCTAAAATTGTGGAATCTAAAGCTTGAAAAATAGTAAACTCAACATTTAACTTTGGATTTTCTTCATCAGCATTTCATTCCAGAAATATTTATTGTGCCCCATCATGCTGGCCAGATATGGTGGTAAATGAGACCTCCTGGAGCCTGTGTTCTAGTGAGGAAAAAATACAATATATGCACAAAAAAGCAAATAGATTTTTTAAATGCACTTTATTGAAATATAATTTATGTACAGTAAAATACACAAAACTAAAGTGACATGGATCAATGCATTTTCTTTTTCTTCTTGCAGTATTCCCTCCCCTCTCTTCCCACCCCTGGCAAACAACAAAGAAAGTTTCCCTCCATATATAAACCTTTCCTTGACCCCACAACAATAAACTGGTACTATATTTGCCCTTCTCTGATTGACTTATTTCACTCAGCATCTGGTAGTGTAATGCCTAAGGCACTTGACTGCTAACCAGAAGGCTGGCGGTTCAAACCCACCAGCTACTCCTCAGAAGGAAGGTTGGGCAATCTACTTGCCTAGTGATACTGTCTCAGAAACCCAAGGAGGGGTCGCTATGAGTTGGGGCCGACTCAACAGCAGGTAACAACAACAACAATGTCCCCCAAGTTCATCCATGTTATGCAGTGTTTTGCAGACTCTACATTATTCTTTAGTGCTGCGTAACATTCCATTGTGTGTATACCATAGTTTGGTCAGTCAGTCTTCTGCTGATGGACATGCAGATTGTTTCCATCTTTTTGCTATTGTAAACAGTGCCTTGGTGAAGTGTCCATTAATATATTCTGCCCATTTTTCAGTTGGATTGTTGATCCCTTTGATGTTGAGGCATTGGAGTTTTCTATAAATCTTAGAGATAAGTCCCTTGTCAGATATGTAATTATTAACAAGTATGAATTTGTTAGGAGCTCTGGTAGCATAGTGCCTAAGGCACTTGACTGCTCACCAGAAGGCTGGCAGTTCAAACCCACCAGCCACTCCTCGGAAGGAAGGCTGGGCAATCCTACTTCCGTAGTGATACTGCCTCGGAAACCCAAGGAGGGGTCGCTATGAGTCAGGGCCGACTAGACAGCAAACAACAACAACAACAACGTGAATTTGTTGCTGTCATTTTGTTATGTACTTTTTGTGGTGTTGCTGATTTCCTTGTTCCATATAATTTTCTGTGCTGAGCTCCTTTTGTTTATGAATTGTGTTATCACTTCCTTCATTGCTATTGTTTTAGTATTTGCTAAATATTTGTGCTGGTCCTCTTTTTTATTTTGATGTGAAGGTTTATCATTTTTCTTTGAGGTTACCCTGTGATTGATAGTTTTCTTCCCAAGTTTAGACACCTATCTTGTAGTTGTCTTGACTTCCCTACCACCTGAAAGTTTTGTAACAGCACAGTTTTTTCCCTCGTTTTTTTTTTTGTTTGTAGTTCTTTATTTGTCAATTGATGTCGTGGGTTCCTTGTTTACAATCTTGTAGGCTTATTTACTTTGGATACTTCTATAACTGGGTTGGTCTCTGGGTTATGTCATCATGTGTGTTAATGGTCAGTTGTTGTTTGCTGTTGTTGGTTCTTTGTTCAAAGGACTCCTTTTAGCATCACTTGTAAGGCTGGTCTGATTTTAACAAATTCTCTTAATTTCTGCTTATCTGGAAATGTCCTAATTTCACCATCATATTTGAGGGACAATTTTGCTGGGTATATATATCTTGGTTGGAAAATTTTCTCTGTTGGGGTTTTATATATACCAGCCCATTGTCTTCTCGCCTGTGTGGTTTCTGCTGAGAAATCTGAGCTTAGTCTTATTGGTTGCCACTTCTAGGTAACTTTTCATTTTCTCCATGCTGCTGTCAGGATTCTTTCTTTGTCTTTGGTTTTGGTGAATTTGATGATGACATATCTTGGTGATTTTCTTTTGGGGTCTATCCTGTTTGGGGTTTTTTGGACTTCTTGAATGGATATAGTCCCATCATATCAGCAAAAATTCTCTTCCAAGAAATATTTGACAATTTTTTCTCCAGTTTTATTTGTCTCTTCCTGTTCTGGAATTCCAGTTATATGTAGGTTATTCCTTTTGATGGTATCCCACATGAACCTTAGGCTTTCTTCATTTTGTTTTGATCTTTTTTCTTTTCCTTTTATTTTAAGAATTTGTTTTACATTCAACATTATGTGTACATTTAGTTTCACTCTCCATTTACCATGCCCAACCCCAACCCAGTCTCCTCCCCTCTCTGCCCAGTAACCCTCCCCCTGTGCCCCTCATAGTTATGCACGCCTGTTTGTCTTGCATTTCCTTAATGTGAATGTTGCCCCTCTGGTGTCCCTGGTCTATTGCTCTAAGGGATGTATTACTATAGAATATGTGGGTGCATCATCCTGGTTTGAGTGGTCTGCATGTACATCTTGTTAACTATTGGGCTGAGAGGCAGCCCCTGGGAGTCAGTATTATTCCAGGTGCAGAATGTATTCCAGGGCCACAGTATTGGGGGTCCCACCAGACTCCATCTGACCAGTAACTCTGGTCATTATTGAGTTTTTGGAGTTTGTTCCACGTTTTTCCTCCCACTCTCTCCTAGATCTCCAGATTTGATCCTTTTCTGAGTGGTTGGCATTGGTAGCCAGGCACCATCTAGTTCTTCTGATTTTGAGGACCATCATGTCCTAGGGCTGATTGCTTCCAAAGCCCCCCCCCCCTTTTTTTTGCACTCTTCTTCGCTTCTGACGGTAGGAGACTATTAGCTGCATCTTATATGGCCACTTGAAAGCTTTTAAGACCCCAGTTGCTACTCACCAATGTAGGATGCAGAACAAGGCTTTTATGTATTTTGTTGTGCCAATTGAGTCTGGTGTCCCCCAGCACTATGGTCCTGAGTCAGTAGATCTATTGGATCTCTCTCCCACAGTGTCTGGATGCCTGTGAGGGATTACTCTGTGTCTGTCCTCTATTGTTTCTGTAAGGATTGCAGGTATTTTGTATCACTGGTGTCTGTGCAATGTTAGCCTCAGCTGAATCTCTCCTTGGTCTAGAGTATACTCCTGTTCACCGACCCCTATCTGATCCTCTCAGATGTTTATGTGTTTATCTGTAGCCTGGTGTTTGGTGTTAATGGTAATGCAGTATTGTGGACACATTGGTTGGTATTAACATCTGTTGTCTATGTCTTATGTGCACAATTCAGTGTCCTCCCATTTCCTAATGTTATCATGGTGGTCCCAGACTCTTTCCATATATCCCTCCCCTTACCCATGTCAGTGTGTGGGCCCCAACTAGCCCAACATTAACCCCTCCCCTCCCCTCCCCATCCCAGTAAACTACAAAGTGAGCTCCCTTTCCCACGCAAACCCTTCTTTGTCTCTTTAGAGTTATGGCCTCATACAGTACTTATCTTTCTGCTTTGGTCTTTTTTCTGATTGATCCCTGTCCAAAGAAGAGTTCAGGTATTTGCCTTCAGTCACACTAATTCTGTCTTCTATTGATTCAATTCTACTCCTTTGCCTGTTCAATGTATTATCTATTTCTGAAAATTTATTATTAATCTTTTAGATTTCTGTCTGCAGATTTTATATCATCTATAATTTTTCATTTATTTTGTCATTTTGTTCTTATATCATCTTTTGAAATTGTTCTAGGGTTTTCTATGTGTTTTCCTCAGTTTTGTCAGTGTTTTCCTTGATCTGTCTCTCAATTCATTGGAGATACCTAAATATAATTCTTTTGAATTCCTTATCAGTGAATTCCAATGCTGTGTCTTTCTCAGGGATGTGTTTTGGGTCTGTATTCTGGGCCTTTGTTTCTCCTGCTTTATCTTGCTTCTTTGTGTGGACTGTGATGCTCTGTTTTCTCCAAGGAATTGTGATACTTTTGTGTTTATATTTAGTTGGTGATTGTATGTTGGAGAAATTTGCCCATGATTTTCATTTTCTTTGTTTTGTTTGTATGTTATCTGTGTAAGCAGGGTATTATGCTGTGATCCTCTATTCACTAGTTGACAGCACTTATACACTCACCACTTGTCTCCTTCCCATTGTCAGCGCCCCATATGTCTCTGTCATCCTTGGCAAATGGAGCCTATTCTTAGGTCCTGTCTTCATTCAGGTTTTCCCACTAGCTGGTGCCTAATCCACTTCTGTATACTTCTTTTCAAAGCTCAGGGCTCCAGGATTGTTTTCTGTATCTCTATCAATTGGTTTCTCTTTTCTTTGTTGAAGAGGGTCTGTGTAGCTTGTCTGCCTATTTCCCCATCTTACTGGAAGTCCCCAAAGCAAATAGATTTAAAAAGAAAAAGTGAAACATCAGATAAGGGCTCTATAGAGAATTAATAAGGCAGTAGTGGTTCCTCTTCCATGCAGGAGACTCCAGTTCATTTCTGGCCATGGACCTCAAGAACAGCCACTACACATCTGTCAGTGGAGGATTACATGTTACTATGATACTAAACAGGTTTCAGTAGAGCTTCCAGACTGAGAGAGACTAGGAAGAAAGGCCTGGTGATCTACTTCCAAAAATTAGCAATTGAAAACACTATGGATCACAATGGTCATATCTGCAATAGATCATGGGGATGTAGGACCAGGCATTTCCTTTTGTTGTGCATGGGGTTGTCATGTGTCGAGAGTCAACTTGGCCATAACTAACTACAATAAAGAATTAATTAGGATAATGAGGGATTCAAGTTATTTATCTTTCCTATTTTCATCTTCTCTTCTGGGTTGTAAGCTCTTTGAAAACAGAAAAGCCTTCTTGTTTTATCTTAAACAACAATTTGTATGTGTAGGAGCAATGCATTTACATTATCTAAAGAGTAAAACAACAACAACAACAAAGAGTAAAGTAAGCTCTGAGACAACCTGTTATTTGAATGTAGGTTAAAGCCTTTGGGAAGTAATAGCAGAGTCCTTTGAAGCTTTAGTTTCTTCCATCAATGTATAAGGAAGACCACAGAAGAACCGATGTATTGGAATTATGGTGTTGATAAAGAATATTGAGTATACCATGGATCGCCAGAAGGATGAGTAAATATGTCTTGGAAGAAGTACAGCTGGAATACTCCTTAGAAGCAAAGATGGTAAAACTTTGTCTCACTTACTCTGGACATGGTATCAGGAGGAACTAGTCCCTGGAGAAGGACATTATGCATGGTAAAGCAGAGGGTCAGTGAAAAAAAGGAAGCCCCTCAATGAGATGGATTGGCATAGTGGATGCAACGATGGGCTCAAACATAACAATAATTGTGAATATAGAGCAATACTGGGCAGTATTTCCTTCTACTGTATGTAGGGTTGCTATGAGTTGGAACCGACTGAATGCCACCAGACAACAAAATATTTGAAGGAGGAATGCAGAAAGATTTGCTCCTTTATTCTGTAGGTCTAAGAGCTCCAATTTTATTCACTGTAGTCAGGAAAACAGAAAACCCTGGGGAACTCACAGTGCTAATTTCTCCTGACAGAAAAAAAAAAAAAAAAAAAACACAAAATTTAATTTAACTCAGTGAAGATGTCCAGGTTTTAAAAGTCTGACTTTTTGGCTTGTTTTTCAAAATTTTCTCACCACTCAAATTATTATCTGGAACTTTTATAAGAATCATAAATGCATAAATTGTTAAATATTTGACATCCTACAATAAATGGCACCTTTGAAGGGACATCCTCTGAAGGGCTTGTTGTACCTAATTCCTAGTAAATCACCAGAAACTGAGAAATATAGTTGCTCATTATGGGATAGCTGGAGCTCAAAAACTACATTTCTTCCTTTTTCTTTTCTTTTTTCAAGACAAATATCTTGAAGTTTTGACCATGTAGTATAAGGCACTGAGAGAGGCACTGGAGATACAGTGGAGACACCGTTGACTTTTTCATACAGTACCAAATAATGATACTTTTCAGACAGTTTTTTGAATTCCACCCTATATCTTCTAAATCAAAATCCTTAAATTGAATCATTATCAAACTTTAAAACCAGTTGCCATGTAGTCGACTCCAACACATGACGATCCCATGTGAGTCAGAGTAGAACTGTGCTCTATATGGCTTTCAATGGTTGATTTTCAGAAATGGATGATCACCAGGCCATTTTTCTAAGGTCCCTCCCTCTGGGTGGGTTTGAAACACTAACCATTTGATTATAAACTGAGAATTTTAACCATTTGCTACATACAGGGATTACTCTAAAACTTTGTGTTGTTGTTTTATGTGCTGTAGAGTTGCACCTGACTCATAGCCACCCTTCCTTGGGTTTCTGAGGCAGTATCACTACAAAAGTAGATTGCCCAACCTTCCTTCAGAGGAGTGGCTGGTGGGTTTGAACCTCCAGCCTTCTGGTTAGCAGTCAAGTGCCTTAGGCACTATGCTAACAGAGCTCTCTAAAACTTTAGTGTGTAGTAAAATCATAGATTATAGTGTCCCACTCCTAGAGTTTCTGATTAAGTAGGTCTTGCGTGGGGTTTGATAATTGGCATTTCTAACAAGCTCCCAGTTGATTCTGATTCTGGTCCCAGGACTTCACTTTGAGAACCCCTGGGCTAGGATGATTCTGATGTGAGTTCAGGGTTGAGAACCACTGCAGTACTGTGTGCTGTCTGTGTATTGGTTGCAAGTATTGCAGGAAATGTCAAAAGTCCAGTCCCTGCTTCCAGGAAACCTACACTGAGATAAAAGAGAAAAAACACAAGATGAACATTTTATCACCATTTGAAGTGCCTTGCTGGGTGCTTTTATAATATGGATACACAGGCTTCAGAAATGTGGGATCTCAGGTAGTGGGGGTGGTGATGGTGGAGTGGAATGGGTGAAGTCTGCTGGGTCATAAGAAACAAGCAGCCCTTGAATTTAAAACAAAACAAAACAAAAACATTGCCATGGAGTTGATATCAACTCATAGGACCCTATAGAACAGCCCCCACAGTTTTCCAAGGCTGTAAATCTCTGTGGAAGCAGACTGCCACATCTTTCTCCTATGGAGTAGCTGGTGAGTTTGAACTGCCAAGCTTTCAATTGTAGTTGAGTTGCTTAACCACTCTGCCACCAGGGTTCCTTCAGTCTTTGGATTGAGGGGGGGAAAATGGGATGTTATGCTGATGTTTATTTCCTTCAAATAAAGTGTGGGCAATAAACCACAGAACTGGTAGCAATGTCTGTGATCCTGTCACCAAGAGGAATTACAGATATTTTCAAATCATCTTTTCAAGTCAGCTGCAGACATTTCAAAATAGTATTTAGAGGCATCACTGCTTTGAAACTATAATAGTTACAGTTTTGTGTTTAGATCTTACTGTGAAATAGGAATATATTTTTCTTCATTAACACAACTTTTAACATGTTTTGATAATTATTTCAGCATATATATATATATATATATATATATATATAATCCTACATGATGTGATGACTTGCTTTCAAGTCCTTATGTCTTACCAAAATTCTTATTTTCATAAAAATATCAGCTTATGTTACCTTCC
>NW_006921786.1:1201768-1202667 GCF_000298275.1 Orycteropus afer afer | reverse complement strand
ACTTAAAAATATTAGAATGAAGAGGAGTCGGTGGCACAAAACCAGAGGTGGTAGAAATGGCATTAGTGCTGCACAGAAGCTGTGTGAAGGACAGTCTGCATGGAAGACAGTACGCAGGGTTTGGGATTATAGATAAAAGTAAAATACAGTTGGACTGGCTGAGTGAGGCCTTAAAAACCAGGGGGAGGATCCATAGGTTCTATGGACTCATTGTCACCTAAGAATCATCAGACTGAAAGTTACATGAGTGATTCTCAAACTTTAGTCAAGAAAACTCAAACTCTCTGCCATGGAGTCAGAGTCGACTCATAGTCACCCTTCCTTGGGTTTCTGAGGCGGTATCACTAAGGAAGTAGATTTCCCAACCTTACTTCCAAGGAGTGATAAAAAGCATCTGGACAGCTTATCAAAACACTGATTTCTGGGTACTTCCTGAAGAGATTTTGATTCATTAGGTCTGGGGTGAATGGGCCCCAAATCTGCATTTCTAATAAGTTCCCAGGAGATGCTGAAGCTGCTTGGCTACACAGACCCCACTTCGATTATCACTGATATACATAATGGCACACTGAAAAATAAAGTACCAGGTATATGCTGTGGTGATGTTTTCCAGCATTTGGCAGTATGATACTAAGTACTAAATGGGGGTGGGAGTGGGGTGGATCTAAGGCAAAATAAATTTGTGAAAAACTTAGTGCAATTAAGTAAGACCTATGATAAGAACTCTTATTATACAATGTGTGTGCTTACTCTTTTTTTTAATTTTTTTATTGTGATTTGGGTGAAGATTTAAAGAGCAGGTTCACTTTCCATACAGCAGTTCACATACACTTTGTCTCATGACATTGACCACAGTTTACCACAATGCAACAGCTCCCCTCCCACTTCCTCCCCATAGT
>NW_006921786.1:1180790-1199033 GCF_000298275.1 Orycteropus afer afer | reverse complement strand
AGAAAAAGAGAGAGTTTCGAGGAAGCTGATCCACATTTGGGTTGCCTTAAAATGTCCAGTTAATAGAAATAGCAAAAATTTTTCTTGCTTCAACCATGACAATTCCACTCTCCCCTCAAGTTATACTGCTTTTTCTCTTTTCTTTTTTTGGGGGGATTTTTTTTTTTTTTTAGTCTTATATCCCTTTCTAAAAATTAACTCTAAAAATATCACCACAGTCATGTAAAATAAAACTTTTTCACAGAAACATTGGGTATATTTTAAACCATTTTGTGAGATGATTGTGGTGCTCAATGGTATTAAAAAAAAAAAACCTCACTACCATTGAGTCAAATCTGTCTCATAGTGACCCTTCCTTGGGTTTCCAAGTCAGTATCTCTAAGGAAGTAGATTGCCCAGTCTTTCTTCCGAAGATTGGCTGGTGGGTTTGAACTGCCAGCCATCTGGTTAGCAGTCACATGCCTTAGGCACTATGGCACCAGAGCTCTCACTCAATGGTATAGCATTCTAAATTAATGGAAGTGGTGTTTTGGCTGATAGGCCCATATTTAGGGCTAAATATTTATTTTATTCAAGTCAAATTCTCGTGTGTAGCATTTAAGACCCTTTCTGTCACATACTTGAGTGAGCTTGGGAGGGTAGAGTGGGAGCTGGGTGAAAGCCATAGTTATTTTCAGCTGCAAAAATTATCAGTGGGAGGAAGGACCTTGTCAAAGAGGAAGATGAGATGTTCGGTATCCTGCTAGTATGGTTAAGCATGGTCAAGGGGGAAGAGATCAAGGGAAAAAGAGGAATCCAACCAGGGGGGCTGAATAAAGATGTGGAGGATGGAAAACCAATCTGAGAGTCCAGAACTGAATGAAAAATAAGGAATCTAGGGGATTGATAGTCTGGGGACAAAGGCAGAAACTCCCACATCAGAGAATCTGGCCAGCTTCATTTGGAGTTGTGGGCTAGGACACTCACTCTTAATGAGGTAGTCACAGAAACAGCTTTAACACAACTTGGTCCCAAGCTATCTCCCTAGACATATGGTAGATTCTTGTCGGACAAGGTTGCTCCGTATTGCTCAAAAAATTTCAAATGTTCCTTCTTCCACAGTCTTATTCTTTCTGTTTCTTTTCTTGCATCTAGATCTTTTTTTCCTGGAACTACATCTGTCAAATCCAATCTATTCCTTCAAGGATCATCTCAAATGCCACTTTCATGAGGCTTTTTCTGATTCCTCTGCCCAAATACTACATCTTTATTAAAGAATTTTGCATATGCTGTCATAGTCAGTGTGCTAATTTTGAAAAGATAGTGAGAAAGAGATAGCAAAGTGTTAAGGGCAAGGGTCTATTCTATGCCATCTCCTTTGGGTCTCTACCCATAAATTTTTATGCATTCCAGAATAATTATTGGTATATTTATTTTACCTTCGCCACAATATTGTAGGGAGCTCTGGTAGCATAGGGACTAAGGCATTTGACTGCTAACCAGAAGGCTGGCAGTTCAAACCTACCAGCCACTCCTTGGAAGGAAGGTAAGGCTGTTGTAGTTGTTACGTGCTGTGGAGTCAGACCTGACTCATAGCGACCCCTCCTTGGGTTTCTGAGGCAGTATCACTATGGAAGTAGATTGCCCAAACTTCCTTCCCAGGAGTGGCTGGTGGGTTTGAACGCCAGCTTTCTGGTTAGCAGTCAAGTGCCTTAGGCACTATGCTACCAGAGAAGGTAAGGCTAGCAGCTTACTAAATTATACCCTAATTGTCAACGTAAAGGAGTTAGAGCAACTCTGGACCAAATTGTTGTTACAGTTACATTTATCAGGCAATAGAAGCAATGATAGAGGGGCAAAAGATCTTTATTTGAGTTCTGCTCTATTTAGGCAAGGCATTTAACACCACTCTGAACCATGGTTTCTTCAACTATAAAATGAAAAGAGTTATTTGTCCTATCCACGTTCCAGAACTGTTGAAAGAAAAAGATCAAGATAATATTCACAAGATGTTTATAGGCTATAAAATAATAAGCAGTATTTTACGTATGATACGTAAATAGGACATTATCAGTATACCCCCCTCCAAAAAAAAAAAAAAAAAAAGACATATTCACTGCTATCAAGTTGATTCCAACTCATAGCGACCCCCATTGGGTTTCTAAGGCTATAAATCTGTACAGAAGCAGACTGCCCCATTTTTCTTCTGCAGAAGGGTTGGTGGGTTTGAACCACTGACATTTTGATTAGCGGCCAAATGCCTTAACCATTACACCACCAGAGCTCCTTATTATCAGTATAATGTTCTTTTATCCATTAGTAATTATAAATTATTCATTCAACTAACATGTATTGCTGTCTACTATTTGATAAGCCGACTCGACGGCACATAACAACAACAACAACAACATTTGATAAGCAAAAGGACAGCACAGCAGAGACGATGTGCATAATGATTAAACTGGGCAATCTACCTCTGTAATGATACTGCCTTGGCAACCCAAGGAGGGGTCACTATGAGTCAGGTCCAACTCGATGGCACATAACAACAGCAACAACATTAACTGCATAAGCAGATTAATCTTTACTGCTTGCTTAACGTGATGCAAGTTGGTAAAGAATTGTTTGGTTATGCAGAAATGAATGTTTTCTTCTACAACCACCATTAAGAAATACTTTCCCTTGACTTTTAGTCTTTTGCTATTCTTTTTCCAAATTTCTATAATTTTCCTATATATATTATTTTTGTAATTAGGGAGATACATAAGCATTGGTTTGACCCTAAAAGGGTTATTTTTGCTTCTCCCAAATTTCTCCATGAAGAGTTATCAAGTTCCATTGTCTACATAAGATTATATGCTTTGTACTATTGGAACTGCTAGATGTTGTTGTTGTTGTTTGCCATTGAGTCAAACCTGACTCATAGCAACCTCTCCTTGGGTTTCTGAGGCGATATCACTATGGAGGTAGATTGTCCAACCTTCCTTCCGAGGAGTAGCTGGTGGGTTTGAACTGTCAGCCTTCTGGTTAGCAGTCTGCTAGATGTTAGGTACCAGGAATGTTCACCATCCTCTCTCTTAAGCACTGAGCGGGATGCTGTATCTATAAGATTTTGTATTCTTGTTGGATTTTATTACAGTACACTCCCGGAAATTTCCTGTATGATGCTCACAGATTAAAAAAAAAAATGTCCCTCTTCCATACTTGTTTTAAATTAGGACTAAGCAATGTATTATTTGAAATGTAAGTCTGGAACTACCAAAAATAATTATATGATATATGACAAAACCAAATTATAAGTGCCTTATGAATGATTCCCACCTCCTCTGCAATAACTTTCAATTATGAGTACCTCTCTTGAAGAAACGCTGGTGTTAGAGTAGTTAAGGCATTTGGCTGCTAATCAAAAGGTCTGTTGGTTTGAACCCACCAACTATGGCAGATGGATGGGACAGTCTGCTTCCTTAAAGATTTACAGCCTTGGAAACCCAATGGGGTTGCTATGAGTTGGAATTTACTCAATGGCAGTGAGTTTGGTGGTTTTTGGTTTGGGTCTCTTGCAAGTTATTTATTTATTTTTCTTTATAAAGCAAATGAGTGGGCATTGGGATTGCTATGGAAGGGACTTTATATAAGTGAGTCACTGGTGCACAGGTATCAAGTTCGGACCAAGCATATTCCTAGAAAATAACATCACCACCCATAGTTTTCGGTATGTAAACTGATGGACCTGGAGTAATCTGTAGAAAAAAGTGAAGTAGCTATTAGAAAATTTACATGTTGAGTCCTGACTCCTCTAGGGCTTATTTTTCTCTCTTTAATTCTTTGGCCATAACTTCTCTGAAATTCACTTGTTATTTTCTTTCATTTTTTAGGCTCTCTTTACAAATTATCCTTTTTCATTTTTAAAGCAGTAATACATGTACCCAAGTGGTATGAAAAGGTATAGTATGAAAATTCAGCCTCTCTTCCACCTTGTCACCAAACACTCAGTTTCTGTCTCTGGAGATCACCAGTTAACCAATTTCTTGAGTACCCTTTCTTTTCCATTTCTACCACCACCTCTCTAGAGCAGACTCTTTTTCCCTTACACCTATCTTTATTTAACACCAGTTTGTCTTTTTCTGGGACAAATTATCATTTTCCCATCAGGCAGAATAACCAATAAAATTGTCTGGGTAAGATCTGCGCTAGATTTTGACACAGGTAAAACATATGAATGAAATAAAAGAGGGGGGCTATTTCATGGTGGCCATGGGGAGCTTACCAAGAGCCTCCCATACAGTCAAATCTCTGTAAAAGTTTATTGGGTAATTGAAAGCCAATGAAATAAGCATGTCTTTTACAGGGATCAGAAAGGAAACTAGCTTCAGTGCAACCCAAAACCCAATGCTGTCGAGTCGAATCCGACTCATAGCGACCCCTCCTTGGGTTTCTGAGGCAGTATCACTACGGAAGTAGATTGCCCAACCTTCCTTCCAAAGACTGGCTGGTTGGTTTGAACTGCCAGCCTTATGGTTAGCAGTCAAATGCCTTAGGCACTATGCCACCAGAGCTCCTTTCAGTACAACAGAGGGTGCCAAATAAGAACTAACAAAAGATGGATGCCATAGTAATCACAATTGTTAATGTCAATTGAATGAGTAATGGGTGCCAGACATTGTTCTATGTGTCTAAGAACTTTATTTCTTATTTATTCTTTGTAAACCCCTATGAGGTAGTACTTCATTATATATTTTATAGAGCAGGAAACTGAGTATTGGGAATATTAAGCAAGTTGCCCAGGGCATTGAGCTGGTGGGCAGTCAAGATTCAAATCCAGGTCCCAATTTCAGCTGATGGGGACAAGGAAGATTAGGATAAAGAAATCTAGGGCAGCTTGGAATTTGCAAACTAGGCTTTTGGTGGCACTTTCTATATATTAACAACATTTTGGGTATTGATGAGGATCAAATAGATGCATAAAATATGAATCCTCTCCAAAGAACTTGTGCATTGTAATTTTTAAGCCTGTGATCCTGTTGTTTTGAAGGTGACCCAAATAATTTCATTAAAGCTCTCCTGGTTTCTCAGTCAGACTATAATGCTCCTAAAGACAGAGTTTTTTCAATTGCCTCATATACATGTGGAAGCTAGACAATGAATAAGGAGGACCAAAGAAGAGTTGATGCTTTTGAGTTATGGTGTTGGCAAAGAATACTGAAAGTACCATGGACTTCCAGAATAATGAACAAATCTGTCCTGGAGAAAGTGCAGCAGGAATGCTCCTTGGAAGGGAGAATGGCCAGGCTTTATCTCACCTACTTTGGTCATGTTGTCAGAAGGGACCAGTCCCTGGAGAAGGATATCATACTTGGTAAAGTGAAGCATCAGTGGGAAAGGGAAAGACCCTCAACAAGATGGATTGACACAGTGGCTACAATGATGGGCTCAAGTGTAGCAAGGAGTGTGAGGATGGTGCACGACCAGGCAGTGTCTCATTTTGTTTACAGACTCACTGAGTCAATGGCACCTGACAACAACAACAAAGACAGTCAGTGGCAGCTATGACCTTGTTCCACTACATACACCAGTATTCATTCTTGAATTTACTCTGTACCTCAGTTGCCCCAGATCCAAATGTGACAGATAACCTAAGGGTGAACAAGAAGAGCACCTAGAAAGCCCCTGACTCTTTATAGCAATGGTCAAAATATTGGTGAAATCTGGAAAAAGACCTGAAATTAATGTATATCTTTGATCTATATGCAGAGTGAAAAAGTAGATTATTCTCACTTACACATTGCTCAATCATGAGCTGAGTGGTACAGGGAACAATTAAGATGCATCTCTCAATGACTAGAAATGAGGCTTTGCATTTTCTTCTTTACATTAAAAAATCATACATTAGGCAGTTTCTATCTGTAGAATGGAAGAAAGGCCCAGCGAGCTAGTTTCAAAATCAGCAAAGAAAACTCCGGGATCGCAAGGGCCCGATCTGCAACTGATGGTACGGATGATGCAGGACCAGGTGGTATTTTGTTCCATTGTGCCTGGTTGCTAGAGTCGAGGGAAGAATCAACAGTAGTAAATAACAACAATCTATAAAATATGGCATTTACTGAAGGAGTTTACAAACTGGAGAAACAAAATATACAGCTGGGAGATGCCTTAAGATTGAAGATTTCAAAAATAACATAAAACCAAGAAATATTTGAAAAAGCATAAAGCAAGTGGCCATGAGCAGCAGAGATGGTGGAGCAGGATAGAATCAGCAATGGTATTGGGTTAGGCACTAAATAGATCTGCTTACTATGGCCACTCCTCGGAAGGAAGATGGGGCAATCTACTTCCGTAGTGATAATGCCTCGGAAACCCAAGGAGGGGTCGCTATGAGTCGGTCAGATTCCACGGCACTTAACAACAACAACAACATGGTGAAATAGCAGCCCTATAGCTCACCTCAAAGCAGAGCTGCTCAATAGCATCAAAAAGTTACAGATGTGCCATAAAATGTTGATTCCTTCAGCTTTAGGGTGCTGGACTAGCAGGGGAGGCCAGAACCTCGCAAAGGGGCTCTAGTTGTGAGAAGCCAGTCCATTGGCTCCTCAGAGGGTGCCTGCTGAGTGGGAGTCTGATAGTGTACCCTACAATCCCCAAAGTAGGCAAGCACAATGGTGACATTTACCACGTGCTGAGTGGAACCAAGCAGGGCAATTACTTAGGCTGCCAGTTGAGAGTATAATGCTGTCTGCTGCTATAAGACACTGGAATTGCTGGGAGGGTTGGTGTTCCACGGTCCCTGGAAGCAGGGCATGTAGCCCAAAGGACAGTCTGCCAAAGTAGGGCACAGAAAGGCCAAGTAGGGTCTCCTGGTGGGGACAACTCCAAGCAGTATCTCCAAATCTTGGATTTTTGAATACATCAGATGTTCCTGTGTATTTGTGGTGGCAGGGTGATTCCTTAACAATTCATGGGCTGTTGGAAGATTAGGGTTTCATCATCTTTTGAAATATTTGATATAAAAAAAAGTTCAAATGGATTCAAAACGTATTCTCATTACCCTAGATATTCCAACATCACATTTGTCAATGAAGAAAAAGCAGAACTGATACATTTTAAAATATTTCAAAAGTTACATGAAATATGGATTTACTTTTTTTAAAATCATCTTCTTGTGTAGTTTTCCCACAATGATAATTATGATGAATGTAAATACTGTCTATCATCACTTAAAAATTTTTGATCAGGAAATATGTGTTATCATTTCAACTACAAAGCCAGATACAAGTAAGTTTTATTCATGAAACCTAGTTCAAGTTTCTCCTTAAAAATTTTTTAAAAGATGTTATCTGAAAGCTTTAGACATATCTGGCATTTAATATTTTCTTAATGCTATATGTATTATATTTATTATATTACATAAATAGATGTAAAGAAATACAAAGACAGTTTTTCTCCAAGCCCTTTACAGATACAGCCAAATCACTTCCATGTTATTCTAGGATAAAATATATTAATGTTAATATTATCACTTTTTATCAGTGTGTTATGACATGAAAAATGTTGGGAAGTACTGCATTAAAACATCTTTTACTACTAGAAAATACTCAACCTTTCTTATTACAGCAAGCAAGTCACACGAGTAGAGGGGCAGGATGGTATACTGTGCAGAAAGAACAGCTTGGGCAAAAGCAAAGTGGTGGAAGAGTAAGGAAATTCCTGAAATTGCAAGGATATTGCAACAATGAGAGGACTTTTTCATTTTAAGTTGTGAAGGCACATAGCTTAACTTTGCAGAGTTAGGAAGAAAGGATCAACAGGTAAAAATTAACCCTCACGAAATTAATATTAATATTTCTATCATTTAATATGTTAAATATTAAATATGCAAACATGATGCAAGACGTGGCCAGCAAAGCCAAAAAGAATTGGTGAGAGAAGCCAGGTATCTGGCTGTCTAGCCACTGCCTTTATCCACTAGCCTGTCCCTTCCTTTCAGATCATCTTCTCAAATTATCCATAGGAGATTTATTCACATACTCAATAAGAAAAATATTTCTAATTATAACCAGCCATTCTTAATATGAATGAGAATTATGTGGGAACACTTGATTGCCAACACGCTTTTTTGCCAAACAATTCCTTTTGACTTAAGAAAGAAGAGGCAGCTGCATTGTTTCCATAACTATCCATATAAAAGAGCCCTTGGAATGAGGCTGACTCGTCCTGCTTTAAAAAGCTCCAAGGTAAGTGGGAACGGGACCTGGCTTTTCAAGAGGGCTACTCGGGCCACTCGGGCCACACCACCCCGTCTCTGCTGCAGCTGCTAGCTCTGGTACTGCTGTTCTTTCTGGTACTGCAAGTACCTGAGAATTCTGTTGCCTTCTCTTTCCAACAGCATGCCACGCTGCATTTTTTTTTTTTTTTTTTCCCTGTTAGTTAATCAAGTGTTTTTCTCTTTCTCTTTTACAGAACTGCCTCACTTCCGGGCTATATCTCCTCACTTGCTAACAAGGTAAGATCTCAACTAACCAGTCCCTGAAGAAGAATGTGAGTGCTTCTGGGATGGACTAGTGTCACTTAGCAACCTTTGAGAAAGTGCTTGTCTCAGTATGTATCCTCTAACAACCTGACTTTAGGAAAGTTGCTGGAGAGAAAGAGAGCAAGGGCTTTTCTTTCAGAACGCACATTGCCTCATTTATGATCAGGCCTTGGTGGGGTGACATTTTAGCAAGAGAACAGTTTGTGCTAGAATATTACTGTGTATTTGCAGGACAAAAATTTGCGTTAAGCTTACTTTGCTAACAATGTCAAATATGATAAAAATATATCCGGCTATTAGAATCCATTTAGTAATAGATAAGAAAGCCAATAAATAAGAAAGGAAGTATTTAGGACTCTAATTCCTTTAAATGTTTTTAAACCCTTTTAAAAATCACTTTATCCAAAGCAGAATGTAGTAGGAAACCAAAACACCATGGAATTTTGGTTACATACACAATAAAAGGATTAACCTGCCCTTCTACAACATACTGCATTTCTAAAGAGACTGTTGAGTAGCTGATTAAAATGAGTTTCAAGTAATTTGATCATGTAATGACTGAAGTAGCATTCTTTGCCCAAAGGGCTGCAAACATTTGTTTCCAAGCCCAGAGCTTTCTTCTACTGATGTTACTGACAACGTGTGGTTAGCACAGAATGGAGCAACCAGACACATTCCTCAGAAGGAAATTTGGGATAACAACAAGAAAATCATCCTTGGGGTAGAAGAATGAGGATAATGTTTGCTATGGCTTTTATCTTCAATTAGAATAATTGGGTTAACCGATTAACTGGCTTTAATATGCAAATAAGTTATATTAGAGAAATTCTGAAAAGCACCCAATTAAAAAAAAAAAAAGGTAAACAAAATAATAATCCCAAGAGATACTTAACTCAAGCACTTCTGGCTGAACATCTGTAAGAGAAAATGAAGTTCACTTACATTACCTTACAAGAAATGGAATTTTGTTTCATTATAATAAATGACATTTTGTATATAAATGGAAATCTAACCTATTTCAAATTGCTTTTTTTAGATTTTTTTTCCAAACTATCTTCAAAATAAGGAGCTGTAGTGGTGAAGTGGTTAAAGCAGTTGGTTGCTAACCAGAATGCTGGCAGTTCAAACCAGGTGTTCCATGGGAGAAAGATGAGGCAGTCTGCTTCCATAAAGATTTACAGCTTTGGAAACCTTATAGGGCAATTCAGTTCTGTCCTAAAGGGTCTCAAAGGCAGTGGCTTTGGTTATCTTCGCAATATTGCATGTTGTTGTTGTTGTTGTGTGCTGTAGAGTCAGACCCGATTCATAGGGATCCCTCCTTGGGTTGCCGAGGCAGTATCACTATGGAAATAGATTGCCCAGTCTTCCTTCCGAGGAGTGGCTGGTGGGTTTGAACCACCAGCCTTCTGGTTAGCAGTGAAGTGCCTTAGGCACTATGCTACCAGAGCTCCCACGATATTGCATAGGTTGTGAATTAAGAAAGGTAAATATTATAATCCCTATTCTAAAGATGGAAACATCAAGGCTCAGAAAGGTCAAGTGACTCACACAAGGTCACAAGCTACTTAGCACTGCCAGGACTATAACCCAGCTTCCTGATTAGAAAGGCCAGTATTTGTGGATTAAAGGAGAAAATGTGTGTAAATCCCTGAGTACAACATTTCGTACAAAATACCATCTAATACTTTCAGTTCTTGTGATTATGGTTGTTTCAATGATGATAGTATGGTGTGCTGTAGAGCTGCCTAGTAGACTTTCCAACTGGGCCCATGAAATATCAATATAAAGAGTCATCGGTGCATATGGTAGACCAGAATTCCTAATGTGAAACGTTTTATTTCTTTTAGGACCTCGGGCCTCTAAACCGCAGCCATGAGTGCAGACTCAGAAATGGCTGTTTTTGGGGAGGCCGCTCCTTACCTCCGAAAGTCTGAGAAGGAGCGCATTGAGGCCCAGAATAGGCCCTTTGATGCCAAGACATCTGTCTTTGTGGTGGAGCCTAAGGAATCCTTTGTAAAAGGGACTATCCAGAGCAGGGAAGCAGGAAAAGTGACTGTGAAGACTGAAGGTGGAGCGGTGAGTAGAGCCCCAGGAGTCTACCATATTGCCTTAATGTATTTTTTTTGTCACTCAATTGACATAAATGACCACAATTTCTGTTTATCAGACGCTGACAGTAAAAGATGATCAAATTTTCCCCATGAATCCTCCGAAATACGACAAGATCGAGGACATGGCCATGATGACTCACCTGCATGAGCCTGCTGTGCTGTACAACCTCAAAGAGCGTTATGCAGCCTGGATGATCTACGTGAGTGCCCCTCTCCTCCCAGTGGTCTTTATAACCTTTATTATCATCACCATGTGCCCTAAGAGCCCACTGCTTCCATTTATGCTACAAGGGACTACACAATAGTTTCACTAGTAGTATAACCAGTTAAAAGGTTTATTGTCATTGTAAGGGACAACCCAACAACCTGCCAACAGTCACCCAAAGCCAGGAAAGCCATTGTCCACGTTGACTTGTTTTGCCACACATGACTTGAATAGACAAATGATCAGCTACTGCTTCATATCTCAACCACATGCCTACATATTCTCCCCCTATTCAGCTGCAGAATTATTCAGAGGAAAAAGATAACCTTACCTTTTAATGCTTAAACATTATTTTTCAATCAGTTGTATTCCCACTTCTCCAAACTAAAGATAATTTATACCTGTGTGTTCTATTCCCTACTACTCTAGAATGTCACCTCCTCGGTGCAACCTTCCTAACTTCTCCAGGCAGAGCTGATGTTCTGTCCCATTGTTTCTATCCCTGCAGTCACACCGACAGTGTTCATCTGTGATCATTGATCAGCATGCTTGTCTCTGCATGCTAGAATTTCCTTAAGGGATATCATCTCATTTATGTTTCATTCTTATTGTCTTACAGAGTGCCTGGCACTGAGTAAATATTTTTTAACGTAATCTATTTGTCACATTCATATTTTTCCATAGTTTAGCCAGTGCTGATAGTCAGCTTAGCAACACTTGGTTAGTTGACCTGGTGTTTATGGTCAGACCATCCATTCTGATTGGTTGGTGTCTATCCTGGATCAGTTGTCAAAGATTTTGAAAATCCCCTGGTTGTAATCATAACATATTTATGGAATTTTATGTTCTGTTTCTTTATAATTTAGTAGTATTTTGTAAAATATTTTGTCTGTGCTACCATATACGTTCATGTTTCCTTTTAAAATGTCTGCATCCTATTGTCTTAAGAAGACTTACCATAGTTCTCCTAATCAGGCCCTTACTGTCAGACACAAATTTCTATCTTCATAACTTTGAACTACCTTAAATTTGAAAAGGAAATATATATTAATTTCCTATAACAGTAAATAGGAACCCTGGTAGTGTAGCGCCTAAGGCACTTGACTGCTAACCAGAAGGCTGGCGGTTCAAATCCACCAGCCACTCCTCGGAAGGAAGGTTGGGCAATCTACTTCTGTAGTGATGCTGCCTCAGAAACCCAAGGAGGGGTCCTATGAGTCCGATCTGCTTCGACAGCACGTAACAACAACAATGTAACAGTAAATGTGTGTCATCGTATGCATAACAAAACAAAACAAAATACACTTTTGGAGCTCCTGCTATGTGAATACCAGAGTGACAGGCCCCAGGGGGAATAGTGCTATTGTTGTTCAGTGCTATCGGGTGGGTTCCAACTCATAGTGACCCTATGTACAACAGAATGAAACACTGCCCAGTTCTGCACCATCCTCACCATCATTGTTACCTTCCATCTCATTGAAGTTCTTGTTTTTCACTGACCCTCGAATTTACCAAGTGTGATGTCTTTCTTCAGGGACTGGTCCCTCCTTATAACATGTCTAAACTATATGAGGCTGTCTTGCCATCCTCCCTTTTAAGGAGCATTCAGGCTGAACTTCTTTCAAGTCGGATTTGTTTGTTCTTCTGGCAGTGCTTTGTGTATTCAGCATTCTTCACCTATACCATAATTCAAAGCTACCAAATCATCTTTGGTCTTCCTTATTCTTTGTCCAGCTTTCACATGCATATGAGGCATTGAAAAATACTGAGGCTTGAGTCAGGAGCCCTTTAGTCCTCAGGTGATAGCTTTGCTTTTCAAAACTCTTGCAGCAGATTTGCCCAGAACGAAATTCCAGAACACTTCATTGTGCTCATGCAGAACCTGTACATAGATCAAGAGGTTCTAAGACCATACCATTTGAACGAAACAAGGGGACTGTGTGGTTTAAAATCAGGAACGGTGTGTGTCAGGGTTGTGCCCTTTCACCATACTTATTCAATCTGTATGCTGAGCAAATAATCTGAGAAGCTGGACTATATGAAGAGGCAGCATTAGAACTGGAGGAAGACTCATTAACAACCTGTTATATGCAGACAGGGAATAGTAAGAAGTCTAAATTATGGTCCCTTCCCTTTAGGATTTCACTTGTTGAAACTTGCAACTAGTTTTCTTGCTGGGACCTTGAAGAAATGCATTCATTTACAGTGCTCCATTTATGTGAAAATTCATTTAATTAGTGAATTGCACAAATAACAGAAAATGTCTCTAGTAGCTTGTTCTTTCTTTTTCCTTGTGCAGACTTACTCAGGCCTCTTCTGTGTCACTGTCAACCCCTACAAGTGGCTGCCAGTATATAACCCTGAAGTGGTGACAGCCTACCGAGGCAAAAAGCGCCAGGAGGCCCCACCCCACATCTTCTCCATCTCTGATAATGCCTATCAGTTCATGCTGACTGGTGAGTGAGTCAAGTGTTTCTAATGCATTATCTTTTTAGAGCACAACTATAGGAGAAAGAGACTTCAACTACTCTCAATGCAATCTTGAGTGATGGTCACCTTTTGTTGAGGATGGTGTATTTGCAAGAAAGAAGGTTTCAGGAAGGAGAGATTTTGTAATCCCTAATATTACATATGAGGAGCTCTGGTAGCATAGTGCTTAAGGCACTTGACTGCTAACCAGAAGTCTGGCGGTTCAAACCCACCAGCCACTCCTCAGAAGGAAGGTTGGGCAATCTACTTCCATAGTGATACCGCCTCAGAAACCCAAGGAGGGGTCGCTATCAGTCGGGTCTGACTTGACAGCACATAATAACAACAACAACAACATTACATATTGCCTAGTCTCTTAAACTTTTAAAAGTCAACAAAGTTTGGCCATAGTTACTTTTGAATGGCTGAAGAACTCAAATAAATTTGAGTAAAAAACCATACCTATATATACACACACAATTACACACATACAATCACACACGCAACTCTATCCTCATTACCAAGAGCCAAAAAAAAAAAAAAGTAAAATTTGCTCCTGTGGCCTTATCTTTAATTGTGACCATTAAAAGATAGCACAAGTACTATTGCCCTTTGCTCAGAACCAACCTGAACAATTTCATTTTTCCCTAAAAAAAATGGCAAAAAATATAAGTGATGGCTTCCAAAGCTACTGCCTTGACTATGCTTATTCCTCACACACAAAAATAACTCCAGTGCCCATTGTTCTCTACTTACCGAGCCCCCAATAAATGTCATTAAATTAAGCTGTGAAGGCCAAGTCCACTTTATATATTTGTTCAGTGGTAGAATATTAAAAAGAAAATATCTACTGTTCCAGGAGAATACAGCCATGTGATCACTTACGCTATGGATTTCAAAGCCTTTTTTTTTTTTTTTAACCACAGAATCTCTTCTTCAAATGAAATATTTCTTGGGAGACTTGAATGTAAAACAGATAAAAGTGGATGTACTCTGTTTGAGTAGGTCCAAGTATGTGAAGTGGTGGGGGCAGTGGGGAGTATAGAAAAGAGCACCAGAAAATACGGTAGGCCTAGAGCTCACCAAGCCCTAGGGACTGCAAAGCCCAGTTTGAAAATTGCTAAGTTCATTTCATTTTACTTTATTTACCTTTAACAAATATATAAGAAAACAATGTTTAAAGTCTACAAATTTTCTTTTGTAGACCGGGAGAATCAGTCAATCCTGATCACGTAAGTGGATTTTATGTTTTCTTTCTTTTTTTTTTTTAATTAAGAGACTTTATTTTTTTAAAACAGTTTTAGGTTTACAGAAAAATTGAGTGGAAAGTACAAAGAGCTCCCATATATGACCCATGTATCCCCACTTTCCCCACATGTCCTCTATCATTAACACCTTACATTGGAGTGGTACGATTGCTACAATTGATGAGTGAATATTGGTAAATTATTATTAACTAAAGTCCATAGGGTTCACCTTCTGTCTGCACAGTTCTGGATGTTTTTAAAAGCATTACAGTATCACATAGAACAGTTTTACTGCTCTGAAAATGCCTTGTGTTTCACCTATTCATCCCTCTCTCTCCTCCTGAAACTCTGGCAACCAATGATCTTACTGTCTCTACGATTTTGCCTTTTCCACAATGTCGTATGCTTTTTTTAATGGTTGCATTATCTGTCCATTTGGGGACCTCATGTGATTTGGTTGCTCTTCAACAGCGGAGAATCCGGGGCAGGAAAGACTGTGAACACCAAGCGTGTCATCCAGTACTTTGCAACAATTGCAGTTACTGGAGAGAAGAAAAAGGAGGAAACTGGCAAAATGCAGGTGGGCCTGACAGTCACAGTTACAATCTGGACTCAGTGAGGGCTCTGAGAAAGTCTGGAGCCCTGTGTGTGAGAACTGCTCTTTCCTTGCAGGGGACTCTGGAAGATCAAATCATCAGTGCCAACCCCCTACTAGAGGCCTTTGGCAACGCCAAGACTGTGAGGAATGATAACTCGTCACGCTTCGTAAGTCTCTTGGAGACGACTGTAGACACTTTTAACTGTCAAAATTTATGGGAGCTTTGATAATACATTCTCTGAATCTTTTTCATTCATTTTACATCACATCATGTTTGTATACTTTTCTTTTGGAGCATGTGATAACATGGATCAAAGCCATGTCTTAGAGAATATGTGTGACCTTTTTCCTGAGTTCTTTCTCATCTGTCAAATTACTTACAATTTGTCACAATTTTTAACATCAAATGTAAAATTATTTTACCTACAAAATAGGAGATACATCTTTTTGTCCAGTTGATATACCCTCTGAATTGATTTATTATCAAAATATTATCATCTTTAGAGTTTTGAGCTTCTCAAAGTTTGTACTATTTGCAAATAAGTAGTAATATTAGTTTTACTTTCAAGGGTAAATTCATCCGAATCCACTTTGGCACCACAGGAAAACTGGCTTCTGCTGATATTGAAACTTGTAAGTGTCTAATGCCAATTTACTGTCAACTAGGGCTCAAATGTCTTTTAAAATCATATCTGTTTCTTATAATTTATAAAATTTACCAATAACCAAATTTGCAGTTCATGAATTTTGATACCTTTCCTGTTTGCTGTGTGTTTACTTCTAGATCTGCTAGAGAAGTCTAGGGTTACTTTCCAGCTTAAAGCTGAAAGGAGCTATCATATTTTTTATCAGATCACATCAAATAAGAAACCAGAACTAATCGGTAAGAAATCTCATAGCTTCTTTCTCAGATTACAGCATGAGCATCTATCAATGTATGAGCCAAACTAGTATTGCATATCTGAATTCTGTTGAGTTTATATTTCATTTTGTTTTTGAAAATTGCTTTATAATTAAAAAAAAAAATTATATGTTCTCATTACAAAGATTCACAAGAAAAGCAAAGGAAAACTGAAAATAAAACCCCAAAATTCTATCACTATGAAATAACCACTATGAACACTTGGATGAATATCATTCTAGTAATTTTTTATCTATATTTTTACATATAGATATGTACATATAATGTTACGTAAGTGGAATAATAGTTACATGCTCTTCTGTAATTGACTTTTATTTTTCCACTTAGTAGTAATTTTTTTTCCATGCCAATACATATAGCTCTTCATCATTACTTTTAATGGTTGCATAGTATTCCATTTAGAGATAGCCATAATTTACTTAACTATACCCCTTTAAAGGAGCTCTGGTGGCTCAGTGCCTAAGACATTTGACTGCTAACCAGAAGGTTGGCAGTTCACATCCACCAGCTGCACCGTGAAAGGAAGACAGGACAATCTATTTTTGTAAAGATTTACTGCCTTGGAAACCCAGTAGAGGTCGCTATGAGTTGGAATTGACTCGATGGCAGTGGGTTTGTTTGAGTTTTATATCCATTTAAGGATTTTTAGGTTGTTTCTAATTCTGAATTTTAAAGAGTAAAAGTTGTAATGGTTATCCTTACAGGTAAAACTTTCCCCACTATGTGATTATCTTCTTTGGATTATAGTCATTTTGTTGTTGTTGTTATGTGCTGTCGAGTCAGACCCAACTCATAGCGACCCCTCCTTGGGTTTCCGATTGCCCCATTTTCCTTCCAGGGAGTGGCTGGTGGGTTTGAACCGCCAGCCTTCTGGTTAGCAGTCAAGTGCCTTAGCCACTATGCTACCAGAGCTCCCATAGTGATTTTAGGAGAGTGGAAATAATAGGAAACATCACAACTTCAAATTCAAGTTATTTGAGATGGTGTTAAATATTCTATAATTGTCCCATCAAAGCCCATCATTCAAATTTCAACCAGCCATCATATGGTACCTTAGATCTTGTCAAGAGATCTCTTGTTTTTATGAAGAGAATAATTCTGCTGATATTTGCTCTATTCTATGCATTTAGAAATGCTTCTGATTACCACAAATCCATATGATTACCCATTCGTCAGTCAAGGGGAGATCAGTGTGGCCAGCATTGATGATCAGGAAGAACTGATGGCCACAGATGTAAGTTAACATGAGAAAATGATATTTGTTATGTTGGATTGGAGCAGTGGTTCATCCGGATAAATACTTAGTCTCTAGAGTAGATACAGCAAAGGTGGATTCAAGGATGAACATGGATATGCTGTCTGGAGTCCACTGAAAAGATCAGGATGTAGTCCTAAAACATTTGACTTTTCCTCAGTATTCTTCTAAAGAGTCGTGTTTTCTGAATTTAACTAAATTATTATTTTTTAAAACTCTACTTGCATTAGACTTATACCACCTATCAAAATAACAAGTTCCTTCAGTTTATTTTTGTTGTGCTCTACCCTGTTTACTTCTGAATCTTCAGAGGCTATACATTCATGATCCTAATGCTTTGTTTTGGCTTCTGGTCAACCACATCCCTGTGCACTCAATCTAAGGAGATCCTTGACTCCCATTAGTGCTGGTAGTGCCCTCAGCTTGACCAACAAGCCAAGAATTGGAACATGAGCTATGAATAGTAAGTGTGTGGATCATAATTTAATAGTAACCCTATTGGTTATATTGGCAGAGTGCTATTGACATTTTGGGCTTTACTAATGATGAAAAAGTCTCCATTTACAAGCTCACTGGGGGCGTGATGCACTATGGAAACATGAAATTCAAGCAAAAGCAGCGTGAGGAGCAAGCAGAGCCAGATGGCACTGAAGGTATCAATGTAGTCATCCACTTGAATCCACATTTATTTGAAAATCACATTTCTAAGTATTTACCCTTGAGTTTCCCTAGAAAAATAGAACTAACTTTTAAGAAGTGAGTTTCAAAGTATAACTAAATAATATACTAAATGAACCATGGACATTAGATGGATGGTTCCTGTGATTTTTGAAATTCTTCAGAGCAAGTCATCCATAATCAAAGTCTTGAACTTGGTGCAAAATTGGAAAGAATATTCAAAAAGATACAACGAAAACACTGATATATATATAT
>NW_006921786.1:1123551-1180690 GCF_000298275.1 Orycteropus afer afer | reverse complement strand
AAGTAGATTTCTTTGGGTCATAAAAACACTGTTCTATTCTTATTTCTTTTAGTTGCTGACAAGGCAGCCTATCTCCAAGGTCTGAACTCTGCTGACCTGCTCAAAGCCCTCTGCTTCCCCAGGGTGAAGGTTGGCAATGAGTATGTCACCAAAGGCCAGACTGTAGAGCAAGTAGGTGCACAATTCAAATTTACTGCTAGTGATGAAACCGTTTTTAAAGTCCACTAATGTTGAGTTCTATCTTTGTCTTTCAAGGTGACCAATGCAGTGGGTGCTCTGGCCAAAGCCGTCTATGAGAAGATGTTCCTGTGGATGGTCACCCGCATCAACCAGCAGCTGGACACCAACCAGCCCAGGCAGTACTTCATTGGGGTCTTGGACATTGCTGGCTTCGAGATCTTTGATGTGAGTTACTAGCTGGTTGCTGCTGGGATTTTGCAATAAGGCAATGAAAATATCAATAAGGATGAATTTTTGAATATTATGACCATTTCTCTCTACTCTCAAAATGCTATGCTAAGTGACTAGATAGCTAATCATTTATTGTAGTGGCAATTCCACTTCTACGACAAATAATTCATTTAATATGAGTCTCCAATGTGGTACATGATCCAAAGGGAGTTAGAAATTAGCTTGGTATAATGGAGCCTCTGAAAATTCCACAAAGCAAAATGGGGTTAACAGAAAAATATTAAATTTGTGCAACATATAATACACTCTAAATATATGAAAGAGAAATTATTCATAGTTAGGTGGATAATAAGTGCTGAGGAAAAGTTACTGACTTCTTCTTGTTAAGTGTCGTCAAGTTAGTTTCAACTCAGCCACTCTGTGTACAATAGAATGAATCACTGCCCACTACTGTGCCATTCTCACAGTTATTGCTATGCTTCAGCCCATCATTTCAGCCACTGTGTCAATCCATTTCATTGAGGGTCTTCCACTTTTTTGCTGACCCTCTACTTTCCCAACCATGATATCCTTTTAATTTTGATTCAGCATTAATCAATGCAATCAACTATTAATTCTCCTCACTAGTATGGTGTTATGGTATAAAAATTTATGTTTGATTATAGAATATATCTTTTCTGCTTATAGTTTTTAAGAAGTTTATGTTTTTCTAAATATACATGCAAAACTCGAACATTTCAGAAAATAGGGAAAATCAAAGAAATTTTCCTTATACTTCAAATATTTATATTTAGTTAATATTAACATTTTAGTGGCTTTTTAAAAAAATACAAGTATGTGTTATCATACCAAATACAATATTTCGTATCTGGGTTTTCTTTTTTCATTTCACATTAGAGAACAGAGGTGGTAATTATTGTTCACTTAAAATGCTGAGTATGGTGACTTGTATGCAATAAAGTCATCTCCCAGCCAGCTTCCAATAGGTTGCAGGTTGACTCTTAAATGAGTTGGTAGAAAACTATAAGCCCTCTGGAAAATGCAGAAGGAAGGGGAATAAAGCAAAGATGATTAAATAGGACTCAGGGAAACACTTGAGTAAGCAAGTGCAAAAAAAGGGGGGAAGGTAATTAATAATACAAGATTTTCTATAAAATGGCAGCAGAGAAAAACAATGGATCCCATGTGCCCCTTAAACTTGCAGCATTTACACCTTGAAAAGAATCCTTTCTTCCCAATTATTTTCACCCCTAAAAGCTAAATCTTTTTAACCCATACTTTTAAATTTAAAAGTTCTATACGAAAATACTCAGTTTGCTTAAGAGAGAAGTAAACATATCTATTTATTTAGTTCAACAGCCTGGAGCAGCTGTGCATCAACTTCACCAATGAGAAACTACAACAGTTTTTCAACCACCACATGTTCGTGCTGGAGCAGGAAGAGTACAAGAAGGAAGGCATCGAGTGGACGTTCATTGACTTCGGGATGGATCTGGCTGCCTGCATTGAGCTCATCGAGAAGGTTTGTTTAGCATTTCAGAAACCATGTTTTGTGACAATGATATTATTCATTATATCTTATTTTAATTCTATAGACAGAAAAAAACAGTTTAAATAAAATTATAATTTTATGCCTGTGGTCTGCTTTTCAGCCAATGGGCATTTTCTCCATCCTGGAAGAGGAGTGCATGTTCCCTAAGGCTACAGACACTTCTTTCAAGAACAAACTGTATGAACAGCATCTTGGAAAATCTGCCAACTTCCAGAAGCCCAAAGTTGTCAAAGGCAAGCCCGAGGCCCACTTCTCCTTGATTCACTATGCTGGCGTCGTGGACTACAACATCACCGGCTGGCTTGATAAGAACAAGGACCCCCTGAACGAGACTGTGGTTGGGCTGTACCAAAAGTCTTCCATGAAAACTCTGGCTCTCCTTTTCTCTGGGGCGCAAACTGCCGAAGCAGGTAATGCTCAGCCATCTAACACTTTCTCTCAGTATTATAAAACATGGTGTTAGACTGAGGGTGGTGATCTCATTTCTAGCTCTGGCTGAAGGGCTACAGGGACAAACATCTCATTCCTTCAGGTTTTGAGTAGGTGACACCTGGGCTTTTATGATTCTCTCCTACTTCTTCCTCCACATCTGATAGATATTGATTATCTGGGAATATTTAAGGAAATATAGCAATAAACTTCCATCTCTCAAGATTAGCTTTTATTGATAGTTTTTGAGGCTGGGGTGCCCCGGAAATGCTCTAATGCTCTAATACTGGAGTCCACCCAAACACAGTGAGATGAATACCCTTTACTTCATTTCACAACACAGAAATAATAACAAAACATATGTTTTTCTGTTAAAAAATTTAACAGAAAGATAAGATAGATAAGATTCACTTAGGGCCAAGCAGAGAGGCCAGTCGAGTCTTAAAATATTCCACTTGATGAGCACAGAAATCAGCAAACAAACAGGAACTATCCCTGTGAATTCAAAACTGTATTTTAAATGACACCTTTTCTGTTATTTTCTCCAGAGGGCGGTGGTGCCAAGAAGGGTGGTAAGAAGAAGGGCTCCTCCTTCCAGACTGTGTCTGCCCTTTTCAGAGTAAGGAACAGCCTGGTTTTTTTTTTTTTTTTTTTTTTAAGTTTTTATTGTGATTTGGGTGAAAGTTTACAGAGCAAATTCATTTTCCATTCAACAGTTCATACACATTGTGTTTCATTACATTGACCGCAATCCCCACAATGTAACAGCTCTCTTCTCTCTTTCTCCCTGTGGTTGGTTACCTTTCCCCCGAGTCCTTTCCTATGCATTCCTGCCTTCTGAGTTTTCTCACTGCACAAATAATGCCCTTCTGATCTCCCATGCTTGATTGTTCTAAGTAATGCACCTCCCTGATGTTAGTGCTCACCTAGTAGGCCTGTCTATTGTTTGATTGAAGGTTAAGCCACAGAAGTGAGTTCAATTCTAGGCCCGGAGGGTGATCAGGGGCCATAGTCTCAGAGGTTTCACCAAGGAATAACCTGTTTTTCACATGCCTCTGTTACTTTGGAAATGTTTTTTTGGAAAGCACAGGATCTTTTTTTCTGTAAGACATTTAGGAAAGGACTGACATTAATTAATGACTTCTGTTTATCTTGCATTGGCAAGAAGCTTTAAATTACTCAGGATGTATTAGCTCATCCTTCATCCTAAGCCAAATAATAAAGAATATTTAGGAATTTCATAAAAGTTAATACTGTGTCATTCACAAGATAATTGAGTCATGAAAATAAGTGATGGTGTGATCTTGGAAACTAAACCATCAAAAAGACTAATGAAAACCTAGTGAAATCATCCAGTCTCCAATGAATGTAAGATGGTGTCCTGCTCTTAAGCCATTCAGTCTTCAATTATAACTGGTAGGATTATTCCCCTTATAGATAATCATTATGGTCCTAAAATTGATAGATATGAAAGGAGGGAATCTATCTATAAGAAAAATGGAAAATGTGATGCTGGTTTGCATTTCCTTATTGGAGAACTATGGAATTTAGTAGAAGAAAGAATGACCATATTGTATGTGAATGGCCTTGCTGAATGCATGTGTGTGGCCAAGGACCAGGGTGGCAGGAAGCACAGTGCTTGCTTAATCTGAGAAGAATCATGCACCAGGCAGCTTTATATATATAACTCCTGCCAACTCAATTGGAGAAAAATATACTGAGGAGGAAACTGGATCTCAGGAGAAGCATATCAAGGTGCTATCTGAAATGAAAATGGTCTATGAAGGCCATTCAACTTAGCTTTAAACAATGATTTTTAAATCACCAGCTGCTCGTAATCATGTCCAAAGTCTGTATTAACAGAGGTTTTTCTAATTCCACAGGAGAATCTGAATAAGCTGATGACAAATTTGAGGAGTACCCATCCCCATTTTGTGCGGTGCATCATCCCAAATGAAACCAAAACTCCTGGTAAGAAGTTCTGAAGTGAAAGAACAAAGCCCCACCCCTTTCTTTGAACCCTGCAGTGAAATGGCTTTGTATTTTTTAGGTGCCATGGAACACGAACTTGTGCTGCACCAGCTGAGGTGTAACGGTGTGCTTGAAGGCATCCGCATTTGTAGGAAAGGGTTCCCCAGCCGAATCCTTTATGCAGACTTTAAACAGAGGTCAGACTTTGCTCATCACAGCTCATTTGAAGTTTAGCGCACATAAAACCATTTAGTGAAAATCATACCTGTATTTGTAATGTTTAATTTGTTACAAAAAGAATAACAAATTACAAGCCTCCAAATACTTTTAAGATATAATCACTATAGTATTATGCAGAATTTTCATTGAATTCATCATCCCCACAGCTTAGATCATAGTTCTGTATATTAACTTCACTAACTTGCAGAGCTACTGTTTTTGAGTGCTTGATATGTATAAATCATCTCCCTTTATCCTACAAAATTCTAGTAAGTACTATTAATACCTCATTTTATAGGCGAATAAAGTGAGGCTTCATTTTATAGGCGAATAAAGTGAGGCTAAGAGAGATTATGCTATTTTCCCAAAGTCACACAGCTAACATGTGGACAAGTTAGGACAAATAAGTCATTTTCTGTCCCTTCATTTGGTATTATGTATCTTCATCTTTTTCTTTGACACCCTAATTATGGAGTGTTTCCCAGAAACAGGCCATATGACACAATTACATCTTCTCAGATCCTCTTTCTCCTACCTAGAGAAGCTCCTCTTGGGAATCAAAGAGCAGCAGCAGGATAGGTAGGATTGGTAGCAGCTGCAAGGAGCTGTGTCTCTCTTAAGCCTGGCTCTGGCATAGTGTTGCCAGAGAACTCTGAGTGCTCAAAATCACAGCACCCCAGCAAGAAAGCAGCTTTCAATGTAGTTTGATTTTAGGTGATTAGGACACTTTCCTGTACTTAAAGTGTACCTTCTACCAGATTCCTCAATAAAAACTTGCTTCCTTGGACTCAGGACCTTAACAAGAAAATGAATCTAGCAAGGGTAACATACTATATTTTATTATCCATCTGCACCTTAATGTGAACACGATTATTCACATTCCTGAGAACAAGGTCTGATGAGGAGAAAATAAACCTGCAAGTGTTGTTGTTGTTGTTATGTGCCATAGAGTCAGACCTGACTCATAGTGACCCCTCCTTGGGTTTCCGAGGTAGTATCACTATGGAAGTAGATTGCCCCATCTTCTTTCCGAGGAGTGGCTGATGGGTTTGAACCATCAGCCTTCTGATTAGCAGCCTGCAAGTGTTAGGGAAGATAAAATGGAGTAAAAATACAGAGTTGACCATCCATGGAAAAAAATGTCCCCCTATGAACAAGACTTAATTAAAGAAATAGCTTTGACTTTTTAATAGATCATTTAATGTTTACCTACCATTAGTGTCATTAGTAAACCAAATTTGTGTTTTATTTTTTAAAAAAACAACTATATTTACTTTAATAGATACAAGGTACTAAATGCAAGTGCCATCCCTGAAGGACAATATATTGATAGCAAGAAGGCTTCTGAGAAGCTCCTTGGATCCATTGACATTGACCACACTCAGTATAAATTTGGTCACACCAAGGTAATAATTCTTTATATTTTACCTGATGCAAATTCTGTCCCGTTGAATTTTATGTGAAATTGATGATCTGAAATTTTATCCAACTGCAGGTCTTTTTCAAAGCTGGTCTTCTGGGGCTCCTAGAGGAGATGAGAGATGATAAGCTGGCCCAGCTGATTACCCGAACCCAGGCCATGTGCAGAGGGTTCTTGGCAAGAGTGGAGTACCAGAAGATGGTGGAAAGAAGGTACAAAAACATATTTATTTATTCATATTTTCCTTCTTCAGAAATACATTTGAAGTGGCTTACAGTTAAGGTTCAGATATAAGTCCACCAAAGTAAGAGAGTCTCTAATAATTTCAGGATACACATATACTTGACAACCTAAGGTAGAGATCATCATCATGGAATACATTCTAAATTTTCAAATAAAAAAACAAAGAAGCATAAAGTGTGCATGGCACTAATCTAACAAGAGCAAATACACCATTGAGTAATTGGAGATAAACTATTGCTCTAGCACTTGGTTTTAATAAAAATTTACTAAGTTGGTCATTAAGTCAGGGACAGTGAACTGCATAACAGACAGTATACTTAATAGTGGTTTTATAAAAGATGCAGAAACAAACTTCTATCTGATCATTTCTATTATCAATCTATCATGATTAAGACTGTTGAGAGCATTTATCTATGAAAGATATTTTGCAGTAAGTTAATACAATCTCAGTGAGGGATGTAGTTTTCTGGTGATCTAATTTGATGTAGCAACAGAAAGTAAGGTATCTCAAAATGCCGATGACCAGGACCCATAGTGAAAAATGCATTATATGTAGCCACCTGTACATCCACACGTATGTGTGCATGTGTTTATAAATACACAATTTACATGAAATAAATTTTATTCTTGCCACCTGTATCAGTACTATTATTTTCTAGTGTATTCTATATAATTGAAAATAATTTTAGACATGGACCCACTATAATGATTTCATAACTTACAAATGATGTGTGGTTTGAAAAACATCACATTAGGATGTATTGAGAGACAAAGGAAAAACTATATCTATATTTCTATCTATCTCTCTATATATAAATTATATAAAAATTATATTATAAAATATCAATAACTGCTTATATACATGGGCAATTAATTTTTAAAAACAATTTAAACAAATATGATGACAGTACAATGTAGAATGCAAAATTCATATAACATTGAAATATAAAACCAGAGATTTTCAAAGGAATTTTGTTTTTAATGAATCCCTTTAGTCCATGCCCCACATCCTTCAGAAGTCTAGCTTCCTCTTGGTTACTCTTAGTGGTGTTTTAGTAGGAAAGTCTGAGAAGCACTAATGTGGAGCAATGCTTCTCAAAGGACAGTTCTTGGACCTGCATCAGCAGCTTCTGCAAACTTCTTGAAAATGTCAATTCCTACTCCCCTTCTCCTGAATATGAATCTGTGAGGTCATAGGACTCGGTGTTCCTCCAGGTGATTCTTATGCATACCCAAGTTTGGTGACATATATGATTAGCATATAATCATGTTATAATGAGTCCTTGACTATCACTCCCCAAATATAATTTGTTTCCTCTGGACTTTAGAAAGCAAGTGAGGAAAAGGCTGGGAGCAGAACATCCAACTCTCACTGGTGACATTTCATCTAATTTCCTCACCCACACAATATCTAATTTTCATCAATTGAATTTCAGAGAAGCCCTTTTCTGCATCCAGTACAATATCCGAGCCTTCATGAATGTCAAGCACTGGCCCTGGATGAAGCTGTTCTTCAAGATCAAGCCCCTGCTGAAGAGTGCAGAAACTGAGAAGGAGATGGCCACCATGAAGGAGGAGTTTGCAAAAACTAAAGAGGAACTTGCTAAGTCAGAGGCCAAGAGGAAAGAATTGGAAGAAAAGATGGTGTCATTGTTGAAAGAAAAAAATGACTTGCAGCTTCAAGTTCAGTCTGTAAGTAGTGGTGTTGTCCCGAGTACCACTATTCAGGATGCAAGAACTAGAACTTTGGCCAATGACTTGTAGTGGGTTGAGTAGTCAACCTGGGAGAAATTCACTGAAGTGAGAAGGTGCCCAGCACTAGGGCTATGAAGTCCATTTTCCATTCTACACAATTTCATCAAACTACAAGATTTATAGGAGTCTGGGTGCTGCAAATAGTTAAGTGTTCAATTGCTAGTTAAAAGGTTGGCAGTTTGAACCCAACCAGAGGTGCCTCAGAAGAATGGCCTGGTGATCTGCTTCCGAAAGATCATCCTTGAAAGCCCTATGGACTTTTATGCCATTGCTATGAGTCATAATTGTCAGCAACTAACAATAGCAGCATGATTTGTCACTTCTTTTCCATTTAAAGACAGTCTTTAAAAGTGATTTTGACATGAAACCATCCCAAATAAAATACTGAAGGGAGGCTATTATTATAGACAGTGATTTTTTTTTTTTTCTCTAAAACTTCATTGAATCATGTCCACATGTTTAAAATCACAGTATGAATAACTTACACGGGGCAGTATTCTTCATACAATTTTGTTGAATTATTGATTGTTATTGATTTTGAAAACTCCAGTTCACCCTTTTCAACCCATCTTCACAAGAGGTGCTCCATCATGTCATACCTGGATTACAGCAGTACAACTAAGTTGCTCTGCCTCCCTCATCTTCACTCTCCTTTGAACCAGTCAGACTGCTCACTGCTCACTGTGGGACCAGTCATTCTAGAACTGCTTCCATCAATTCTGAATTCTAATTTATAAGACTGTTTTTCATTTGAAGCAAACTTAATTGGTCTGGTATAATTTACTCATCACAAATCATATAGTTTTTCTGTTGATTGAGATTAGTCTTCTCTGTCAAGTTTGAGCAGTGTAATAAATCCTTCTTCTAGGTTACAGAAGGAACAAGAGCCATTTTCTGCCCTTTTTTCCCTCAAAATATATCCTGATTCTCTTCTGTTGTCTGCAGAGAATTACTCAAAATCTGCCCTACACCACTACAATCATGCATCACTTAATGCCCATGATATGTTCTCTGAAATAGGATGTTATGTGATTTGGACATCATGTGAATACCACATTATATACAGGCAGTCCTCAGATTACAAACGAGTTTTGTTCCTAAGTCTGTCATTAAGTCAAATTTGTATGCAAGTCAGAACAGTTAGGTATGGTTCATATCTAATGTCAATTAGTCAAATGGTTATCTTAGTGTATAAGATATAGTGCACATTTCTATGCATAATAAACATTAAAGAAACACTTCCAAATACACTAAAAACATCATTAACATAATAATACAGTACTAATAATAGTATTTCTCAAATTTTTAATACAAAAGGCTTTATGGGGTTGAGACCAGTTGGATATTACTTTGACAAATGTTATGTGGCACATGACTCACTACTGGGCTTTATGCAGCTCAATTTATTCTTTTATGTATTCAAAAGATGATACTGTGGATCACTGAGGAACGTATGTTCTATTCCAGCTTCTCTCTCATTCCCTTTCCTGTCCCAGTCTCAGTCACTGGAAGCATAGCAGATTGACAGCAATTTTTTGATTGAATTGTGCCTCAACTTGAACTTAGCACATTACAGCCAGGATCATCTTCAAGTACTACAGCAAAAAAATATTTCAGTAGTAACTACATCTTAAATTTCTCTTCCTAGAATATTGCCTTCTCCTCTCCTTCTCCACTGTCCAATAAATCTATTTCTGTAAAAGAAAGTCCTACCCATGTCTCAAGGCCAAACTCAAATACCATCTCTTTCATGAAAGCATCTCGGATCAAACTTCTCTGAACTCTATGTCACTGATTGCTTTCTACATTATTGATGGGTTTTGGGTGCACCTTTTTCTAATCACTCTAGAATAAACTCTGCTGAAAGAACAGGACAATATCTGAGAATTCTGGTTTTCCCACAATATGAAGTATATTATATTTGCACAGTACAAGTGGTTCATGAAACAAAAATTTGTTAAGATACAATGAATGTAGGAAATCCAAAGGACCAACAATGGAAATTTATGTTATCATTGTGAAACATTTCAATCTTTCATCCAAATTTTAATTTTGTTTCTAACTCAAGGAAGCTGAAGGCTTGGCTGATGCAGAGGAAAGATGTGACCAGCTGATTAAAACCAAAATCCAGCTCGAGGCCAAAATCAAAGAGGTGACTGAGAGAGCTGAGGATGAGGAAGAGATCAATGCTGAGCTGACGGCCAAGAAGAGGAAACTGGAGGATGAATGTTCAGAGCTCAAGAAAGACATAGATGACCTTGAGCTGACGCTAGCCAAGGTTGAAAAGGAAAAGCATGCCACAGAGAACAAGGTATGAGGCATATACATGTGAAGATTTTATATACGCTTTATTGTTGTTTGTTTAAATTATGGAGTACAGCATAAAACTGAATCCATCAAAATATAACATTTAAAAGCATTTTCACTTCCTAAGGTGAAAAACCTCACAGAGGAGATGGCCGGCCTGGATGAAACCATTGCAAAGCTGACCAAAGAGAAAAAAGCCCTCCAAGAGGCCCACCAACAGACCCTGGATGACCTGCAGGCAGAAGAGGACAAAGTGAACACCCTGACTAAGGCTAAAATCAAGCTGGAACAACAAGTGGATGATGTAAGTCTAGTATTACCCAGGAAATTATTTTCCTTTAAATAAAGCTAGGCATGCCTTCTGACCCAATATTATTAATGTTTAGCTTGAAGGGTCCTTGGAGCAAGAAAAGAAACTTCGCATGGATCTAGAAAGAGCTAAGAGGAAACTTGAGGGTGACCTTAAATTGGCCCAAGAATCCATAATGGATATTGAAAATGAGAAACAACAATTTGAAGAAAAGCTCAAAAAGTAAGTATGAAAGAATTGCCTATGAACTTGCTTCCAAACATTAGATGTGGACTAAATTGTTATCTTTTGCTACTTTTCAAAAAGGAAAGAGTTTGAAATCAGCAACCTGCAAAGCAAGATTGAAGATGAACAAGCACTTGGTATTCAACTGCAGAAGAAGATCAAAGAGCTACAGGTAAGTGCATCATTTCCATCCATTCAACTCAGAGAGGCACAGTTATGACATAAGAAGCTGAGTTTGTGCTTTTCCAGGCCCGCATTGAGGAACTGGAGGAGGAAATCGAGGCAGAACGGGCCTCCCGGGCCAAAGCCGAGAAGCAGCGCTCTGACCTCTCCCGGGAACTGGAGGAGATCAGCGAGCGGCTGGAAGAAGCTGGGGGAGCAACTTCAGCCCAGATTGAGATGAACAAGAAGCGGGAGGCTGAGTTCCAGAAAATGCGCAGAGATCTGGAGGAGGCCACCTTGCAGCATGAGGCCACGGCAGCCACCCTGAGAAAGAAGCACGCGGACAGTGTGGCTGAGCTCGGGGAGCAGATAGACAATCTCCAGCGGGTCAAACAGAAGCTGGAGAAGGAGAAGAGTGAAATGAAGATGGAGATTGATGACCTTGCTAGTAATGTAGAAACTATCTCTAAAGCCAAGGTACTATAGGTGATGAGAAATTGTTACTATTAACAATAATCCTTCATGTATATATCATAGTTTGCACTGAGCACTTTATGCAGACTATGTCATTTGTTAGTAACACTAATCCAGGAATTAAGCAAGGAATATGTTAGTTTTTTTTTTTTTTAATTACCACAGAAAGAAACTAAAATTCAAAAAATCTAAGTGTATTGGCCATGTTACACAAATAATAAATGCTAACACCAACTTTTGATAATAAGCCATGTATGTTCTACAAGTTTCCAACTGAAAAATACAAGTCTCCAATATTTACAATTATCCAATAAGCAAAGTTTAATTATATATAAAGGCAAGGAGGTATATATGAATATGCATCTAGAAAAAATACCATAATATTCTTATGAAATCTTGAATCTAGAATGTAACTTATAAATTTTTACATTAATATCGAACAGAGCTTCACCATTAGCTTTTTTTCTTTTTAAATTCCAATGTATATTTTCAACTTAGAACAGCAATCCTAAAATATAACGAAAAAAATATTCCTTAAAGTCACGTTACATATAAGAGTATTTGATTTGTTGTACATAGCAAAAGAAATATTTTATAGTTTTGTTTTTCAAAGACCGTTAGCTTTAAAGGTCTTCATTTACTTGTAATTTTTCTCATGTAGGGAAACCTCGAGAAGATGTGCCGCACCCTAGAAGACCAAGTGAATGAACTGAAATCAAAGGAAGAAGAGCAGCAGCGGCTGATCAATGACCTGACCGGCCAGAGAGGACGCCTGCAGACGGAAGCTGGTAACTCCCCCCACCCCTTTCTATGGTACCTAAGAGTAGATGTGCTATGGCTAACAAATGATTAGGTGATGTGAGAGCCTAATAAAAGCAACTGAGAATATGTGTGATTCACTGTTCAACTCAGACTCTCAGTCTACATGCAAGGTCATTTTGAATTAATGCTGAGATGAAGGCTTCTATTGGGCTGGGTCAAGTTCTATTCCAAAAAAGCATTGAATATATATGGTAACATGGATGGGATGGTTGGGATTGAAGGTTTCACCTCCAGGGGTCCAGGGCTTCTATTTCAGACCAAGCTTCTTTTTATCAACAGAAGAGTGAAACAAATGCCTGAATAGGACAATGGACAACTCTGTCTTACTGGACATTCTAGCTCCTTTCTTTGGTAGTCATCACCAGCTTGTGCACAATATCATATAACCCAAAAAGAATTAGCTATGGAGAAAATAAAAAGAATTTTAGCCAAATTTATTCATTCACAGTAACATACCAGTTTCACAAATCCAAAAATTTGACATTGAACATGAAGATGTCAATAGAGAATTCAATCACCTGAACACTCGATTTAGGGTGATAAAAGTTAAATTTACCTCTAATATGAGCTTGTAGAGTTTTTCTTCTCTTTAAAAAAATGGTGCTTTATTTATTTATTTGTCTATCAGGTGAATTTTCACGACAGCTTGATGAAAAAGAAGCTCTCGTATCTCAGTTATCAAGGGGCAAACTAGCATTTACACAACAGATTGAGGAGTTAAAGAGGCAACTTGAAGAGGAGACAAAGGTAGCTATTATTATAAGGCTCATTTCTTTCCCCTAGGACCTGACCCTAAAAGGGGAACATTACATCAAATTTTAAACAGGGTTTGAAACTTGAGAACTAAATATTTAAATATCCAGCAGAATGAAGGCATACTCTCTCCACAGGCCAAGAGTGCCCTGGCTCACGCCCTGCAGTCCTCCCGCCATGACTGTGACCTGCTGAGGGAGCAGTATGAGGAGGAGCAGGAATCCAAGGCTGAGCTGCAGAGGGCATTGTCCAAAGCCAACACTGAGGTTGCCCAGTGGAGGACCAAATACGAAACAGATGCCATCCAGCGCACAGAGGAGCTGGAGGAGGCCAAGTATGTGCAGAGACATAATAGACTGTAGAAAAGTGACTCAGAAAGATTTGAAGGTTCAGTGAGTTAGTTTACAAATGGTCCTTAAGCCCTTTCTTTTTGCCAGGCACTATCACACACTGAGGAGCCCTGGTGGCACAGTGGTTAAGTACTCAGCTGCCACCTAAAGGTTGGTGGTTTGAACCCATCAGCTGCTCATGGGAGAAAGATGTAGCATCTGCTTCCATATTTACAGCCCTGGAAACTCATGGAGCAATTCTCCATGAGTCAAAATGAACGTGAAGGCAATAGTTTTGCACTTAGAATAAGACACGAATAAAACAAGGAACGGTCCCTACCTTACGAGCCTAAAATCTAGTTAAAGACAACAAAGGATAACAAATATTTACACAGACAATTAAAGGTCTTATAGCTGTTTGTCCAACACCCAGATCATTGCTGTCTCAGCGTTTTGTACTTGCTGTTCCCTCTGCTTGGAATACTATTCCTTTAGATCTCCTTCTAGTTCACTCTCTCACTTCTCTAAGATCTTGATTTAAATGCCATCTCCTTGGTAAGGCCTTCTCTGATTATCTAGAGAAGTTGCCCACCCTTCCTCTATTTAGTTTTTCTTCATTGTACTTATATCTGCACTACGCTATGTACACACTTGCTTACTAGCTTATTGTTTATCTCTTTCACTTGTTGGTATAGCTCATGAGGCAGGATCTTTCCTTGTTCACTGCTGGATACCCAGTATCTAGTACATAAAAGGACCTTATCAATATTTGTGGCATGAATGAATGAGCAGTATTAATATGAAGTTTTCGACATATTTCAGTGTACTAAGGGTTCACAATTCTTGTTTCGGTTCACTTCTCTCTAAAAATACAATTTTTAAGGAAGAAGCTGGCCCAGCGGCTGCAGGCGGCTGAGGAGCACGTAGAAGCTGTGAATGCCAAATGTGCTTCCCTTGAAAAGACGAAGCAGCGGCTGCAGAATGAGGTTGAAGACCTCATGCTCGATGTGGAAAGAACAAATGCTGCCTGTGCGGCTCTGGACAAAAAGCAAAGGAACTTTGACAAGGTAACTTGTACTGCAGCCTCTGCTCTAATAAAAGCCTCTGGCCTTTATTGCAGCTAACCACTCTGGGTTTCTCAGGTCCTGGCAGAATGGAAGCAGAAGTATGAGGAAACGCATGCTGAGCTTGAGGCTTCCCAGAAAGAGGCCCGCTCCCTTGGCACTGAGCTGTTCAAGATGAAGAATGCCTACGAGGAGTCCTTGGATCAGCTCGAAACCCTGAAAAGAGAGAATAAAAATTTGCAGCGTGAGTACCTTTCACTTTCAATAATTTTCATGACTTTGAGGAACCTTCCTTTAATGGCATCTATCTGAGCAAATATCTACCTGTGTTTCACTCAAAACAACAGAGGAGATTTCTGACCTTACTGAACAGATTGCAGAAGGAGGAAAACGTATCCATGAACTGGAGAAAATAAAGAAGCAGGTGGAACAAGAAAAATCAGAACTTCAGGCTGCTTTAGAGGAAGCAGAGGTACATGTCAAATTGTGCATTAAAAGCACATTCAGAAAACAATTATGCTCTTTTGCATAGATAGAATGATAAGATATACAGCAGAAATTATTGAAATGTGGTATATACAGAGAAATTCCAGAATGCTTTCATTCCTCTGCTAATGTCATCCCTTATTCTTACTAAGGCTTCTCTTGAACATGAAGAGGGAAAGATTATGCGTATCCAGCTTGAGCTGAACCAAGTCAAATCTGAAATCGATAGGAAAATTGCAGAAAAAGATGAGGAAATCGACCAGCTGAAGAGAAATCACATTAGAGTTGTGGAGTCAATGCAGAGCACACTAGATGCTGAGATCAGGAGCAGGAATGATGCCATCAGGGTCAAGAAGAAGATGGAGGGAGATCTCAATGAAATGGAAATCCAGCTGAACCATGCTAACCGCATGGCTGCTGAGGCCCTGAAGAACTATAGGAATACCCAAAGCATCCTCAAGGTAAGGGACTCCAGAGATGGCCTCAACAATTGGGTGAGTGAAGTTCTGAGAGTGGTGTCTCAATGACTGTGTTCATTCCACAGGATACCCAGATCCACCTGGATGATGCTCTCCGGGGCCAAGAGGATCTGAAGGAGCAGTTGGCCATGGTGGAGCGCAGAGCCAACCTACTGCAAGCTGAGATTGAGGAGCTGCGGGCCACTCTGGAACAGACAGAGAGGAGCAGGAAAGTTGCAGAACAGGAACTCCTTGATGCCAGTGAGCGTGTGCAGCTCCTTCATACCCAGGTAAGATTCAGTACAAAGAATTCACTGTCAGTAAATACTACATGTCCCAGAAAATACCACCTTGAATTTTTTTATATATGATAGCTAGATTTTTTTTTCACTGTGTCACTGAGATATTTTTCACTTTTTCTTTTAAATAATTATGTTCTCACTTCCTAAAACATCCTAAAGCAGTCTCCGATAGTATTGTGTTAATATCTTCATTGATTCTTGTTCTCAATATTGATAGTTTTATTATGGTGACATAGAATGTTAAGAACATCTGTTATAATTTTATTCCTATGAGTGGTAATGGCAGTTATATAGTCATAAAATATTGGTGTCTCTTTTGTCTATTAACGAACTATGTATTTGAATATGCTTAAATATTTTATACATTTCTATTTTACTTAATTATATTATATTTAATTATATTGTATTAAAAATTCTTTAATATTAAAGGGCATTTTGACTTGTAAGGTTTTAGCTAAATTTTTTTTAAAAGAAATAACAACAATTAAGTACTTTGGTGACAAAATAAAAAAAATAAACTATAACTTATTTTTAAACAGAACACCAGCCTGATCAACACCAAGAAGAAGCTAGAGACAGACATTACCCAAATTCAAGGAGAGATGGAGGACATTATCCAGGAAGCACGCAATGCAGAAGAGAAGGCCAAGAAGGCCATCACTGATGTGAGTGGAAGACATCAACATGGTGGTCAAACTTGAATATTATTGTGCCATCTCAGCTCTCTTACCTGATTTTGTTCTATTGGTAATTAGGCAGCCATGATGGCTGAGGAGCTGAAGAAGGAGCAGGACACCAGCGCCCACCTGGAACGAATGAAGAAGAACATGGAGCAGACAGTGAAGGACCTGCAGCACCGTCTGGATGAGGCTGAGCAGCTGGCCCTGAAGGGGGGCAAGAAGCAGATCCAGAAACTAGAGGCCAGGGTAGGTCTCTTTTTTTTTTCCCATCTGCTCCCAATGCCTTATTAGATGAAAGTTCTTATGAGCCTATTTATTTGTAGGTGCGTGAGCTTGAAGGAGAGGTTGAGAATGAGCAAAAGCGGAATGCTGATGCTGTCAAGGGTCTTCGCAAACATGAAAGAAGAGTGAAGGAACTAACTTACCAGGTATAACAATTGTTTTTATCAGCTAAGCACTCTTCCATATATATGTGAAATTCTCACATGCAATGATACACCAGTCATTTGCTTTCAAAGTAGTGCCCTTCTGTTTTTATAATCTTTCAGACAGAAGAAGATCGAAAAAATCTTCTCAGGCTTCAAGACTTGGTAGATAAACTGCAGGCAAAAGTTAAATCTTACAAGAGACAAGCTGAGGAGGCTGTAAGTATCCATAATGTGGAAAGGAAGAGAGAAGTTTTAAGGTTAAACTTATAAAAGCTTATAAGAATAATTAGATTTATTACCCTTTGTTAAAAATAAGCTGTTTGATTTATAGAAAGCTGTACTTCTTTAAAAAAATGTGTACATATTCATGATTATCATTTGCATATTAATAGCTTGATTTAAAAGTAAATATTTAATACAAAAGAAAGCCTCAAAAAATTTAAAAGCCAAAATAATGCAGGCCACATTCTCTGGACACAATGTAATAAAACTGAGATGTGATAAAAAATATATATAAACAAAAATTCTAAGGTACTTAAATGTTAAAAAAAAATCCTAAATAATTCTTGGGTTAAATGGGAAATAAAAAATATAATTATGAAATGATTATTATTTATAAATAAATTACAAAGAAGATAGTACTTATATAAGCTTATTAAATATAGCCAAAGCTGTCTTGGAGGCCAATTCATTGCTTTAAATGGTCTCATTATAAATCATAAATAAATGAAAAAATTGACAGTCTACTTAAGAAGTTATAAACAGTAATACTAAAAACCAATGGAAGCAAAGAGTACTGTCAAAGGTAAAGGTAGAAACTGATGAGTTATGAGATACTATTTTCTAATAAGCAATAAGTAACATCATGATAAATGGAGAAAAGACTGAAGTTGTCAAGGATTTTATTTTGCCTGGATCTGCTATCAACACCCATAGAAGGAACAGTCAAGAAATCACACAACATATTGTACTGGGCAAATATGCTGCAAAAGACCTCTTCGAAGTGTTAAAGTGTACAGATGTCACTTTGAAGACTAAGGTACACCGGACCTAAGCCACAGTATTTTCAATGCATGTGAAAGCTGCACAATGAATAAGGAAGACCAAAGAAGAACTGATGCATTTGCCTTATGATTTTGGTGAAGAATATTGAATATATATGGACTTCCAGAGGAACAAATATGTTATGGGAGAAATACAGCTGGAATTCTCCTTAGAAACAAGGATGGTGTCTCTTGTACTCTGGTCATGTTCAAGAGAGACCATTTCCTGAAGAAGGACATCATGCTTGGTAAAGTAGAGGGTCAGCAAAAAAGAGGAAGACCTTCAATGAAATGGATAGACACAGTGGCTGCAACAATGTGCTCAAGTATAGCAACAATTGTAAGGATGGTGCAGGACTGGGCAGTGTTTCATTCTGTTGCACATGGGGTCACTATGAGTCACAACAATTCGACAACACTAAAAACAACAACAATCTTCTAATTTGGTTATTTCAGTAATAACTGATCATTTATAATTTAATATTATCTAAATTCTAACTTGATAGTAGATAAATATAAGATTAGGTTCTCTATGGAGAAATTAGTAAGAGAAATACACTTATAACTACTTTAACCAAGGAAAAAGAGAAAATGCAAAACCACAGCAGGAGGAATGAGAAAGGAGTAAACCATACACACAGATTATTTTAAAAAATATAAAACATAATTCTGTTAATAAAGTCAAAATCTTGCAGAAACAGATGATTTTTCTAGGAGAATGTATATAATTCTTTTTAGATTTATTACCCTTTGGCTAATAATTATTTAAACTAATAAATATTTAGTTGGCTAAATAAATTATTTCAAATTAACTTCTGAAAATGGACAGGTTCAGATTGCTAAAGAGTTAAAACCTTTACTTTATTCAAGGAATTGTCCATCAGTGGTTAAATAGGTTCAATTCCTACAATGTAAGGATTATGTGATATTAGGGAATTGGTTGATAAAATCATTACATCCAAAGCAGGATAAAAAAATTATAGTTTAGAAATTTGCTAAAACTATATGTGATTAAATTCAATGAGTATTTCAATGTAAAGAAACTATTAACAATTCATCCTTAATACGATAAATATCTAATTAAAGTGAATAGTCATCATCTTGTTGTTGTTATGTGCCCTCTAGCCGGACCTGACTCATAGCGACCCCTCCTTGGGTTTCCGAGGCAGTATCATTATGGAAGTAGATTGCCCAATCTTCCTTCTGGGGAGTGGCTGGTGGTTAACTGCCAGCCTTCTGGTTAGCAGTCAAGTGCCTTAGGCACTACACTACCAGAGCTCCTAGTCATCTTAGCAAACATTAATAGCTATGATTTAAATATTCCTGCCTTCCTCTCTGATTTATATTTTTCTTGCTCTACTTGATACATATTCTTTAATATGTTTTGGTTGCAAAAATAGGGATACATTTATTTATGAACTACCAGACCCAAATAAATCATAAAGTTAATTTCAGTGATAAGCAAAATACAAGGTGATATGATAATGATGTTTTCAATTGAGTAATTTAAGACCGCAGTAGATGTCAAATCCTTTCTTCCCCTTAAACAGAGTTTAGAAAGATATACAGTATGGGTTCCTTACAATTCCATTTTCATTTTCAGGAGGAACAATCCAATACAAATCTATCTAAATTCCGCAAGATCCAGCATGAGCTGGAGGAGGCTGAGGAACGGGCTGACATTGCTGAATCCCAGGTCAACAAGCTGCGGGTGAAGAGTCGGGAGGTTCACACAAAAATCATAAGTGAAGAGTGATTAAGTCCTGATGCTATATAATGACTGAAGAGAGGCACATAATGTGAAATCTTTGGTCATTTCTCTCTGTAATTATTGTCTATTTTACCCTATTGCTAAGGAAATAAAGAGTATAGGGTACTTTGCAAATGATATCCTTAGACTGGTCTTGTCTTTTCTCTCTCTCCTGAAGTGGTGGCAAAGTTTGGATAATCACAAGGCTATCAAACAACAACATTCAACTTGCCACTAAGAAGTATTCATGTCTTCACTTGCATTTTAGGTTTATAGTAACACTTTAAGAGTATAAAAGTATCACTTATAAAGGATGTCTAATGGACAGAAATCTGGAAGTCATTTTTATTTCTTTTTAATCTTTCATCAATATGTAAGCATAGTGAAATCTTAGAAAGCTCCTGCTTCCCTTAACATGAACCTAATTTTCCAGGTCTGTGCAAAGGATGTCATTAGCTCTATTCTCATATAGGTGATTCAGACCAAGCTATGTCATTTATCTCCTTGCTTAATAACTGTTATCAAGAGCACAAACCCAGAGTATTCTTATCAGCCATTGATGCCAGTACACTGAATGTCCATATGATATGTGTCTTGGTTATGTAGTGCTGCTATAACAGAAATATCACAAGTTGGTGGCTTTAACAAACAAATTTATTTTCTCACAATTTAGCAGACTAAATTCAGGGTGCTGGTTCTAGGAGAAGGTTTCTCTTTCTGTTGGCTTTGGAGGAAGATCCTTGTTCCTTCTGAGCTTCTGCGCCTGGGTGATCTTCATGTGGTTGACATGTCTCTTTCCCATCTTTGCTTCTTAGCTTGCTTGTTTAATCTCTCTTATATCTCAGAAGAGATTGATTCAAGATACACTCTACATTAATCTTGCCTCATTAACAAAGCAAAGACAACCCTTTCCCAAATAGGCTTACAACCACAGGGATAGAGGTGAGGAATTACAACACATGTTTTTAGGCAACACAATTTAATCTCTAACATTATGGATTTGACATGAAAAAGTGAGATGTGGCTCTTCTCCCTATGAAAGTTAGGGTGGCCATAAAGTTAGGAGACAGTGAATATTACTTTACTACATTCATTATAAATAATATCAATAAGCTATTTATTAGCTTATGTCTCGAGACTTTATGGCCACCTGTCTATTCATATACAAAAACCCCAAAAAACCAAACTCACTGCCATCAAGTCGATTCTGACTCATAGCGACTCCCTTTGCGTTTCCAAGGCAGTAAACCTTTGTGGAAATAGATTGTCCAGTCTTCCTTTTGCAGAGTGGCTGGTGGGTTTAAACCACCAATCTTCTGGTTAGCAGTCAAACGCCTTAGGCACTATGCCACCAGAGCCCCATCTATACATATAGAGAGCCTAAATAAATGAAAATGTCAATAAACTATGAATCTCAAAGTAGATTATTCTAATGCATATTCAACACATGTAATGATGAGTATGAGCTTGGTGCAAAAAATAGATATGGCAACAATCTGTATGACTCACAGAAGTTTTCCTGGAGGATAAAAAGTTTTAAATTGGATTTAACTGCCAGTTAAATAGCCAAAAATGTAACATTCCCAGAGAGCATAAAGGAAAAGCTAAATAGCAACTTCTCACCTGAATAGAAAGCAAGAGTGTCTTGGTTGACCATGTGAGAATGACTTAAATTAGATGGTTGGAAGAAGTTTAACAGGTAAATTGGATTCACAGTGCAACACTGGACTTCCTTTAGGAAGTGCGTGGAATCACTCTTCTTACTGCATTGGCATCTCACTTGCCTTTGTTCCCCTATCACCTGTTACTGTATGCTAGTGTGTCATAACTTGGCAGTAATGACCCAAAACAAAGTCTTGTTTTCTAGTTACGAAAAACTGATCCAAATCAGGTCATAAGGTTGTCTTAAAATTCCCATCAAATCCTTTGTCAAGTTCTAAAACATTCTCTCTTCCTGAGACTTATTGCCCACACTATGCAGATGACTAACAAAGAAATAGAAGTGTTAAGAAAGTGAAAAGATGTACCTGTGGTAACAAAGTAGGTTAACAGTTGTCTAGAAAAGCCTCTCTCATATGCACATCCCCTGTAAGAAACTTCCTGCAGCCTTAATGTACTCCAGGTGGAAGAGGGTGACCAGCAACCATACTGGGTTGCAAGTCAGGTGACGCTGTGTAATTTGTGGAGAGTCTCTTCTACTCTTTGGACTTCAGTCACCTTATTAGTATAATGAAGAATTTTGAATAGATGGTCCCTTACAGTAATAAAATTATGTGATCATTACAGCTAGTAACCCCAGATAACAGCTTTCATAAGGCAACTTAGCCCATAAAGTCAATTTAAAATGAAATGCAATAATACAGTCATGAGTCCAAAACAAGGAATATTAAGCAAATTTGGTCTCAATCGCAGCCAGACAATGTTGACATAAAGAGATGCAAGGCCACAGAGACATAAAGCAAACATTTTTAAAATGAAAAATTAGAATAAAAATAACATTCAGCTATTGCTTGTGAACAAAATGTGAAATATATACCATAGGTAGCTGATGGAGGAGATGTCCTAGGGGCTGCACATTCAGATAAAGAAATGTCTTGTTTTGTCATATTCTCCTATGTTGAGTTTCATAGAGGAGACAGGATTTCATAAGCAACTTGCACAAAGAAGAGAGAGGCAAGAAATCTCAGCTCGGCAAGGCAGTGCACTTTTGGAGTAAATCTGAAGTGGGAATGGATGATCTTACAATGAATCAGAGGCAACTGACTGGAGGAAACAAAAGACACCATCTATCCTGGGCTGCTCTTCATGCAGCAATTCTAAAAGTTAAATTTCCAAGCCACCTTGAAAAAGCACAATAAATTGCAAATATATATATATATTTTTATAATACCCTGAGAAGAGCAAGAACTTTCCTCCTGAGTATAGTAAGCTCTGCAATTGTGCAGCACAGTTGAAAAGACTTCACACAGGCAACTGGGTGAAACAGAAGAGCAGTAGGCAACAAAGTCCATGGTCCAAAACATACATGTTTTTGAAACAACACCTTACATTATTGCAAAGGCAGATCATTTTCAGATTGCCTACAACTCAAATTATTTATAGGAGATTGATTCATATACTTAACCCAATGTGAGAGGAAATCTTTCTAATTATATCCAAACATCTTTAATATGAGGGGAATTATGCTTGGAGACCTTCATTGCCAAAAACATGTTTTGCCAAATATGTTTTATGAAAGAGGAGGAGGCTAAGTGTTTTCCATATCTGATCCTATAAAAGTACCCTTGGAAAGAGTATGACTTGTCTTTCCTCATAAAGCTTCAAGGTAAGTGTGTGTGAGGGCAGGGCTCTGTCTGAAGGACAGTGAGGGATGGGGAACAGAGTCATGTCTGGCTGCCTGCATGCATGCCACACATCCTGGCTCCCGCTGTCCCTGGCAGCCCTTCCAGGGAAGTACCAATTTACCCTGAAGCAATTTTAGATATTTTAATGTGTCCAGTCATTTCTAGATTTACAATTAAGAACTATTTTATTATTGGCAATTGCTAGAATTTAATCAGAAGAAACGTGCTTTTTCTTACAGTTCTGACCCACTTCAAGGTTGCATCACTAAGGTAAGATCCTGACTTTTTTCCCCCCTCATTCCCACCAGGGTGCAAGGAATCTTCTGCAGTGGTTTGGAGAGTGGTTTGGGGAGGTTAATAAATAAATAAATAAAAGCACTTCAGTTCTATGAGCAATCATTCTTTTCTTGACAAACTCTGAGGAGGACTTTAGAACTGGTTCTCATTAACTCATCTTTTGTAATGTATGAAAATGCTTTCTCAGAATCTTTGGAAGTTTTATACACTTTTTTTTCCCCCATTTTCAGCATTGTATTTTTGTCTTTTAAATGATTTAATTACAATGTGCAATGTAACATTTCAGGTTGTTAACATTCATTTATAAAGAAAATGCAAATTACTACAGTTTTTACTCAGCACTCTATAGCATAAAATGGATAAATATAATAGATTGAATCCTTGCCTTGAACAAGTTGCTTAGATTTGCATCTTATTTCACAAACTGTGAATTGGAAATGAAAAAAAAAAATTGTAGTATGAAAAATGATTGTGAGAAATTTCAGAAATACAAAGCATCTTGTGTTGTCTAAGTCACTGCACTTGGAGTAGAAAAGCATGAAAAAGTTTATCCAGTGCTCTATGCTTTCCTGGAAAGTGCATTTACTTATTATAAAATAGATTATATATGATGATTATTGAGAGGATTAATGAATTAATGAATGAATGAAGCTAGAGATGTGTTTATGAGAATATTAATAATAGAGCAAGAAAGCACAGGTAATAACACTTTACAATAAATCTTTGAGAAATACTAAAGACACATGAAGAAACTGAATTTGTCAAAATTATGTTGCAGAACAGGAGAAATTGATGTCCAATGAAATTTTTTTTTAGCGAAACAAAGTTCCTCACATTTCTGCTTTCTTTTATATTAGGTAGTCTTTACAAATCCCAAGTGATGTAATCAAAAGATTTTCACCATGGACAAAATAATTACAATAATTTTAGCAACATTTCTATTGTTCTTTGGATTCTCCAAGGCAGCTTTGAGCTCTTTTCTGTCTCCAGCATGTGTTCTAAGAGGTGTGAAGGATGCCATAAAAGAAGGTCCCCCTACTGGCAAGGAGTTTATAATCCCATTGGGAAGATAAGAATCTATATAGGAAAGAGCCAGAGAACACTTTGCTTTGTGTTCTGTGTAAGGCAATGAGAGGCAGTTTACAAAGATCAATATGCATATTAAATGAAACCAAGAAAGCAGCTGAAACATCATAGTAGGTGATCCAGAAACAACAGTCTCTTTCCAAGTGTATAATTACGTACCTGTCAGCACTGGCACACAACATAGAACACTTGACATTTCATCTACAACTGAGGCAGGAAGGTGGTTATAACTAATGTTATGTTAAGTGCCCAACTAGTCTGTGAATAAACTTTTTTTTTTTCTTTAACTGTGAATCTAGTGGTCCAATTTCTGAATTTATAACATCTCTCTCTTTCCTCTGCTGGGCAGGGTCCTGAGTGGGCTGCCAACAGTGACCTGCAGCCATGAGCTCCGACTCTGAGATGGCCATTTTTGGGGAGGCTGCTCCTTTCCTCCGGAAGTCTGAGAAGGAGCGCATCGAGGCTCAGAACAAGCCTTTTGATGCCAAGACATCTGTCTTTGTGGTGGATGCCAAGGAGTCCTTTGTGAAAGCAACAGTGCAGAGCAGGGAAGGGGGGAAGGTGACAGCCAAGACTGAAGGTGGAGCTGTGAGTAAAGCATCTGGAAATGATGAGGTTCTGCCTTGTTTGGGGTTATGTTAGCTGCCACTTTTTGACTTGGCCTCTCTTGTTTGACTTGATAGACCGTAACGGTTAAAGATGACCAGGTGTTCCCCATGAACCCTCCCAAATATGACAAGATTGAGGACATGGCCATGATGACTCACCTGCATGAGCCTGCTGTGCTGTATAACCTCAAAGAGCGCTACGCAGCCTGGATGATCTACGTGAGTTCATTCTCATGACTATATATTGATGTGGGTGATTCACGTTTATTGAAAAACAGTAGATGTTTAAGGTGCCCATAAAATATTTTTTATTTTGGTGCAGACTTACTCAGGCCTGTTCTGTGTCACTGTCAATCCCTACAAGTGGTTGCCAGTGTACAATGCAGAGGTGGTGACAGCCTACCGGGGCAAAAAACGCCAGGAGGCCCCACCCCACATCTTCTCCATCTCTGACAATGCCTATCAGTTCATGCTGACTGGTGAGTTGCTCAACTGTTTTCTGTAAGAATTATATTACTCATATAATCACAAAGGCCTTTAGACATAATCTAACCCCTTGCTGTATAAGCACACACAGGAGGATACCATCAAAGCTGAGACTAAAATTCTGTCCTGATTCCAATTCTGTGATAGTACCAGACCACGCTACTGTTCCATCCCTGTCAAGTTTGTTAGTCTCCTAGGTTGAAAATACATAATTTATTTTATATACTTAAATAATAAGAGTAAAATTAAGTGATGAGTGAACAATATCATCTGAATAGAAATTTTAAAAATATGTGTTGAATCCTTCTAGTGCCTAAGTTTCTTGTTGATTATAAGTTGGATACTTTTGGAAGCATTGTTATCTCTTTAAAGTCATTAGAGTATGCTTCAGATATGACAGCCTCTCCTTGAAGGAAGATGATATTTTGGGACTATCTACATGTAAATAGGTGTTATTATATCGCCCCCCTTAGAAGGGTTTCCTTCTGATTGAGCCACTCTCTTTTACCCGGTGACTCAATGACACACTTTGGGGAAGGCTGCTCAGAATTGAGGTTGTAGTATGTGGCTATAAGAAAAGGACTTTTGAAGTGAGAACAATTGACCCATTCAGAAACTAAATCTCAACTTTAGTCTCATTAACACAATTTTAACCTGTTGAACTACAGGTTCAACTACCCTTATGAAATTACAGCCCAGGCCCTTCTTAGAATATTATGCATTTTTCAATTACATGTTTTAATCAGCAGACAGTATGTCATAGAAATCTACAGATGACAATTAGGGAATGTGTCTGGCTTTCTAATGTAGTGCTCTTTATGTTAAACCAAAAAGCCCACTTCCTATGGGAGTTTAAGGAACTTAAGACTCAACAACATTTTATGTTTTTCTTCTCCAACCAAAGAGGTTTAAGAATAATACTAAATGTAAATTTACAATAATACATTGAACAACTCTACTGAAAATGACACAATGTCCTCAGAATTTCCTTATAGAAATTATTTTGTGTGTGTGTGTAACTGATAATTATATCTACTATCCCATTTTCTTTCCCTTTAGATCGGGAGAATCAGTCTATCTTGATCACGTACGTATTCCTATTCTGAGGCTTATTAGTATTTTATTGGCAAAATGACAGACAAAAGAAAAAATTAGTTAACGTCCCACCTTAAAGCAATGGCATGACCAGCCTGGAAGTGAATAGTATTTTCCCTTTATTGCAGAATTTAGATTGCATCAGAATATAAAATAACCATGGCCCAAATTATACCATTTTCTAGTCTTGTCTAGAACTACAGAACTTTCCTTGGAGTAGGAGATGTAAAACACTGTCTCTGAATATTATCAGAGCATAGTCCAGGGAGTCAGCAACAGAGCCTTCTGAAGGCAGAGCAGTTTGGACACATTACCACTGGCTCATTTTTAAGGTCTATTGGGGAATGGTTATTCCTTCAAAGACCTACTTTGGCTCATGTCTCTAGTGTAAGGAAGCTGAATATTAAGTGCATCTCTTGGTAGAGTATCTTACTAGCTGTTTCATTTACCATGTAGTTACTGAGTGGTTGCTTTTTAAGTTCCCGTCCTCAGTACCTAGAAAAGAGCCTGGCACATTTAAGCTCTCAAGAAATATGTTAAATGAATAGTGAATGAATTTCTCTGTTCTTGTCCATGCAAAGCAACAGAAGTAGTATGAGCTATAAGAAGGCCAAAGAGAAAGATCTGGAAAACTCTCTAACAGAGAGACATAGAAATAGATGTGTGAGCTAGTAATGCTAATGGTGGAAGCACTTTCACATGTTACTAGACTTAACTTCTTGCATATGTTTGGTCTTTGATTGACAGTGGAGAATCTGGGGCAGGGAAGACTGTGAACACCAAGCGTGTCATTCAGTATTTTGCAACAATTGCAGTTACTGGGGAAAAGAAGAAAGAGGAAGCTACTTCTGGCAAAATGCAGGTGGGTCTGGTTGCCACAGTAAGAATCATGACTTTGTCTGGACTCATAGGTATGAAATTCTCAAGTCTCAGCTTGTTCTTTCCTTTGCAGGGGACTCTAGAAGATCAAATCATCAGTGCCAACCCTCTACTGGAAGCCTTTGGCAATGCCAAGACTGTGAGGAATGACAACTCTTCTCGCTTTGTAAGTACTTTGGTAGCAGCGGGTCTCCTCTACACTTCAGTGCCAGAGAAAGCATGTCTAAATTATTATCTCAATTGCATCTCTCTTGGGAACTTCAAGTTTTGAACATGATATCATCTTTTTTACTTGCAAGGGTAAATTCATCAGGATCCACTTTGGTACCACAGGGAAGCTGGCTTCTGCTGATATTGAAACCTGTGAGTAACAGGACCTCTTAAAAAGAGTCCAAGAATGACAAATGATGATTTGCAAAAACACCAAGAAGCTCCTGCTGAGCCTGAAGCCTGTAAATACCAGCCTACTGCCAAAACATGCCAGTGGTTGATACCAGTTTTAACCACAGCCCACTGTGTGCTTTACCAATTTCAGCCATGAGCTAATAACTTTGTGGGAATTGGAAGCAACTTGTAGGGCTTGTCTGAAGTATCTGCCTCAGAATGAACCTCAAATCTTTCTAAGGGTGAATGGTTTGCCTATGAATTGAATCTAGTCTAATCTGCCTAGTCTCAATCTTGATAAATGTGGCTCTTAATAACGCCTCTGCTACAGAATGAGAGGATGTCCCAGGGAGGCAAGCATTATCAAGAATCAATTATGCAACAATGACAAAAAATAACTAAAAAAGAAGGAATTATATTTCAAGTATCAAGGATCTTCTGTATGAGAAGTGAATATGATGTGTGTTAGGCATGCTTCAGTTTCTTTCCTGAGGTGGTAAAAACAACTGCTATGGTGTTTGTAGAGCTGTAATATGTGATACCTCATGGGAACATTCAGCTGAAATATCAAGGGATTGAAAAGATTTAGTTAATGATCCCAAGTTCCAAAATTACTCCAAGGCCACTTCATAATTTTTCCCTTTAATCCATTGCCTACTTTCCATTGTAGATCTTCTGGAGAAGTCCAGAGTTACTTTCCAGCTAAAGGCAGAAAGAAGCTACCATATTTTTTATCAGATCATGTCTAACAAGAAGCCAGATCTAATTGGTAAGAAATAACTTAAATTCACAGGCTAGGAGTTAATGTAACATATACATTCTATGCAATGTTAAGATATAACCTATTGTAAAACATATGCTCTGAATTCTATGTACCCAGAAATGCTCTTGATCACCACTAACCCATACGACTATGCCTTCGTCAGTCAGGGGGAGATCTCAGTCCCCAGCATTGATGACCAAGAAGAGTTGATGGCCACTGATGTAAGTCGTACACATGCACTTTTAAAAAAAATCCAGTGGTTACCTTAACAAACAGTATAAATTCTGCTAAATAAGTTAATCTCTTCTGCCCTAACTTTTGTCCTATCATCTCTCCTGGCAGAGCGCCATTGACATCTTGGGCTTCACTTCTGATGAAAGAGTGGCCATCTATAAGCTCACAGGGGCTGTAATGCACTATGGGAACATGAAATTCAAACAAAAGCAGCGTGAGGAGCAAGCTGAGCCAGATGGCACTGAAGGTACCAAATGGACTTCCATCTGGGCTTGATTGGAGAACACACAGGCAGAAAAGTCCATTTTAATCTCATGTCTCCTTAGCAGCTGAGCTTCTATAAAGTGATTCACTCATGATTCTGCCACTATGAGTTGTGTGGCCCAGTAGATCATATTGGAAACCTGAATTGTGTCTCTGCAGTTGCTGACAAGGCGGCCTATCTCCAGAGTCTGAACTCCGCTGACCTCCTCAAAGCCCTCTGCTTCCCCAGGGTGAAGGTTGGCAATGAGTTCGTCACCAAAGGTCAGACTGTGCAGCAGGTAAGTGCAGGACCTCAATGAGTCACACACAACCCAGGTCTGCATGACATGTCTGTAAGAATGCCAACTAACATTACTCTGTCTGTGAAGGTGTACAATGCAGTGGGTGCTCTAGCCAAAGCCGTCTATGAGAAGATGTTCCTGTGGATGGTCACCCGCATCAACCAGCAGCTGGACACCAAGCAGCCCCGACAGTACTTCATTGGGGTCTTGGACATTGCTGGCTTCGAGATCTTTGATGTGAGTTAGCAGAATCTTTGTAGCAGAATATTTTACAAATTTTGCTGCTGCAGTCAATATTGAAACTTGTTTATGAGAAATAGCTGCAATACAAAGTACAGTGATACATGGAAGAGGACCAAAAGTCCATGAAAGGACATGGACTTTGGAATGAGACGACACACCAGAATTCACTCTCCAGCAATTACTAGCTGTGTGAATTGAAAAAATGAGAAAATATATGACAGATCTTTAAACAAATTAACCTAGGACCTGTATGTAAAGCACCCAGTATTCCAGATTATACACTTGGTTTTGAGATTTTTTTTTTTGCCAGTGTGGTGATTTCTGAGTTCAAAGACCTTAAGACATAGTCAAAGATCCCAAAGCACAGTCAGAACTCAGTAAATGATAAAGAAGATGAAAAAGGTGGCAGTGGGGGGAGAGAATGACAAATTCAAAGAAAGACTTTAAGATCTCAATCTGCCTAAAAGGGAAAAAAATACTTGTTTAATATTAGGTTAAACTCTGAAATAATGAGGTATAACTCATTGCCATCGAGTTGGATCTGACTCATAGTGATCCCTCCTTGCATTTCTGAGATGGTATCACTATGGAAGGAGATTGCCTAATCTTCCCTCTGAGGAGTGGCTGGTGGGTTTGAACCGCCAGCCTTCTGGTTAGCAGTCAAATGCCTTAGGCATCACGCCACCAGCAGATAGCAATGGCATTGTAAAGAAATTCAAATTCATCTATCTAAGAAAAAATACCTTCCACATAGCTTAGGATATAAGGTTTGCCTGACAGCAATCTCTCAGATGTGTTGGATTCAGAAGTTGAGTGAACTGAGAGAAATGGCATGAAAATGTCTGAGTTTTAAGGACAAGAGAAGTTGCAGCAACTCCCAACCAAATGTAAGGAAGGAGTGAATAATCTGTCACTAAGCAGGGACTCTGGTAGCATAGTACCTAAGGCACTTGACTGCTAACCAGAAGGCTGGCGGTTCAAACCCAACAGCCACTCCTCGGAAGGAAGGTTGGGCAATCCTACTTCTGTAGCGATACTGCCTCGGAAACCCAAGGAAGGGTTGCTATGAGTCAGGGCTGACTCGACGGCACATAACAACAACAACAAGCAGGGACAGGAAGAGCAATCCAAACTTTTTTTTTTTAAAGAAAACTAATCCTCTGAGTTTTTTTTTAAATAGCTTTATTGAGATAAAATTCACATTTCCATACATTTTGCCTACTTAAAGTATACAATTCAATGGTTTTTAGTGTATTCACTGGTATGCACCATCAGTTTTAGAACATTGTTATCACCTTGAGAAACCCCATGCCCACTAAGCAGTCAGTCCTTGCCCCTTCTTTTCCTAGACCCTAGCAACCACCAATCTACTTTCTGTCTTTATGGATTTGCCTCTATGGGTGGGTTTTTTTTTTTTTTTTTTTTTTTTGGTGACTGACTCCTTTCACTTAGCATAATGTTTGCAAGGTTCATTCATGTTGTAGAAGCTCTGACTTTTGTGTATAGTGCTAGTGCTCACAGATGATATTATCACCGATTGTGTCTACAGATAGAAGTCCTGAATAGTAAACGCAGGACATCTACTCATGCTCTGAAAGTTGTTACGAACACTAGCTCTAGTGTCAAAGTGTTGGCACCCCCAAGTTTCTCTTTAGTAGTGTAGTCTTACCAGGGTTGCTTCACCTCTCTGATAGAGTTTCCTCACACAAAAAATGGACAAATAGTATCACCTTAAAAAGGTTGCTGTGAGGATTAAGTGCAATAATTTTATATGTAGTGAATAATAAAAATAAAAATTAAGCATCTAATATTTATTAAATATTTACTATAGACTGGGTGATCTACTTCTGTAGAGATACCACCTCTGAAACCCAAGGAGGGGTCACTATGAGTTAGGGTCGACTTGGCAGCAGTGAGTTTTTTAGTATAGTATCTAGCATATAGTAAATCCTCAGGAAATATTAGATGCTTAATTTTTATTCTTATTATTAACAACATATGGTTCATATGGCAAGCTTAGCTAGTTGTACAACAAAATCAGTAGTAGATAAATCATTATTAAGAAACCTCTGAAAAAAAAATGTTACTAAAAAAAACCCACACAAATTTCTTTTGGTGATTTTGGTGGAAGGCATTGGATTTCTTTAGGAAAGCATCACTCAAAGCCTGTAATTCTCATTTAAGAAGTAATTCTATTAAATATGGTGAAAATTTTCAGTCAGCAACAGCAAGAAAGAACCAGGAATGGGGTAAAGAGCTTGCTGCCTGCATGAAGAAGTCTTAGGATCCTAAGAGGGTCCTAAGAAAGTGATTGGGCTAACCAATCAACTAAGAAAAGCACCTTCCAAACAGAACTTTTGACTATACATTGTGTGCTAATTTGTATTTTCTCCTAATGCAGTTCAACAGCCTGGAGCAGCTATGTATCAACTTTACCAATGAGAAACTGCAACAGTTTTTCAACCACCACATGTTTGTCCTGGAGCAAGAGGAGTACAAGAAGGAAGGCATTGAGTGGGAGTTCATTGACTTTGGGATGGACCTGGCTGCTTGCATCGAGCTCATTGAGAAGGTATCTTCTTCTATCAACATATCACTTAGTAGCCTTTTCTCAAATATACTTTGCTCATTACTACAGCTCCTACTTATCCCATATGCATTTTGTCTTCAAATCTAGCCCATGGGCATCTTCTCCATCCTGGAAGAGGAGTGCATGTTCCCCAAGGCCACAGACACCTCTTTCAAGAACAAACTGTATGAACAGCATCTTGGAAAGTCCAACAACTTCCAGAAGCCCAAGCCTGCCAAAGGCAAGCCTGAGGCCCACTTCTCCCTGGTTCACTATGCTGGCACTGTGGACTACAACATTGTTGGCTGGCTCGACAAGAACAAGGACCCCCTGAACGAGACTGTGGTTGGGCTGTACCAGAAGTCTGCAATGAAGACTCTGGCCCTTCTCTTCGTTGGGTCAGGAGCTGAACAGGGTAATTTTCAAGGAAATTAATGTGTTACTTAATGTATAATACATAAATGAAGAAAGACTGTATTATGATTGTTTGTGCTTTATTTGTCCTACAGAGGGTGGTGGAAAGAAAGGTGGAAAGAAGAAGGGTTCTTCTTTCCAGACTGTGTCTGCTCTCTTCAGGGTATAAACTTCATTTTCTCTTTCTAATTAGATTTGGGAAATTAAATTTCACTTTATCATGTGGGGATGGGGAAGTAGTATTGCAAAGATTCTGGAACTGGAACTCAGGAAATAGGTCAGCTGGCAATGGGAGAACTGTGTAGTAGGAAAGTTTAGGAGAGCAGGGAGGAGATGCATGAGTATATAAGAGAAGTGGGAGTCAGGAGGGATGAGAGTAGAAATCAGTATCAGATGATAGAATGTGGTCATTTGACACTTAAAAAGCTTCATGGGGTAGGTTTAAGTAAAGTATGAAATTTGGGTTGAGACTTTGGAAATGTCCAACTTATTTAGGTGCTCAGGTTTTACACTGATTGAAACTGAAATGGGTAATTTTGAAAACTGGGCGTAAAAGAATAATGGTGAAAGTTGGAGGCTGAATTCAAAGAAGGAAATAAGAAATCATATGTGATAAGAAGTAACTCCTTAAGGAAAATTTATTATTATTATTTTGGCAATCCCATCTCTAATGCTCTTAGGTAAAGCTCCAGAAAGACCAGGGTTTCCGTAAGATGGGAAACTTCTAGCACTTGGTAACATGACTATTAGCTTTCTGCCAATTCCCCGAATGAGACATTAAAAGGTCACTTTCTGTGGAAGCAGCAGGGGGCCAGAACTCTGTCCCTGCGCCAAAGAATAAGCATGTGATAGAGAGATAGACACAAGTGAAAGCTGGGTAAGGAAAGAAATAAGAGATTTGGTGGAAGGCATTGGATTAGTACTAAAACCAGACCACATCTCTAAGCAAGAGTATGGGTGGAGTATTTGCATTATGTCCAGAATGCCATATTAAAATTAAAAAGCATGCCAGGAAGTTCAACAGCAGTGAATCAAACTTCACAACTACTTCTACAGAGAGTTGAAAAATATGTTTGTAATGCACAAAAATAAGAAATAGAAGGGTATGTTGGGAACGTAGAAATTTCAGAGATAACTCTTAGCAAATTAGAATCTGGATACTCTTCATTAGAATTTTGCCAATGTCATGGACACAATAACTATATCTGTAAATAAGAATGTAAGAAAGCAGTGCATTTTTAATGTGAAGTCTACATATGATTCCATAGGAGAATTTAAATAAGCTGATGACCAACTTGAGGAGCACTCACCCCCACTTTGTGCGGTGCATCATCCCCAATGAGACCAAAACTCCTGGTAAGATACTTCTGATAACCACACAAGCTTCTGTAGGTTTGCTTTAGACCATTAAATAAAGTGTGTATATTTTTCCTTTTAGGTGCCATGGAACATGAACTTGTCCTGCATCAGTTGAGGTGTAATGGTGTGCTTGAAGGCATCAGGATTTGCAGGAAAGGATTCCCGAGCAGAATCCTTTATGCAGACTTCAAACAGAGGTGAATTATTTTAAGAGGTTTAATTTATCAATGAAAGAATTCTTTAAAACTTTGTATTAAAATTGAAGGGAAAAGAAACTATATGAATAGTCTTTGTTATGACAGACCAAAAATCTGATGTCCTTTGAATATACAAAGAATAGATAAAGGGGTAGATAAGGTTTCTTGTTTGCTAAACTGTTCAGTGGCTATGTTGTTTCTGTGCAATGGCTATATCAGGAAGCTCTCCTGTTGGTGACATCAGCTATATAATTTATTTGTATGGCTTAAACAGATACAAAGTTTTAAATGCAAGCGCTATTCCTGAGGGACAATTCATTGACAGCAAGAAAGCTTCTGAGAAGCTCCTTGGGTCCATTGATGTTGACCACACCCAGTATAAATTTGGTCACACCAAGGTAATAATTCTCTAAATCTTAACTGATGCAAATCTTGTCCTTTTGAACTTTATATAAAGTTAACAATCTGAAACTTTGCTCATCTTCAGGTCTTTTTCAAAGCTGGTCTTCTGGGGCTCCTAGAGGAGATGAGAGATGACAAGCTGGCCCAGCTGATTACCCGGACCCAGGCCATGTGCAGAGGGTTCTTGGCAAGAGTGGAGTACCGGAAGATGGTGGAAAGAAGGTATTAATAGGGATACCTTAGTTAACATGGTCAGATTAAGCCTTTTAATTCCTGTCATAAGCTTACTTTCAACATTTCTACTCATATCACAGAGAATCCATCTTCTGCATCCAGTACAATGTCCGTGCCTTCATGAATGTGAAGCACTGGCCCTGGATGAAGCTGTATTTCAAGATCAAGCCTCTCCTCAAGAGTGCAGAGACTGAGAAGGAGATGGCCAACATGAAGGAAGAGTTTGAGAAGACCAAAGAAAGCCTTGCAAAGGCTGAGGCCAAAAGAAAAGAGCTGGAAGAGAAAATGGTAGCACTGATGCAAGAGAAAAATGACCTGCAACTCCAAGTTCAATCTGTGAGTTGAACTTAGTTCGACTGTGAACCTGCTTCTTGGTGATCTGATGCTAAATTTTCAGTTCAGCAATCACTAGGGAAAGAGCTAGATATCACCTTACAAAGGGGCTGGTTGTTAATTTTTTTCTAATTCATAACTCCTAAAAATATTCTGTAAAACATCATATGTCACACTGAAGATTCTGCAATATTTAGAAGGGAAAAATAAAAATATTTTTCCTTTCCTCATACAGTATTTCATAGCAAAATATGGATAGGAAATAGGTATCTTTTCTCTCTCAGATTATCCCTACTGAAAAATGTAAATAAGAACAATATTGGCAGTGAAGAGGGAAGAGGAAGAGATTTTTTGATAAAAACACATCAACTTGAAACCAATATTCTAAATTTTTAAATCTACAGTCCCTTGGCAACTTCCCTCTCAACTCTGTTTTTAGGAACTCTCTAATATTTGAAAGAACAGGATCATTGTAAGGGATAATGGCAATACTTTCTATAGATAATGTCAACTTTTATGTAAAATATGATATTGATGTGGAAAATTGTGACAATTCTCTATTCTTGTTTATATGTTCCAATAAATATTCAGAAGTGTGAGGAGAAATATTTGACCAAGGGCAACTTTCTAACCCATTTTTATGATCCAGATGACAAGAGAATTCAGTTGTTATCACCAAAATCAGCAACAAAAATATTAAGGTTACCCTTTGGTTCTCTGAATTCAGAAGAGGAATCCAGATTGGTCTCTATTGGACCTATAGGTTTTGGACACATAATTAGAAAATTTAAAGAAACATAAACTGCAAATATGTAGGTTATACTGTGATTTTCCTTGTACGTTGTGCACATCAGGGTTTTCTGAGTTGAGGAGAGGTTCATCAAGAATCAAGGGATAACTGAAGGGAGAATCTAGGCTTAATCCAAGCATACTCCTCTCCTTTGAGTACTATATGAACTGCTTTTAATATCATTCCACCAACTATCCATTTAATAGATTCTTGATAAAGAAGGCAATAGAGAAAAATATTGAGAAAGAGACATGGTATCTGCCATCACAGAGTTTATATTCCATCTCTTATTTCTTTCTGCAATAAACATGCTTGCTACTTCTCTACACCATTTACTTAAATCGTGGCCATATGTGTGTGTGCATGTGTGTGTGTATAATGGGAGCTCTGGTAGCGTAGTGCCTAAGGCATTTGACTGCTAACCAGAAGCCTGGCGGTTCAAACCCACCAGCCACTCCTCGGAAGGAACATGGGGCAATCTACTTCCGTAGTGATACTGCCTCAGAAACCCAAGGAAGGGTTGCTGAGTCAGGTCCGACTTGATGGCACATAGCAACAACAACTATATATATATATATATATATATATATATAATGAAATTAGCCACTTTCACTATTTTTAAGTAACAATTTAGTGGCATTCTCAAACACTAAATTCACTGCCATCGAGTCGGAGCTGACTCATAGCAACCCCTCCTTAGGTTTCCAAAGCAATATCACTCACATGTAGATTGCCCAACCTCCCTTCTGAGGAGTGGCTGGTGGGTTTGAACCACCACGCTTCTGGTTAGCAGTCAAATGCCTTAGGCACTATGCCACCAGAGCTCCCTTTTGGTGGCATTAATATATATGTGTGTGTGTGTGCAATATATGTGTACACACAATGTTGTGCAACCATCATGATTATTTATTTCCAAAACATTTTCATCATGTAACTACTACCTTTTAACATGTCCTTGCCCTTTTAGATGCTCTTTTTAATTTCAAGCTGCTCTGTCACTAGTGGACATGTCTTCCCTTTATGTCACTTTTCTGGTAATAACCCTCTCTCCTAGAAATGAATAAGATACCCAACTCCTTATTTTTTCATATAAGAAGATTTTCCAAAACTAAATGTTAAAGAAAAATAACTTTTCTGAAATTGTATATCAACAAATCAAATACAGGCTATAGCATATATATTTGTATCATAATTTCACCAGGTACCATATCTTAAATTTCTTTTTTTTTTCCAGTGTTATAATAAATACCCAATAAATAATAAATATGCTGAATAGTAGAAAGCTAAAAGAAATTAACCTGAGGCTTCACAATACAATTTACTTGTTTGGCTTCAAAACATTAATAAGATCTAAAAATGTTCAAGGAAATAAAATTTAAATGTACCATCACTTCTTAGGAAGCAGACAGCTTGGCTGATGCAGAGGAAAGATGTGACCAGCTGATCAAAACTAAAATCCAGCTCGAGGCCAAAATCAAAGAGGTGACTGAGAGAGCTGAGGATGAGGAAGAGATCAATGCTGAGCTGACGGCCAAGAAGAGAAAACTGGAGGATGAATGTTCAGAGCTCAAGAAAGACATTGATGATCTTGAGTTGACACTGGCCAAGGTTGAAAAGGAAAAGCATGCCACAGAGAACAAGGTAAAAACCACTCTCGTGTAATTTAAATAATATTACAGAACATAAGGTATGGATCGTATTCTGTAAAACTACGTAGGGATTCTTCATAGCAGTGATCATCTCGTTCTTAACCTTTTTTAGGTGAAAAACCTCACAGAGGAGATGGCCGGCCTGGATGAGACCATCGCAAAGCTGACCAAGGAGAAAAAAGCCCTCCAAGAGGCCCACCAGCAGACCCTGGATGACCTGCAGGCAGAAGAGGACAAAGTGAACACTTTGACCAAGGCTAAAGTCAAGCTGGAACAACAAGTAGATGATGTAAGCCGACTATCATGTAAAAACAATTTACTATTTGGCAACAAACTAAGTAAGCATAAGTTCTCATGACATAATGAGTATTTATCAAGTGCCTCCTATGTTTAAGAAGTATAGGACATCATCTCTGCAACAAGGAGTCAGACGTAAACACAGGAAATCAATAAAGTTGAGGAACAGACAATATGAGGGGGGAGAATTAAGGGAAAGAAAAGTTAGTGTGGTTTACTCAGGAAAGCTTTATAAATAAAGTGGGTCTTTTGCTTGGCTTAAAAGATGAATACACTGTGGAGAGATGTAGAGAAAGAAGAACATTCTGAAAAGGGAGAGCAGCAAAGTGAAGAAGTAGTAATGATTAATTTTTTGTCACCAGAAAAAAGGGATTCCAAATAAGGAATGGGGAAGGTAAATTTGGCTTTAAAGATGCTCTAATATTGAATAGGGAATCCACTATAAACATCTGAGTAAGAAAGAATTAACAAAGGTCCTGGCTTGGAAGTACTACTATGGTATGCAGGTGGGTGAAGCATTGATTGCAATGGATTACAATAGGGAAATACAGGAGTCATGTGTTGGAGGCAGTTTAATGTAATAATATAACAGCAAGGCTCACTTTACCTTTTAAATGATAAATATTTGTGCTAGATAAATAGCAATGATAATGGAATAGATGAGACAAATCTGCCTAATTCAAACAAATATTAAAATAACTTGGTCATTAGATATGATGTTTAAAATTTCAATTTAGGATGGAGGGTGGTGCCATTTATAGGAATTATTTTCATGGACTATTCACTTTTAGCTTGAAGGGTCTTTGGAACAAGAAAAGAAAATCCGAATGGATCTAGAAAGAGCAAAGAGGAAATTAGAGGGAGACCTAAAATTGGCCCAAGAATCTACAATGGATGTAGAAAATGACAAACAGCAACTTGATGAAAAGCTTAAAAAGTAAGCAGTAAGGACAAAGGATTCATGGGGGAAAATGTCTATTAATATCTCTGTAACTGATATAAAGTGCTTTTCTAACAGGAAAGAGTTTGAAATGAGCCAAATGCAAAGCAAGATTGAAGATGAACAGGCCCTTGCTATGCAGCTGCAGAAGAAGATCAAGGAGTTGCAAGTAAGTACTTAATTTCCATCCATCCAGCTTAAAGCGATGCAGTTATGACATAAGAAGCTGAGTTTGTGCTTTTCACCATTTCCAGGCCCGCATTGAGGAACTGGAGGAGGAAATCGAGGCAGAACGGGCCTCCCGGGCCAAAGCCGAGAAGCAGCGCTCTGACCTCTCCCGGGAACTGGAGGAGATCAGCGAGCGGCTGGAAGAAGCTGGGGGAGCAACTTCAGCCCAGATTGAGATGAACAAGAAGCGGGAGGCTGAGTTCCAGAAAATGCGCAGAGATCTGGAGGAGGCCACCTTGCAGCATGAGGCCACGGCAGCCACCCTGAGAAAGAAGCACGCGGACAGTGTGGCTGAGCTCGGGGAGCAGATAGACAATCTCCAGCGGGTCAAACAGAAGCTGGAGAAGGAGAAGAGTGAAATGAAGATGGAGATTGATGACCTTGCTAGTAACATGGAGACTGTCTCCAAAGCCAAGGTACCATCATGATTTAGGTCTTAAAGAGATCTCTGTAAGACAGGTTTGAATTGATCTTTCAAGAATCATGAGGAACTAGCAGGAGGGAACTGTGCCAATGCAAGGAAGGGGCTGGGGGGGCAGGATGGTGACAACTTGAGTGTAGCGGGTGCAAAGTGCTCACTCTTTATTTTAAAATGACCAGTTTCCATCAGGTTGATTGCAAGTCAAAGCAAACCCATGTGCGTCAGTAGAACTGTCCTCCACAGGGTTTTCTGTGGCTGCTTATTTGGAAGTATATCACCAGGCTTTTCTTACAAAGCTTCTCTGGGCAAACTCGAACTACCAACCTTTTGGTTAGCCATCAAGTGCTTAATCATTTGTACCACCCAAGGACTCTCCATGAAAATTTAAGCTCTTTCAAATAAAAAATGCAATTCAACTATATAGTTTGAGATTTTTAAAACACCTCACCTTGATTAGGCTTTTTGTTTTTTCCTTTTGCAAAATTACATAATTTGCTTTTCAAAAAAAATCTCATGAACTTAGTTAGGTATCACTGTTCTCATATCACGGAAAAGACTATTTAACATAGACATTAAATTCGCTCAGCAATTTGACAGCAATATATTTAGACTAGTAGTTAGTGACTTTTTCCATCATACTCTGAGGTATCTGTTGTTTCTGTTTGTTTGTCAAGGGGTACTGGAGCTCCTGTGAAGTGCTCAGATTGAAACTTCCCATAGTCCAAATACTTGCTTGAGATGCCTTCTACCACTTTTTGCCTGTAGGGAAACCTTGAAAAGATGTGCCGCACCCTAGAAGATCAACTGAATGAACTTAAGACAAAGGAGGAAGAACATCAACGGCTGATCAATGACCTGACGGGTCAGAGATCACGCTTACAGACGGAGTCAGGTGGGCCATTTACTAGCACTGATTTTAAGGGACAAATTTACCTGGGAAGCTCAATTTGCTGGAAAACCTTTGCATTGAGTTACCTGAGATCATGTATTACCTCTCTGGGAGGCATCCACTAATAGGAACACTGTATTGTCTAGTGTCATGGGCTGTTTTTTTTGTTGTTTTTTTTTCTTTTTTCCTAAAGGAGATACAGGGGTCCTTTTGTGTAGTGCCTAAAGCATTTGGCTGCTAACCAGAAGGCTGGAGGTTCAAACCTGCCAACCACTCCTTGGAAAGAAGGTTGGGTAATCTACTTCCGTAGTGATACCACCTTGGAAACCCAAAGAAGTTCTGCTATGAGTTGGATCTGACTCCATGGCAGTGGGTTTGGTTTGGTTTTGGTTTTGGTTTTTGAACATTTTAAAGTACATTTGACCTTAATCTAAAAGTTAACAAAGTGTATTTCTTCACATTTCAAAACAAGCTATTTATTACCTTAATATCCTCACTGGTCTGTGAAATGTTATCTCACTTAAAAGATGGCAGATTGTGGTAATGATGAAGTGACTTGTCCAAGAGTACTCACTCCAATCTTTTTCCTGAAATCATGCCAATTACTAGGAATTAATACAGTAAAGTAAGGGAATAGTCATGACTATTCTCAGCCCAAGAACATTCAACTGAGGTTTGTGGATTTTGGATTACCCAAATTGGACAGTCTTTGGTTTTACTTCTTTTTCTATTAACTAGTTCAACTTTCTACTTAAATCACTACCCCAATATTTTGTTAGTAACAAGATAGAAATTGTTCTATAGGTTATTTGGGCTATTAAAATCATAAGGGTGTCAAAGCATTGGAGACCACTCAACGCTTTCATACTCATTCTATTGTTCTTCTTAAAATAAGTCGCAAAATAAAGTTTTTTTGATAACAATAACGATTGTTATTCAGGAGCTCTGGTTGCATAGTGCTTAAGGCACTTGACTGCTAACCAGAAGGCTGGCCGGTTCAAACCCACCAGCCACTCCTCGGAAGGAAGGTTGGGCAATCTACTTCCATAGCGATACTGCCTCGGCAAACCAAGGAGGGGTCACTATGAGTCAGGGCCGATTTGACGGCACATAACAACAACAACGATGATTGTTATTCAGATTGTCAATTCACTTTATGACAAAGAAACATTGTATTCTCAAGGAGTCAAAATATATCTGTGGTTTCTCTTCCTCAATACATGGTTATTCCTAGTATCTCAGTAGCATGAGAGAAAGAGAAAGTTGTGACACTTGCTATGTGTCAGAGAGAAAAGACTTCCAGGCAAGTTGTTCAAAATGGTGCTAATGTTTCTAACATCAGTTGGTATGTTTTCTGAATTATGACGATTGTAGAATTGGAGACAAATTTGAATACCATTTTGTTTGGGAACTGATTAGTTATTCATAAACCAGTTCATTCTTAGCAGTGGGAGGACATGTAATCACTATTATAAGATTGCTTCTAGGGTTTCTTTTGATCATCACTTCTAGTTACAGAAGCAATTGCTCCAAGTCTCCTATTTTCCACAGGACAAGTTCTTTGTTTCACCTATCTTTCAGTGTAAGGGAAACTAGTATGACATCATTGCCTCAGACAAAAAAAACACTGACATATTTTGTTGGTTTGATTTACATTTCTTTTAATATATTTCTTCATCAATTTCTATTTTAGTCAAGTAATCTTAAATATATCCCAAATTCTTGGTGTTATTCATAACATGTAATCTGCCTTAAAATTTTCCACACTTTGCATTTTTACATAGATTTGTTCATCTGGATTCAACTGGATGTAGATGGCTTGTTAATAATCTGTAGTCTCCATCATGTTTCAAATCTCCTTTTTTCTGCTGCAATTTTAAAATTTAGAGGTTTAATTTCCAAAGTAACCGTGAGTTTTCTGGTCTTTACAGGTGAATTTTCACGTCAGCTAGAAGAAAAGGATGCATTAGTTTCTCAGCTATCAAGGGGCAAACAGGCATTCACACAACAGATTGAGGAATTAAAAAGGCAGCTTGAAGAGGAGATAAAGGTAAACCCTACTTCTTCTTGTTGCCATCATCATAGTTTTTGTGGGTACTAGTTTTCTCCTTACTTCTAAAGATTTTCTTCTGGTGGTCTATAGGGACTTTGGGACTATACACCACGTTAACAATGCAAAATCAAGTCAACATTTATGTTTCCAGGCCAAGAGTGCTCTGGCCCATGCCCTGCAATCCTCCCGCCATGACTGTGACCTGCTGCGGGAACAATATGAGGAGGAGCAGGAAGCCAAGGCTGAGCTGCAGAGGGCAATGTCCAAGGCCAATAGTGAGGTTGCCCAGTGGAGGACCAAATACGAGACAGATGCCATCCAGCGCACAGAGGAGCTGGAGGAGGCCAAGTATGTTCTACATTGGTTAAAATGGGAATATCTCTGTTAACAACCACAATCTACCTGCCATAAGTACTACATGGTTACATTCAATTCTGCTGATGGCCTCGTACTTCTATTCTCCATATTTCACTTTTTAGGAAGAAGCTGGCCCAGCGTTTGCAGGATGCTGAGGAGCACGTAGAAGCTGTGAATGCCAAATGTGCTTCCCTTGAAAAGACGAAGCAGCGGCTCCAGAATGAAGTGGAAGATCTCATGATTGAAGTAGAGAGAACAAATGCTGCCTGTGCAGCCCTGGACAAAAAGCAAAGGAACTTTGACAAGGTATTCTGCACCATTTTCTGCTTTAGCATTCAACAAGGGATTAATTGTAGCCTGCTACCTTCAGTGGGCCTTATCCAAATCATCTGAGAGATATTCTTAGTTGCTCCTGGCCCATGGGAAGGTGGTGGACTCCTGTGGTTTTCTATTTTTCTCATCTGAAATTTTTGTCCAGACATAGATCATCTCCACTCAGTTTGAGAGCTGCTTGCTTACACAGCATTAATTCCATCAAATTTGCTCCACTTCATTTCTTAACCATGTCTTGTCCCTCAGGTCTTGGCAGAATGGAAACAGAAGTATGAAGAAACTCATGCTGAACTTGAAGCTTCCCAAAAGGAGTCACGCTCACTCAGCACAGAGCTGTTCAAAATCAAGAATGCTTATGAGGAATCTTTAGACCAACTTGAAACCTTGAAGAGAGAAAATAAGAATTTGCAGCGTGCGTACACTTCACATTTTCTATCACAAAGGACTTGAAAGACTGTTTTCCCTCTCTGAACAAATCTCTCTATTTTTGCTCACCAACAGAGGAGATTTCCGATCTCACTGAACAGATTGCAGAGGGAGGAAAACGTATCCATGAATTGGAAAAAGTAAAGAAGCAAGTTGAGCAAGAAAAGTCCGAACTTCAAGCTGCTTTAGAGGAAGCAGAGGTAGGCATTATACCATAAACTCTAAAATAACTATAAGAAGAATCAGGTTCTATTGCATGCAAGTATTGGCAAATCAAAAGAAAAGAAAAATATTTTTTACACTTTGTACTAAGCATAAGGATAGAAAATTAACCATATATACAACTAACATAATTATGTGTCAGGAACTGGGTTACACTGAGAAAGCAAAGATGAATAAGTTAAGAACCTGCCTCTAAGGGGACAGTCTAGTTGAGGAGATAGAAGTAACAGCAATTACAGCCCAATGTAAAATTTTCTACAACAATAGAGTAAAAATGTGTATGGCAGCACAAAGCTAAGAACTAAGTCCTGTTTCTAGAATGTCACACTTTCAATTCCCATTCTAATGTCACCTCGTACCCTCACTAAGGCTTCTCTTGAACATGAAGAAGGAAAGATCCTGCGCATCCAGCTTGAGCTGAACCAAGTCAAGTCTGAAATTGATAGGAAAATTGCAGAAAAAGATGAGGAAATCGACCAGCTGAAGAGAAACCACATTAGAGTCGTGGAGTCAATGCAGAGCACACTGGATGCTGAGATCAGAAGCAGGAATGATGCCATCAGGGTCAAGAAGAAGATGGAGGGAGACCTCAATGAAATGGAAATCCAGCTGAACCATGCTAACCGCATGGCTGCTGAGGCCCTAAGGAACTACAGGAACACCCAAAGTATCCTCAAGGTAAGGGACTGCAGAGATGGCCCCAGAGCAATTGGGTGAGTGAAGTTCTGAGAGGGTGGTGTCTCAATGACTGTGTTCATTTCACAGGATACCCAGATCCACCTGGACGATGCTCTCCGGGGCCAGGAGGACCTGAAGGAGCAGTTGGCCATGGTGGAGCGCAGAGCCAACCTACTGCAAGCTGAGATTGAGGAGCTGCGGGCCACTCTGGAACAGACAGAGAGGAGCAGGAAAGTTGCAGAACAGGAACTCCTTGATGCCAGTGAGCGTGTGCAGCTTCTGCACACCCAGGTGGGTATAAAAAAATACAATAGAGTGGAAAGAAATTTTTGCTAAATTCTTAAACTGAAAAAACAAAAACAAAAAAATCCCAGTTGTTGTCCAGTTGATTCTGACTCATGGCAGGCAACATGTGTGCAGAATAGAACTGCACTCCAGAAGGTTTTCAAGGCTGTGACTTTTCCAAAGCAGATCACCAGGGCTTTATCCTAAGGTGCCTCTGGGTGGATTCAAACTGAACCTTTTGGTTAATAGTTGAGTACTTAACTGACTGTGCCACCCAAGGACCACTGCTCAGCTCTTAGTACTAGTTTAAAATTTATTCATAATGTTTCATGGAGGAAAAAGTTTAAAACATTTAATTGTTTAGATTACTGATATTTTTGTTTATCTGAACAGTAACATCCAGAGTTAGCTGTTTTTTAAATATATATTGTCTAATCAAATCATATATGGAACAAAGAAGGATATTAATTAGCTAATTCATTTGAGTTTACTAGAATATTGGGCATCCTGCTTTTCTCTTGTGTACTTAATATTTTTAAATTTTATATTTTACCAGAATACCAGCCTGATCAACACCAAGAAGAAGCTAGAGACAGACATTTCCCAAATTCAAGGAGAGATGGAGGACATTATCCAGGAAGCCCGCAATGCAGAAGAGAAGGCCAAGAAGGCCATCACTGATGTGAGTGGAAGTGGTGGTCAAACTTGAATGCTGATGTGCCATATCACCTCTCTTAACTGATTTTGTTTTATTGGTAACTAGGCAGCCATGATGGCTGAGGAGCTAAAGAAGGAGCAGGACACCAGCGCCCACCTGGAGCGGATGAAAAAGAACCTGGAACAGTCAGTGAAGGATCTGCAGCACCGTCTGGATGAGGCTGAGCAGCTGGCCCTGAAGGGAGGCAAGAAGCAGATCCAGAAACTGGAGGCCAGGGTAAGTCTCCTGATCTACATATATTTCCATCTTGTTCCAATCCAACAAAGGATTTTGAATACTGAGTGCTGCTAAGTGATGTGCAGCATACAGGGCTGAGGAAGAGAGAGTCCTTCCTGCTCAAGAGCTTATACCAGGAGCAATTAGACTATGGCATCCAAAACTACATATAAAGCAGAGTAAATGAAGTACTATGAGTTATCTGAAGAAATGAAAATCCAGTTGAGTGAATAGATCACAGTGGATGTCTTTAAAATGCCCATCTTTTTGCAGGTACGCGAGCTTGAAGGAGAAGTTGAAAACGAACAGAAGCGCAATGTTGAGGCTGTCAAGGGACTTCGCAAACATGAGAGAAGAGTGAAGGAGCTCACTTACCAGGTAAGGAAAATGGCCTTTCTGGGTTTTCACCCCATTCTGCATAGGATAAAAAGTTCTGGTGGTGCAGTAGCTAAAGCATTCAGCTGCTAACTGAAAGGTCAGCAGTTCAAATCCACCAGTCACTCTGCAGAAGACAGATGTGGCAGTCTGCTTCTGTAAGTATTTACAGCCTTGTAAACACTATGGAGCAGTTCTATTCTGTTCTATAGGGTCACTAGGAGTCAGAATTGACTCAACAGCAATGGGTTTGTTTTGGGCCTGTAAGAGATATATACAAATATACAATGAAATGTGATGGTGTTTGCTATTTCAAGGAACTCATTCTTTAATATATTGTTTCAGACTGAGGAAGACCGCAAGAATGTTCTCAGGCTCCAGGACCTAGTGGACAAACTGCAAGCGAAGGTGAAAGCTTACAAGAGACAAGCCGAGGAAGCGGTGAGTTCAGAACCACTTGGAGGATTTGGGCAGCTTCCAGTTCTCAAATGCTTCAGGCCAACTTAGTTGAAAAGATGGAAGAAAGAATGGGTAAAACAGGGAAGGGAAAATTGAAAATGATTGACTGAAGATCTGAAGAATGAGAAGAAATGAGCTAGATGAAGATGAACTAGAGACAAATGTTCTAGGGAGGGGAAAGAGGAGCAAGTGCAGAAGTTTTGAGTAGAAAACAGAATGGTTCAAGGAAAAGAAAGAAGGACTGTGTGGTTACATAGGACAGGGAAGAGAATGGTAGTGATGGGGCTGGGAGGTGTGCTGGAAGCAGAACTCAGAGTCTTCTAGGCCATGGTAAGTAGTCTAGATTTTACTATAAGTGCAATTTGGCACTGCGAAGCCACAAAAACTAAACTCACTGCTGTCAAGTCAACTGGACGCATAGTGACCTCTCCTTGGGTTTTTGAGGCGGTATCTCTACGGAAGTAGATTGTCCAGTTTTCCTTCTGAGGAGTGGCTGGTGGGTTTGAACTGCCAGCCTTCTGGTTAGCAATCAACAGGAGGAGTTTAAGCTGTGTCAGTCATGATCAGATTTACATTTTTTAAAAATAGTATTGTGGCTACTCTATGGAGTAGGGTCTGTTGGAAACACAAGTGGATGCAGGGGGACCCATTAGGAGCCCTTTCTATGTCTTGGATTAAAGTAATAGTGGAGCAGATAGAGAAAAGTGGAGTTATTCAAGATGTATTTTGGATGTAGAAACTACAAGATAGACTAATAGGCTGTATTAGGGAGATGAAAGGAAGTCTTCAAGTTTATGATTTGAGTAACCAGGGGGATGGTGTCATACTTACTGAAATAGGGAACTAAGGGAAGAACAGATTTGCAAGGCAAGAAGGAAATAAGAATTCTGTTTTAGAGACATTAAATTAAAAATAACATTGTATACACAAGTGAAGACATCAAGTAGGTAGTGGAATATAAGAGTCTGAACTCAGACAGTCTAGTTATTATGTTCAAACCACTAGATTATTGGAACTCTCCCTTATTTCTCCATCCAGATTCATCTGAAATAATAATCAATATCAGTTTCCTAAGTATGAAAAAACAACAAAGTATGAAAATACACAGCTACATATCACAAATTCGTTCCTCTGTTCATTTGTGATTTTTCCTTTTTTCACTGATGTCTAAAATCTGAGATGAGAGAGAAAGAATGACAACAAGTGCATACACTGTGTGCACATGCACACATATATGCACACACACACACCTTGGACAGGTCATGTAACCTTTCTCCAGGTCCTACTTTCCTTTTTAAGTGGAAATTATAAGGTTTTTCCAAGAAATATTATTTTGTGATTGTATGCTTTATTAATATCTTGAATTTGAATACCATTGTGGAGAATTCTTAAGGAGTCTGTTAAAAAAGAGACTAAAATAGGACTCACTCACTCACTGCCATCAAGTCAATTCCAACTCACAGTGATCCTCACTGGGTTTCCAAGGCTGTAAATCTTTATAGAAGCAGACTTCCTCATCTTTCTTCCATGGAACAGCTAGTTGGTTCAAACAACTGACCTTCTGGTTGGCAGCCAAATGCCTTAACCACTACATGACCAGATCTCCTTAAAATAGGACTGGCCTTCTCAAGTTCACTGCTATATATTCAAACATAGTCAGATACCACTCAGACTATTTTAGGAAATAATAAACTCCTTGTTTAATTTTTAAACTGCACTAAATGGCAATAATTTATACTCCAAGGGCATTAATGTATATCCAAAGCTTGTAGAATTTGGTATAATATAAATTATGTCCTTGCATTTTTAAGAGATCTGGTTCCATTCTTAGGATTCTGGAAAAAAACAGGGCTGGAAACCTGGCAGTATTTAATAGTGCTCTTATGTTACACTTTCTTCTTAGAATGTCTTGGAACAAATGTCACCTGTTCCTCCTTGTTATTCATGAGTTCAAGAGTCATGAAAGGAGTTAATGTTGTGGTGGTTGTTGTTATGTGCCGTTGAGTTGGATCTGACTAATAGTGACCCCTCCTTGGGTTTCCAAGGCGGTATCACTGTGGAAGTAGATAGCACAACCTTCCTTCTGAGGAGTGGCTGGTTGGTTTGAACCACTAGTCTTCTGGTTAGCTGTCAAGTGCCTTAGGTACTACACTACCAGAGCTCCTGAAAGGAGTTAATAGAAATTAAAAACAAACAAACAAGAACAATTCTTTAAGATTCTTAAAATATTTACTGGGAGCTCTGGTAGCAGGATGCCTAAGGCACTTGACTGCTAACCAGAAGGCTGGCGGTTCAAACCCACCAGTCACTCCTTAAAAGGAAGGTTGGGCAATCTACTTCCGTAGTGATACCGCCTCAGAAACCCAAGGAAGGGTCGCTATGAGTTGGGTCTGACTCGACGGCACATAACAACAACAAAATATTTACTAGAGTTAATCATTTTTAAGTAAAAAAAAAAAAATTAAATTAAATTGAAGGTCCATTTGACCTAAGGATATAGAAATTCTGAACTTTTCTCCTCATACATGTACTTTTGTTCCCAGGAGGAACAATCCAACGTCAACCTCTCCAAGTTCCGCAAGATCCAGCATGAGCTGGAGGAAGCTGAGGAACGGGCTGACATTGCCGAGTCCCAGGTCAACAAGCTGCGGGTGAAGAGCCGGGAGGTTCACACAAAAATCATAAGTGAAGAGTAATTCACCCAAATACTGAAGGTGACCAAAGAAATGCACAAAATGTGAAAATCTTTGTCACTCTGTTTTGTATTTATTATTTTTGCAGATAAAAAATTTACCTGCAAAGAACTTGTGAGTCTTTTTTCCTCCATGGTGTCAACACATCTTTTATACACTAAGAAAAGAAAATCAAAAGAAAACATTAGGCTTACGTCTTGTGGAAGAGTGCTTAGTGCCAAGACTGAAACATGAGAGAGCAGGCAGGCCAATCTAGTTGGAAAGCTGTGAGCCACACATGGTCCTGTAGAAAGTAGGTAAAGCCTAGAGTATGCCTGAGGTGTACGAACGTAGGGTATTTGATAAACCTCACTTGGCAAAACATCGGCTAGTTATCAGAAAGTGGAAAATTTTTTAATGAAGTTATTGATTTTCTTTATAACTTCATAGAAAATCCTTGATCCTAAGATTAAGAAAAAAACAAAGAACAGTAGTTACTTACATAAAGGAAAAATGGATTCACTATTATCAACAATATTTAAAATGGAACCCTTCACTGTAACTCCCTTAATCTTACCCTTAATGGTCAATTCTGACTCACAGGGACCTCATGTGAGTCAAAATCGGACTATGCTTTATAAGGATTTCAAGGACTGATTTGTCAGAAGTAGGTTGCCAGGCCTTTCTTTCAAGGCATGTCTGAGTGGACTTGACCCCCAACCTTTCAGTTAGTAGCTGACTGTACTATCCATCTATACTACTCAGCAATTCCCACTATAACTACATGAACTATTAAGTTGGGATTAAGATCCCTTGAGAAAGAAATATGCTCTATAAGTTTTCCTTTTTAAATATGAAAGTTTTGGCTCTTTGCTACCTACTAATATTTCATTGTTTTACTGAGCTTTCTCTCTGGATATCATGATAGAATGATAAAAAGGAGCCAAGAATGAGTTTATTTTCAGTATTTGTTCTTCTATTTCACTGAAAAGTTGGCATCTTTTATAAGGCTTTCTCCTAGTACTTTTGATGGCATTAAATGGTCTGTTAGCATAAGAAAAAGTCAGTTTCCCTACTTAAATTATTTTACATTTAGATTTCTAGATTGTGCCTTTCTATAGTGCTATGGCAACTATCATCATCATTATTATAATCAGTATTCCTATTATAGGTGACACCTAGTGATGGTAGCATAAAACCAAAAAACCAAACCCACTGCCATGAAGTCAGATCCAACTCATAGTGACCCCTCCTTGGGTTTCTGAGGTGGTATCACTACAGAAGTAGATTGCCCAACCTTACTTCCAAGGAGTGGCTGGTGTGTTTGAACCGCCAGCCTTCTGATTAGCAGTGAAATGCCTTAGATCTATTTATCTCATTTTTTAATATTGAAATAGTAAGTATCTTGTCTGTTAAAAGGAAAACAAAGGTCTAATGAGAACATTCCTATCTGAAAGGAACAATATAAAATTCCATGCTTTAATTTCCTTATCCAGTAGGTTAAATTATCCAGCCATATAACTCTGGACCTCAGCTCCTGGGAAGGATTCTCTCTGAGTTGTTAATGTGCCTCTACCTATTTTCTCTGGATCATTGGATACAACTGATTACTCTAACTCTACATCTGAAGCTGGGCTTTAAAATAATTTGTAAAGCAGCTTTCAACAGTCTTTAATATTTTACTCAATTTTCAGTAAAAAGTTACAGCCCAGTACTTCAATTCTACATTGCTATTTCATCTGGTTACTGACTTAAAGAGAACAATTACTATAATGGATAGAAGTGAAACAAAGAGGTAGGAAAGGAAGGTAGGGCCTGATCATAGTAGATAGTGTTAGCTCTATCTTCATTTAATACTGAACCTCTTCGAAAACATAAGATCTATCTCATCCCTAGGAGCACTGGTAGCGTACTCCCTAAGGCACTTGACTGCTAACCAGAAGGCTGGCAGTTCAAACCCACCAGCCACTCCTCAGAAGGAAGGTTGGGCAGTCTACTTCCTTACTGATACTGCCTTGAAAACCCAAGGAGGGGTTGCTATGAGTTGGGTCAGACTCAACAGCACACACCAACAACCAACCAAACATCTTGTCCCTTGGAACATTTCCCACACTGCGTAACTTAAACTGAAATCTACCTCTGCCTGATCCCAATGCTTTCCTTGAAGTCCTTGTAAAAGGTGACCATTTAGTCTCTCATGCTTCAAGAGCTCCTTAGTCCTGAGCTTCCTTGGTCACTATTACTGTTTATGGATAATTGACTTGTCATCCTCTCCTAAAAAGCCTTTCTTTTTTGAAGTTCATGTTATTTAGCTATTCCACATCCTCACTGCTGTCATTTCCTGACTTCACGGAGGCAGTGGTGATTCACTAGTAGAAGCTTCCCCTTCCCTGCAAGAGACTTGGGTTTGATTCCTGGCCACTGCACCTCATGCACAGCCACCACCTGTCTGTCAGTGGAGGTTTGCATGTTGCTATGATGCTCAGTAGTGTTCAGTGGAGCCTCTAGACTACTATGGACAAGGAAGAAAGGGCTGGTGATCTTCTTCCAAAAACCAACCAATGAAAACCCTATGGATCACAATGGTCCAACCCACAACAGATCACAGGGATGGTGCAAGACTGGGCAGTATTTTGTCCTGTCATGCACGGAGTCCCCATGAGTCACAACAACTTGACAGCAGCTAACAACAACAAACTTTTCATTCATTGATGATTTTGGCATCTGTTTTCTCCCTCCACCCAATTCTTACCACATTCCTGGAAACTTCACTGTCCACATGGATTCATCTTCCAATACAGTGACTCACACTTCCACTATCTTCTCTTCCACTCCACCTCTTCCACACTCTCATTCTGGAAATGGGCATAATCTGAAATTGTCCAGTCTTCAAAATCACTAAATAATGTCATTTCTAATCTTTCTAGCTTGCTTACTGAACTACTCCCAATATAACAGTTTTTCAACCCCATTGCCACCATCAGTATTCTGATCCTTCTACTTCCTTCCTATCCATCAGCCTCAGTTTTATCTTTAATTCTCTCACAATTCAGCAAAAATTTAGTCTATCTTTGTAGCTATTCTCTTGAAAATTCCCCAATGCCTTGCCTTCCTTTATCCTCCTGTCACACTTGATTGGAATGGCACTAAATCTGATTGAACCCAACAATCCACTTTCTCCACATTTCAGAGAAAATGGCATCACAATTACCAAATCCACTGGGCCCTCAGCACTGCATTTATTTAGTCAAATTCCTCAATCACTCTCTTTAATGACTATTTAAAATCTCTACTCTCCTCACACCTCCATTTCATCCTTCAGTATAAGCAGATGATTTCATATCTGCTTGGAAAACCAACCAAACAAACAGATGGGTACGGTCTCAGGTTTCTATCTGAACCACCTTCTCCTTTAACAAGGAAGATCTCCCCTCCAATTTAGGGCCACTATCTATTCCTGGCTCTGAATCTAATCCTTTCCATGCTTCTTGGAAAGTTTATTCAAGGAGTATTCTTTTTTTCACATTATTCCCAATTTCTCCCACTCTATTGGACCCTTTCTTAAATACTCCTTTGACTCCATTTCTTTCTCCAGCTATTACCTCATTTATCTACAAAATTACAAGAAAATTACCAAAAGCTGTGTGTACATACCTACTCAACCCACTCAAATCTGATGTTTGCCCCCTCCACTTCACCTAAATGTTTTCCACTAAGGTCCTCAGTGACTTCTTTACTGCTAAATCTAATGAAGACTTTTCAATCTGTGAAAAAGATCTTCCAGCTTCATATTATACATCCTATCCCCTCATTTTGGAAACGTTCCTTTGATTTCCAAGATTCTGCCCTGCCCTGGTTTTCTTCATGACTCTGTCTCTCCAGCCTTTCCTTCTTTCTCCTTCAGCTCACCTTCCTCTGCCTATCCTTCAGATGTTGGTATGCTTCAAAGTTCTATTCAAGGCCCTTCTCTTCTCATTTAGCATTTTCTACCTGGTTGGTATCATCCACTCCTCCAGTCTCTATTACCATCCTTATGCTTATGAATTCCAAAATTATACATCAAGTCGAGATCTCACCTCTGAACTCCAGACTTGATATCTCTACTAATACGTACTTCAAACTCAACACTGTGAAAATTAATTCATGGCATTCCTCTCTTCTCTCTAGACCTCTCTGTATTCTTATACTGTTTTCCATCACAGTGGATGCAACACTTGCTCACCCACCCACTTGCTCAAGCTAAACGTCTGGGAGCTAGTCTTGAGATCTCCCTGTCCTTCATTCCTCCATATCTAACCAATCATCAAGTTCTTTCTTTACTTCTTCTAAATATCTCTCTAAATAACCTAATTATTTAATATTTACTATTCCTAAATATCCTAAATAACATTGCTATGAATGAGGATTCCAGAACACTTAATTGTGCTCATGAGGAACCTGAACATAGACCAAGAGGCTGCATTCGGATAGAATGAGAGGATCCTGCATAGTTTAAAATCAGGAAGGGTGTGTGTCAATGTTGTATTCTTTCACCATACTTATTCAATCTGTATGCTGAACAAATAACCTGAGAAGCTGGACTACATGAAGAAGAAGGTGGCTGGATACATATTAACAACCTGTCATATACAGGTAGACATAATCTTGCTTGCAGAAAGTGAAGATGGATTAAAGCACTTACTGATGAAAATCAAAGACTACAGTCTTCAGTATGGATTACACCTCAACATAAAGAATGTTGAAATAAAACAAAAATCTTTGCAACTGGACCAATAAACACCATCACAACAAATGGAGAAAAGACTAAAGAACTGATGCCTTTGAATTGTGGTGTTGGCAAAGAATACTGAAAATGTCATGGACTGCCAGAAGAACGAACAAATCTCAACTGAAAGAAATGCAGCCAGAATGCTCCTTAGAAGTGAGAATGGCCAGATTTCATTTCACCTAGTTTGGTCATGTCAGAAGTGCCACATCTCTGGAGAAGATTATCATGTTTGGTGAAGTAGAGGGTAAGCAAAAAAGGGGAAGACTCTCAACGAAATGGATTGACACAGTGGCTGCAAAGATGGGCTCAAGCATAGAAAGGATTGTGAGATTGATACAAGACTGGACAAAGTTTCATTCTGTTGTAGAGTCGTTATGAGTCGGAGCTGACTCAACAGCATCTAACTACCACAAATATCTCTCAAGACTATCAATGTCTATCCTCACTGCTATGTTACTTGCCCAGGCTACCAAATCTATTCTTGCTTCTCAAGTCTACACTGTTTTAGAAAAATCTAAACTGCAGCTAGAGAGATATTTTATAAACAAACAATAATCTGATCAGATTAATCTTTAGTTTAAAATCTCACCTTCTACCTTAGCATAAAGGTCAAAATCCTGGGTGTGGCCCTTGCCCATCTCACAAATCTTACCTTGCAATACTCTCCCTTCTCTGTCTCAGTTGCACTGATCTTGTCTTAGTTAGTTACTTAGTGCTGTCATAACACAAACAGTGTTTAAAGTGGGTGACTTTAAAGAACAGGAATTTATTGCCTCACAGTTTTGGAAGCTGAAAGTGCAAATCAGGGCATTGGGTCTAGGGGATGGTCCTTCCTTATTTGGAGCCCAGACATTTTTTTGCATTCCTTGGCGTGTAAAGGAATCTTCACATGACTTCCCTTCCCCTGTGTGTGTCTATATCTATTCTGCTCTTTTTATAAAGCACCTATTAGAAGGGATTAGGTTTGTTGTTGTTGTTTGCCGTCGAGTCGGCCTGACTCATAGCGACCCCTCCTTGGGTTTCCGAGGCAGTATCACTACGGAAGTAGGATTGCCCAACCTTCCTTCCGAGGAGTGGCTGGTGGGTTTGAACCGCCAGCCTTCTGCTGAGCAGTCAAGTGCCTTTGCCACTATGCTACCAGAGCTCAGGACCCACCTATTCTGGTATGGCTTAATTAATATATGAAAAGAAAACCTCTCTTTCCAAACAAGGTCTTATTTACAACTACAGGGATTAGGACTTCAACATATATTCTAGGGGGACACATTCAATCCATAAGAGACCTCCTCTCAGTCCCATGAATATTCTGTTAGCCTTCTCACATCAGAGATAAAGATTCTTTCTTACCTCTCACCTCCATAATTTGACTAGCTAAGGCCTACTCTTCCTCTAAGTCTCATCTTAAAATTCACTTCTTTAAGAAAACCTTCCCTGACCCTTCATACTAGGTTAGTTTAATCTATTACAAGTTTTCTTCACTTATCACTACTGTAACTATAAATAAATAACTAATGTTTTTCTCCCTTATTAAAATGTAAGATTCATGAGTGTAGGATGGGGGTCTTATCTTTATTCCTGTATCCCTCCACTTGGCATTGTGCCTTGAACAGAGTACATGCTCAATAATTATTTATTGAAAGTATAGATGAATGGATGGTCCATGCCTTTGAATTCCCTGTCTGTATGCCCTTTATCTCTCATCCATTGTTAACTTTTACCCATTCCTCAAATTACCCCTTTTATGTCTCTTCTAGGAGTCAAACATCTACTCTTACACATTCTGTGACCACCACCCCCTCTTTTGCAGCAGATTTGCCCAGTGCAATATGTCCTCTGATATCTTCACTGCTGCTTCCATTAGTACTGATTGTGGACCCAAGAAATATGAAATCATTGACAACTTCAATCTTTTCTCTATTTATCATGATGCTACTTAATGGTCCAGTTGTGAAGATTTTTGTTTTCCATATTTTGAGGTGTAATACATACTGCAGATTGTAATCATTAATATTCATCAGTAAGTGCTTCAAGTCATCCTCACTTTCAGCAAGGAAAGTAGTGTCATCTGCATATCGCAGATTGTTAATGAGTCTTCCTCTGATCCTGATGCCACATTCTTCTTCATATAGTCCAGCTTCTAGGATCACTTGATCAGCATACAGATTGAATAAGTATGGTGAAAGGATACAATTCTGATACATTCCCTTCCTGATTTTAATCCATGCACTATCCCCTTGTTTTGTTCGAATGACAGCCTCCTGGTCTATGTACAGGTTTCTCATGAGCACAATGAAGTGTTCTGGAATTCCCATTCTTCTCAATGTTATCCACAATTTGTTATGATCCACACAATTAAATGCTTTTTCACAGTCAATAGAACACAAGCATACATCTTTCTGGTATTCTTTGCTTCCAGCCAAGATCCATCTCACTTCAGCAACGATATACCTCATTCCACATCCTTTTCTGAATCCAGTTTGCATTTCTGGGATTTTTCAATATACTGCTGCAACCATTTTTTAATTATCTTCAATAAGATTTTGCTTGCATGTGATACTAATGATACTGTTTGATGATTTCCACATTCTGTGCGATCAGTTTTCTTTGGAATGGGTACAAATATGGATCTCTTCCAGTCAGTTGGCCAGGTAGCTGTCTTCCAAATTTCTTGGCATAGAAGAGTGAGTGCCTCCAGTGGGGGATCCATTTGTTGAAACATGTCAATGGGTATCCCATAAATTCCTGTAGCCTTGTTTTTCGCCACTTTCTTCAGCTCAGCTTCAACTTCGTCCTTCAATAACATTGGTTCTTGATCATATGCCACCTCTTGAAATGGATGATCATCAACCAATTCATTTTGGTACAGTGCCTCTGTATTCCTTCCATCTTCTTTTGATGTTTCCTGCATCATTCAATATTTTTCCCATAGAATCTTTCAATATTGCAATTTGAGGCTTGAATTTTTTTCAGTTCTTTCTGCTTGAGAAATGCTGAGCATGTTCTTCTCTTTTGGTTTTCTAACTCCAGGTTTTTGCACAATTCATTATAATAATTGACTTTGTCTCTTGAGCTGCTCTTTGAAATCTTCTGTTCAGCTCTATTTATTCTATCGATTCTTCCATTTTCTTTAGCAACTCTCTGTTCAAGGGCAAGTCTCAGAGTCTCTTCTGACATCCATTTTGGTCTTTTCTTCCTTTCTTGTCTTTTTTTTTTTTTTTTTTGGCAAAAAAAAGTGTTAGCTGTAATTAAAAGAAAAAGATCAATAAAAGCAGACCCACAGATGATTCATGGGTTAAAA